>NC_139639.1:6897162-6979662 GCF_964638095.1 Poromitra crassiceps
AATGAGGACGTGCAGGATTTTACCCAGACAAGGTGGGACACTTACAGGTCTGTCGTCAAACAGTGGCTTTGTCTGGACGGCGATAGTAAAGTTATCGCTGAAACTTTTAAACATTGCGTGGACGTGGATTTTGACCATGTTCCCGAGGACGCTGGATTTCACGCGACGTGTTACCGTCGCTTTATTTGTAAAAGACGTTTGGGTTTGGCTGAGAAACGCTGCACACAGATGGTGCAGGGGGGGGGAGAAGAAGAACCAGATGCAGCCGCAGCCTCGGACAGCATCGGCCCCGACGGAGCCACGTCTGAAACCCCCCGAAAGAAACTTCGGTCTCGGACAGGTTTGCCCGTCCGTTCTGCTGGCCCTGTCCTTCCAGCCATCTGCATCATTTGTAAAAAGGTGGACAAATATATTACTGTTGGTGGAAAACGGAAGAAGGATCAACTTTCACAAGCAGAGACAGTGTCTGCAGGTAAGCGACCCCCCCCCTCTCTCTCTCTATCTCACACACACACACACACACACACACACACACGGGACTGAAAAACATGGAACAAGGAAGTGTGCAGATAGACAGGCAGAAAAGGCGGTGGTCTTGTGATGTAGTTGATTTATATATTATATTATATTACTTATCATTGATAAAAAAAATGTGTATCTACAGAACAGAGACTGAAACACCAAGGGGGGGCAGGTCACAAGTGCCAGCTGGCCCATTGTTCACTGTGTTATTTACAGCCCCCAAACCAACACACACACACACACACACACACACACACACACACACACACACACACACACACACACACACACACACACACACACACACACACACACACACACACACACACACACACAGAGAGAGAGGGAGCATTTTATTTTATTGCCTTGATCTCCTTGCCCCCCCCCACCTCTTTTTTCTTGTAATAACAATACAATGGATAAAAGATACAAAAACAAATGTCACCCACTTTTTTTTATTATAAAATGTGTGATTTGACAGTAAAGCTGATTATAACTTTTTTTTGTTTTCAGGCCAGTTGCGGAAGGCTGCTGAGAAGAAGGAAGACTCTAGCGTTCTTTTGCATATCAAAGACAAAGACTGTGTGTCTCTGGAAGTGCGTTACCACAGGTCCTGTTACAGAGAATACACAAGGTCCTTGTCAAAGTCTACGGCAACACATACTGCAACCACAGATGAAGTGTGAGTTATTACATTGCATTAACACTGCACATTTCAAAAGTAAGGCTTTGACCTACAACAAATACTATTTTGTCTGTCTTTAGATACAATGTTGACAGCAGACCTCTTTGCACATGTTAAGTATTTTTTTGTCTGCGTGTGTGTGTTTTCAGAAATGAACAACCCTTTGCTGCCAGCTACAAGATATTCTGCGAACGAGTCATCCGTCAAAGGATTATCGATAAACAAGAAATCCTGAAAATGAACCAACTAAGGAAGAAATTCATAGACATCGTTAAGAAGAATGAGGATATTGATGCTTCAGACTACAGGTAACTGTGTCCTTGACAGTTCAGTAAATAAAAAAGAACCTCTTTCATACTGAAAAGTTTCCATTTTATTGATTTATTCGCTCACAAGAAAGGCTGACAGTATGTTTAAATGTATTTGTTTGTCATTGTGAAAAAAATCCCTTTATTTATACATTTGTGCTCGTCTTTTTCTATATTTTCATGTTGCAGGCAGGATAAACTGAAAAAGCGGTTGGCCCGTGATTTCCCCCAGCTGGTGTTTCACAGCCCTGCAACGCGCAACATCTCCGAACTGGTTTTTGTTGAAACATTATCAGCAGATACACTGTTAGACAGGCTACCGCATCCATCAGACACGACAACAACTGAGTCAACCGAGGTAAGCCAAGCTGAAAGTGACAATGAACACACATCTGGACAAACTACAGAGCACACAAGGACACTGTACAGTGCAGGACTGATATTGAAGAGACTTGTGAATGAAACTCCCGGGATGAAATGCCCCTGGCCTCCCACAGCAGAGGATTTGAATGTTTCTGACGCAAAATCTGTTGTGCCAGTTGAACTATTCAATGTGATTTCCTGGATTATAGGTGCAACAGAGGAACCAACACTAGACCATTATGTTGATATTCCTGAAGATGTGAACCTAAAAGTTTTATCTGTTTGTCAAGACATTGTGTATCTTGCTTCTAAAGGTCGGAAGCAGACGCCTAAGTCACTGTGTCTTGGTCTAACTGTTCGCCATTTAACAGGTTCATCCAATGTTCTGTCACTACTGAACAGATTAGGACACTGTGCTTCATGGAACACAGTTGTCAGTCTAGACACTAGCCTAGCGTCACTACAACTTCTAGAGGGCAGAGACAAAATCCCTAAGGGGTTCTCAAAGAAGGCACCAACCATACTGGTGTGGGATAACATCGATTTTGGGGAGGAGACACTGTCAGGTCGTGGAACTACTCACCATACAAATGGCATTATGGTACAAAGTTCTGTTGTTGAAACAATGTCTAGACCAGACAGACAGCCACTGCCGAAGTCAGTTTACACATTCAAAGCACCTCCTAGCATCCCGCTACAACACTATCCACAGACTAAAAGACAAGGGCCACAGAACTTGCTTCAGGATGAAAGTGTTCCATTGCAGGTGGAAACGTACAGGTTGAACACTGTGTCTGCTGCCAAAACAGAACTGGCATATGTTTTAGTGAAGAACACAGATGCTGAAGCATGTACAGTACCAGGCTGGACAGGTTTCCACACAATGCTACAAAGTGATGCCACTCTACCTAAGTCAGCACTGTATTATCTTCCAGTCATTGAGGCTTCACCGACAGAGATGTCAACAGTTAACACTATTCTGAAGCGAAGTGTTGAACTTGCTGATCAGCTAGAACTGGACCATGTAGTGTTAGTTTTTGACCAAGCTATATATGCCAAAGCTCAGCAAATCCGCTGGAAAGATGATGAGTTGACAAAGCGTCTTGTGGTTAGACTAGGTGAGTTTCATACATGCATGTCCTTCCTAGGCATTTTAGGAAAAAGATTTGGTGATGCAGGACTGCAAGACATACTCATCGAGTCTGAAGTCGTTGCCCAAGGATCCATCAATGGTGTGATCAGTGGTCATCATTACAACCGCAGCATGAGGGCACACAAACTTATGTATGAGAGTCTGCAACGTGCCAGATTCAGCACATTCCTAGACTCATTAACACCAGAGGAGAGAGATGAGTGCATGGCTGTCATCACTGAGATCAAAGACGCTTTCCCAGACAGAACAATGGATGTTTTGTGTGCAAATGAGAACTTTGACAAAATGTGTTCAAAGTATGCCGTCTTTGTGGAAACGAGAAGTGCAGAAAACCCAACGTTTGCCTTCTGGAGTTCATACATTGACATGGTACAAATACTACTGCTGTTTGTGAGAGCAACACGTGAATCAGACTGGCAGCTTCACCTGTCAACAGTGCGCCTGATGATGGCATGGTTTTTTGCTTACGACCGTGTAAACTATGCTAGGTATTTGCCTTCATACTGGCTGGAAATGGTCAATTTGCCTCTCACACATCCTTCTTGTCACAAAGACCTCAGTGTAAAAGGCCAGTGGACTGTCCAACGTCAAAGTGCCCATGGATTTGCCTCCATTGCTTGTGACCAGGCTATTGAGCAAACATGCAATAGAGATTCCAAGACAAAGGGTGGCTGGACAGGGATAACACTGAATCGGGCTGCAGTGTCTCGCTGGATATTGTCACAACATGAAAGAGCTGCCATAGCTAGACAATGTGAGTCAATGGCTGGTAAATCTCCTGAAACACGGAGACGAAAAGATCTGGACCAAACACGGATTCATGCCGATGAAAATGCTGTGACCAGAATAAGTTCCACCATAGATTCTATGCTGAACCCATTTGACATACACCAAGATGGCATTGTTTGTCTTAGCTCAGGGACAGTAGCAGCTGAAGATGTCAAGAATGATTTGCTTGCAGCACAAGAAAGAGGTGAAGAAGCTGTCAAAGTCTTTTTGGACCAAAGACTGTTGTCAAAATCAGTCGACATTTTCGCCCCCATCAAGGCACAAAAACTGAAGACCTTCAGTGACCAGGCAAAGACAAAGAAGAAATCTGCAGCAGGCAAAGATGTGATTCTGCGTGCTGACAAGAAACTGTTCTCCAGACTACTCATTGTTGGTCAAACTAGAAAGATAGACCTGAGGGAAGTTCTGTCCTACTCCTTGGGAACGGTTTCATATCCTTTAGCCAGTACTGACGGGTCACTAGCTAAAACAAACAAATCAGCTCTGATGAATATATTGGAGAACAAAGACAAAGACTGCTTAGTTCAACAAGTTCCGTCAGATGGAGCTATTCTCTTCGATGGCATGGCAGTCATTCAAGCCATTCGTTCCAAACCGGCTACCTTTGGAGAATTGGCTGAAAACGTACTACAGTATGTGCTCAAATTAGCTCTGCAGCACAAGTGTACACGGATAGACTTTGTCATTGACCAGTATCCAAAAATTAGCATTAAGAACCTAGAGCGGTCACGTAGGGCTGGGGTCGGTACACAACGGGTGCAAATCTATGGACGGGATCAAAAGGCACCAACGCAATGGAAAAAGTTTCTATCAGATGGAACAAACAAAGCAGAACTGGCAGAATTCCTCTATGTTGCATGGCGAGATGCTGACCTCACCATTTTGGGCAGGGACCTCAGCTTGTACATAGCACATGGAGAACTGTGTCACTGTGTTTCCGTAAAAGAGGGTTCACAAACTGTCACTGCTGTTCAAGAACTGACATGTGACCATGAGGAATATGACACTAGGGTATTTGTACATGCACAGCATGCTGCACAAGAACACCAAACTGTAGTCATCAAAAGCCCCGATACTGACGTGGCAGTGATTGCTGTAAGTCTGCAGAAAGATTTACAGTGTAGCTTGTATTTCTTCACAGGAGTAGGCAACAGAACGAGGATCATTGATGTGGCTAAGGTGTCAGCAGCTCTTGGCACCAGTGTTTGTTCTGCACTCATTGGCATCCATACCTTCACAGGTTGTGACTCGACCAGTGCCTTTCATGGCAAGGGCAAAGGGAAGACATTTTCTCTTGCTTGCCAGAAAGAAGAATACCTGACTGGGTTCACAAATCTTGGCAGCAGTTTTAACCTTGACCAGTCAACTTTCAACACACTGAGCAAATATGTGTGCCACCTGTATGGCCAATCATCTGCCAAAAACGTGAACGATGCAAGGTACAAATCATTTTGTACGGCATCATCAGCTTTGCCAGAACTGTCCATTCCCCCAACAAGTGATGCTCTCCACCAACATTGCAAAAGGGCAAACTACCAAGCAGCAGTGATGAGACGTTCTCTGACTAGTAGGATGTGTGCTCCTTCACCCATTGGCAATGGATGGGGCATGGAGGATGGGGAGTTAACAGTAACATGGATGACTAGAAATCCTGCCCCTGATAGTGTGTTGCAGGTAGTCCACTGTAATTGTAAAAAAAGCAAATGTGAAACTGGAAGATGTTCATGCATGTCTGCAAAACTGTCTTGCACTGATTTATGTCACTGCCAGGACTGTGAAAATGTGTCAAAGGAAACAGAAGAAAGAGGTACATGGGATGATGACTCTGATGAAAGTGATAGGGATGAGTAACCCAACATGTTACTATGTAGGCCTACTACTTGTTTTGTTCAAGAATTATTAAATTGTTAAAGAATTGCCACACTGCCTACATCCAGTTAAATGCAATGCATAAATGCAAACAGCACAGACTACTTACACAGCCAACAGAAGGTTTTATTGTGATGCATTTGTATGCTATTTTGTATTTTCATATATTTCCTTGGCGGGGGGGGGGGGGGGGTGTACAAATGACAGATGCTGTGACACTTTGTGGTACTTGAATAAATGTTTCATACCATATGTTGTAATAATTCTGACCTCTAGTACTTTAATTTTTAGTCTTGTCCATTTTTTGCATTATTCCAATTTAGGGGGCGTGGTAACATTTTGATAGATTTTCTGCCATTTTGGTCCAAGGTGCCCTGATTTTCTTTTCTACCTTTCATTACACAGTAGGTTGAGACATTTTTTATGTATGAAACATAAGCTTTTGGCACAATTTACTGTGGAGGTTTCATTGTACTGTGTGGCAAACACTTAAGTTGAAGCATATTCTTTAACAAATATGCTACATTTCATGATCTAAATTCACATATGAGTAAACTAAAGGCACCAATACTTGTTTCAGATGTTAAGTATATGCATTTTAGCATTTATGACATTTGAGAAAGATTTTGTGTTGCCAAAAACACATTTTACAAGCAAAAACAGCAGCACAAGATTTTCGTTTTTTGGTTATAAACTGTTTATACATTTCTGGCTTGTGACAAAATACTGCAGGATATTATGAGTAGAACTTTTAACCCAAAGTCCAGAAGGGTATTGTCTATGAAAAAATGCATTGAATGAGTAGTGCCCATGACATGGGAACGAAACTCATTTTCTAAGCACTTTTTCATGGGTCCCAACACGGCCTACAGCACGTGATGTCATTATGTATCTCTTTATAACACATACTGTACCATGTGATGTCATTATGTATCTCTTTATAACACATACTGTAACACATCCAATTAGAATTCAACTGCCTCGATTATTTTTCATAGTGGGAGAAAATAGGCCACCGTAATTGAAGGCCAAAATACATCCCGCTCTCTTCGACTTTTGATAATAAGAAACACTTAAGCCTGTCACCCTACAGCTCTCTGGTAATTGAACAGCTTTGTTTTGTATTCAGCAAACTATCCCTTAGCAGGACCGGCTATTTTACCCTGTAATTGCAAATAAAATAAGCAATTCTGACTCCCTCATTTGGTACAGATATAACATGATGGGGAGGCAGCGAGGAGGTATCCCGCCCGGGTATGATTGGCTGTCTCGCCCTCTCTGTGTCTCTCTCTCTCTCTCTCTCTCTCCTCGTTCTTGACATCATCTTGACAGCTGCCCCAGATGGCCGAGGCAGATCTGATGCTTTGGCGTTGGGAGAACTGGCTTTGAACGCAGGCTAGCATGGCAAACTCTGCTAATGTGACACCTCTCTTCCCCGGGAGAATGTGACTTTTGACAAATGAATGCTGTTACACCTTCAGCTGCCTCTCCAGCCAGGCACGCAGCGCACTTACTGTCCAGCAGAGGGCTTTGTTTATCATGGCTGCACATGCTGTTGGCTAAAACCATGTGGCTGACTCCTGTTTTCAGAGAGGCTAAGACCCAGTCAAAAGCAGCCGCTGCTGCAGAGAGAGAACGTCCATTAGAAATAGGACCAATCTTGAAAGCGGTTTGGCATGATGATAGTGTAACCCAGGGGAGGCAAGCAGAAGTAGACGTAGACCATGCAGTCAAGTCGAGGGTACGTGCATACGCAGAAAACGTAAATTGCAACATTTTATTGCAAATAAATGTCCTGGAATGCACTGACCATCACAAACTGACGGTATCGACAGTAACAGCGCAAGAGTATCCGAGGGTGGACTTTTTCAAGAATCAATTATATATCATCATCGAGGGACTTTTTGTGGAGCTGCTCAATTGCTAATGATTTGGAGGCTGACTTCCCTGTCTTATTCCCTATAGTGGTACATTTTCTTAAACAGAAAACATGTCTACATCCCAAGAAAATCACCCCGGGGGCAACGGAGACACTCCAACAGAAAATGTTCCAGCTCTGGTCCCTCTAGCTGTGCTCACAGATTCAGTTTGTTTATGGTGGCTTTCTGCTCTAGTCGATGATGGTCACACTGACAGCGAGTGTCACGGTCATGGTCACGGCTCGGGTCGCTTTTCTGGATCAGACAATTTAACCTCAAAAGTCTGACAAACAATCGCTCCTCTTTACACTTGACAACAATCATCGGAGGGGCAAATTGAATTGTGAAGGATAAAAAGTCACAACCTACCAGAATTGCAGTCGTCCCCGGCGAAGCCCTCCTGGCACACACAGAACCCCACCCTGCAGACTCCCTTCTTGCTGCAGTTGTTGGCGCAGTAGACCAGCGAGCAGTCCTCGCCCACGTAGCCGGGCCGGCACCGGCACGTGCCGTTGACGCACAGCCCCTGGTCCGAGCAGTCGTTGAGACACCTCCCGACCGTGCAGTCCTCGCCGGTGTAGGACTCCTCGCACACGCACTCCCCGTCGATGCACAGGCCGCGTCCCGAGCAGTCCGCGGGGCAGCGCGGCTCCGAGCAGTTGTCCCCGCCGAAGTCGCGGTCGCACACGCACTCGCCCTCCAGGCACACGCCCTGACCCGAGCAGTCGTCCGGGCAGCGCGGCTCAGAGCAGTTCTTGCCACTCCAGCCGTCCTCACAGAGGCAGCCGCACAGGTGGAAGTTGAAGCTGCCGTGGCCACTGCAGCCCGGGACAAAGTCCACATGGCCTGGGAGGAACGTGCATAAATATTAGGGGTGTCAAAAATAATCGATTATAAGATGCATCGCGATGTGGATGTGCACGATTCTGCATCGATTCACCAATGTCAAAAATCGATTATGATTTTTTTTTTTTTTTTTTTTTTTATAATCAAATAAAATATAATGGAAGTACATGCAGTTGTTTATTTGGATCATAATACAATGCAATTCCAAATGCACTTTTATTTTAAAAGTAGCCACACAGTGAGAAAAAAGAAAGTGAGAAAAAATAAATCATGTATTGCGGAAAAAAGTGATGCATCGATTTATGCATCGAGATGCATCGATAATCGTACTCGAATCGAATCGTAGCCCTCTGAATCGTAATCGAATCGAATCGAATCGTGAGGCCAGTGAAGATTCACAGCCCTAATAAATATGATGCTACGAAATACTGTCATGCCCGATTCAAAGATGAAAACAGTCCTGCACGCACTCTTCTATACGTTCAGACTACAGGAGGACAGACAGGTCAGGTCGCCCTACATCTGTTGTTATTGGACTGATATTTGATATTGAACTGCATGTTTTAACCATATCCAGTAAACATGTTCATCATTTTGTAGGTGGTATTCAGAGTTAGGCTTCACCATTCAGCACTCAGGGACGGATCTGTCCCAGCCAGCAAATGACTTGTATTGACTTATATGGTCCCTGGGCAGCTCAGTGGTGGAACGAGCTCCAACCTTGGGTCAGGACGGTCGAATCACTGCCCATCTTTCGGCAAAGACTAAAAACACACCTTTTCAGGCTCCATCTGGGCCCTTCTTGAACTAACATCTTAGTGTAGTGTATATATTAATATACCGTATATATATATATATATATATATACATTATATATATATATATACTGTATAAACAGTACATACATACACACACTGGATGAGACACTACATTCTTGCTGTTGTCTTGCAGGCGCATTTAGTGATTTTCCATTCTGCTTCCCCTGCTTCACACCTCTGCCTCATCTTGATTCAGATCATGACTGCTGGAGATAATCACCCTCTCGCCGTGGAGATGGAATATTTTCAGAACATGTTTGAATGGGGTGATGGTGTCACTGGAGCAGATCCTTTAACCAGAACCAACTCTACACACACACTGGAGAACTCTATCCAGTCCCCTCGTATTATAATGACTGAACCTACTGAATGCTCAACTCCATCAGTACAAAGGTCTCACACTGTGCGTGGAGCAGGAGCACCTCTCCCCTCCAGCATCAGTACTCTCTCTGCTGCTGTCTTTCTTCTCTCTGCTAGCCCAAATTGTATCATTTGTTTCTGCCTATTTTTTCTACAAAGAAAAATAATTCTTGACATGTAAATTAAAATGTCTGCTATGAATGTTTTTCTCGTCCTGTTTTATCCTTGCTAAGGGTTTCTACATGTAAATAGTGAGGCAAAGTGACCGCCTACTTCCTGCTTCAACACTGTACCAGAGATTTTCATCCGCCATTTATTTTCCCATAGACATTTCGTAAAATGCATATAAAAAGAGTTTTACTGCATGGTTCAAACCAAACGTTCAGCTAGCGCTATAATCGGGAGAGACCATAGAACATTTCACTCGGACCAAAACTTTAAAAAACAACATTGAAAAAATATTTTCTTCAAACCCGCATTTTTTTTTTATGTTTTGGCCAGAGTGAAATGTTATGCGATCTCTCCTGTTTCTAAATATATCTGAACCGTTTGGTTTGAACCAGTAAAACGCTTTTTATAAGCATTTTCCGAAATGGTCCAATAACCATGTGTGATACCAAAAGTTTCTTGTTGGCTGTCAAAACGGTAAAACTATGTAACAAACAAACAATCAAACAAACAACATGAAAATGTTTGCCAACTTTAGCCATTATGTGCTCACCCATGGCTGAGCTTTCTCCACAGCATCCAGAGCCGCACTGCGCTCTGAGCAGGGACACCTCTCGCTCCAGCATCTCCACCCTGCTGGCCAGCTGCTGGATTGCGGTTGCTGCTGGACAGCCGCACGCCGCTTTCGGGATGTTGATGCGGTGAGTGAATGTTACCTGAACAAGCAGACAAATAGTTTATTATCGAGGACTTTGTTGTGATTAAATGTCTGTATCGTAATGTAAATAGTCAAAGTCAAAAACCATTTACTGTATACAAAAAGTGCATTCATCTAGTTTTGGTTTTGTCTGTGAGTGAGAACATAATGTAATTTTCTTTTTTCTTTTGAAATCATGAGACAATGCTGATTTTCTTAATTATTAGTGCAATTCGTGGCAACGTGCAATAGGAGGAAGACCCAGAATGAACACTGAATGACTGATTGCTTTCTTATTATTACTTGTTTACCATTTTTTTATATGTCTGTCCTTGTTGTCCTTGTCTCTGTCTATTGACTGTTTTTATATTCCCTTTTTAACCTTTGACACTGCAGAGGATGCACTTCAATTTCGTTGTTGTGAAAATGACAATGACAATAAAGGATCTTGAATCCTTTAACAACTTCACGTTTACGTTTGTGTCGCAAATGTAATTATTGAGTCATTTAATCCAAAAATTCTTGCAACCGCTGCTGAAGATTAACTAATTAGAGATACATTGATGTAGTGTGTTAAATGAAATTAAATTAATAAATTTTAGACCCTGTGTTGTCGAGGAGGTTTCACTTGCCGTCTCGTTTCATGTCTTTTCATTGCCGTTCATTGTAAAACGAGCAGAGCAGGTGTGTGTCCATTTTTATTTTTTCAACTCGGGACGACGGGAGGTCCTTAACTCATTGAGTGCCAGCCACTTTTGGAGAACGGACGCTCCCAGTGCCAGAGTTTCAGAGCGTTTTCAGTGATTTCTCGAGGCCCACAGAATATTGTGTGATATTACTATGTAAACACCGAACACGCCCAAAGAACGATGAGACTCTCTTCTATCATCTGCAAAAAAAAGTTTATTGATCCCATTTTCCGTTCTTTAGTTATGAGCCGGAGAAGATAGGCTGTTTTGAGCAAAAAGACACTTTTCAAATTAGAAGCTGAGTTATTCCGCCTTTTGTGAAATGCAGCATTTCAAGCACATTCACTGAGTCTGAAGATAATATTTTCTGATGTAGTGACGTGGTGTAGTTGTGTGGTGCCTGCGTGCCCCACCCCCCTCTCCCCCCCTCAGCTGCAAACTCCTCCCCACACTACACAGCCTCACGCACCCAGTCTATTTTCGGAGCGCTCCGTTTGTGTGCACCGGGCGGCTCCCAGCGCGACAAGGAAATGCCAACCCGGACTGCAGGGAAAGGTTTGGCCCTTCGGCGTCGGGTGCTGCCTTTCTGGCGGCTAATCGTGTGAAGAAACTATGCAGACAGACAGAGGCAGAGGAGCTCAGTTGTGTGCGCGGATTGACTGCGGTTCGCAGACAACAGCTGCAGACAGAGCAATCTATATGGCTCTGGCTGCAGCATGCATCGGTTTCTCTTTGATCACGGCTTTTTCCTCCTGTTTTCCGGACCTTTCTGTAATCTGGAGAGCACTGTCGCCACCTACTGGGTCGGTAAAATAGGTTATAGACCTCCAATAGCTACAATATTTGTACAGGAGATGTATTGGGCATTGATCCACGTCCCACCGTCAAAAAACGCAATTGACGACAATCGTCGTCTTTGGCACTCTACGTTAGTATTCGAATTGACGACAACTGTCGTCATTGGCACTCAATGAGTTAAGGTGGAGCCCTGACTCAATGTGTACGATGATGCCATCATAGTGACAAACACCAAGACAAAATGAGACAAATAGATATGAGGATGCTGCAAGACATGAATAAATGAAGAGCACCTGTTCCCCAGGACACCATAGGCAGTCTCCACCTTCACGATAAAGTCCTTAATCCAAGTTCCTTCATGTCTAAGTCCATATCTTTCTCTAGGCTTTATTGTCAAATTAAATACAAATAGAAATAAGAGTGACAATACAACAAATTGTCACACCTGGCTGTCAGCATCCATTGTCTGCTCAGTGTAGTCTGTTGGTCCGGTTGGTCCCTCCATAGCAGGTCTGGAGCTCAGCTCAGCATGAGAACCTGGGAGAAGAAAAGCACACTTAGCACGAAAATGATAAAGATAACTAACTATAAAAACATTAAAATCGCTATAAGTAGCCTTATGAGATTCTTTATTACACAAGTACAGTCGAGACATTAGACCAACTCTTCCATGTGCTGGAGACAGTGTGGGTCATCAGAAGCAAACCATTATCATGTGTTTTGGTCTTGTCCGGTATTAGTCAGATTCTGGGAGGAGATACATGGGGTGATGGAAAAGGTGTTTCATGGGGACATTCCATTTCAAATGGAAACCATGTACTTGGGTGCCCTATCATCAGAGGATGCTTCTTCTCCGGATGGGTACTTATTCAGGATTCTGAGTGCAGCGGGCAGGAAA
Organism: Poromitra crassiceps; assembly: GCF_964638095.1. Classification (NCBI taxonomy): domain Eukaryota; kingdom Metazoa; phylum Chordata; class Actinopteri; order Beryciformes; family Melamphaidae; genus Poromitra; species Poromitra crassiceps. Next base: position 6,910,045 of record NC_139639.1, read on the forward strand.
GCAATTACTAGAAGGTGGCTAAGACCGGACAGACCAACAGTAGATGAATGGATTGACATCATTTATGAAATATATAAAATGGAGAGAATTACTTTTTCAATTAGACTGCAACAGGACAAGTTCCTGAAAAGATGTGAAAGCTGGATAATGTACATCATAAATATTAGACCATCATTTGTGTAAACTGTAATAGCGTTTGTTTTTTCTGTCTGTATGCTGGTTTGTTTTTCTTTCTTCCCCCCGTAAGATAAGGGGTTTGAGTAGTATGAAGGCACACCCCATTGCTCGGGTTCGAGCACTATAACAGTGTGGTTTATTGATGTAAGTTATGTACACAGGGTATGGCATTGGGGATTAATGGTCAGTAACAGTTAGTACATATGTTTAAAAAAGACAACATCATTACATGACTGCACATCGGAATGAATGGGTAGGATGTTTGTGTAGGGTTGTGCATGATGAAAGACGGATACAATGAGTCAAATGTGTGAAATGTATAATGGACCTGATAATTCTACAATAAAAAGAGAATTAAAGAAAAACAAATCACTATAAGTAAATAGAATGTCTTGTGGTGGGTGAACTATCAAAGCTGAGTAGTTTACAGAACTTGTGAAGAGTGGGAGAGCATGCTGTGTGAATGGGGAACAGGCACTACACTAGTACTGGACAAAGCACAATAAGCTATATATATTATCTGAGTGCCATATACTCTCTCTTCTGCAGCAATCAGTGCTTCTGCAGAGCGAGTAAGATTCAAGGACGTTGGTAAAGTCGTTATGCTCCTTTCTCTGAATATTCACTGCTCATATCATTATAGTGTGAACGTTTGAGCAACAGCATACCGTTATACCCTTTTTACTTCTCTTATTCACTTTTTCTCTCTTGCGCGTTACACGCGATTGTATTTGTTCTTCCGGTTCAGCGCTAGTTGGCGGCCAATTTCAAAACAAAACATCACTATAATAATGAATGAAGTTTGGCAACATTCAGAATTAAGCTACACAGCGGCCAACTTCAGTGACATGTTCATAGCGATACTGCTGCGAGGAGTTGATGGCTGTACCCAGTCGGTATTTAACGTTAGTTACAAAAGCACGTCGACAGTGTTTTCTCACTGCCAGTAGCCTAACTACAGTAGGGTTTGACAGATAGCTAGTCCGACCGGTGTCAGCACAGTCAGCGCTCCCGGTCCTCGCTGCTCGTTAAATATTTCCAAATAGGTGTTATTCTGATAAACTGGTCACATACGGTATATGTTACGTGCTCAAAATATTAAAACTTTAAAACAGTTTGTGTTTTGCTTGAAAACAGCTTTTTGGCAAGTCTAAAAATGACTGTGTGTGTGTGTGTGTGTGTGTGTGTGTGTGCGTGTGTGTGTGTGTGTGTGCGCGTACGTTACATGCATGAGCCAACTGCAGCCTTGTGGCTGCAAGACAGCAGATAAAAATGGCTACAGAGAGATCCAGTCCACAGACACACACGACTGATAGGTAGACATGAGCATCACCTGGGGCGGGTGGTGCAGATGCCTCCAGGTCGACGGAGCACAGGGACTCCAGGGGCACGTTGATGTTGTAGACGTGGTTAAAGACCATGGACTGCTCCCTCAGCGTCTGGTTGGCCGGGGCAGCAGAGGGGGGCAGATCGCCCCCTGGGGCCTGCCTCCGCACTCTGGTGGTGCGCACCAGCTTGTTGTCTCCTGAGGGAGCAGCATGAATGGCAGCCTGGAGAGAGAGAGAGAGAGAGAGAGAGAGAGAGAGAGAGAGAGAGAGAGAGAGAGAGAGAGAGAGAGAGAGAGAGAGAGAGAGAGAGAGAGAGAGAGATAGTGTGAATTAAAAAAACACACTCCAAGCAGTATGGACTCAAGGGCTCTCCATTTTTTGTTTTTGTCCTTGATATTTTGGGTTTACAGGATGGGGAAAAAGAAAGACAACAATGTCTGTTGCCTGCTGCTGTCTGGTATCTGGATGTTTTTTTTTATATATTTCTTTTACTTTATTGTCCATATTATTTTATCTTGTGATCTTTTGTACTAACCTATGCCCTTTCCCTATTTGAATGTGTCCTGTTAGTACCTGTTTAATTGCAGGTCCTTCTTTTCGCTCAGTAAGATATTGCGTGTTTTCACTTTATGTATTTTATTGTGTTTTCTTAACTCTGAATGGCTTCTGAATCCACCTGCCCAGGGACTCCAGATGGAAATTAGCCTATGGCTAAATCTGTTACAATGCATCTCTTCCCCTATGGGGATTAATGTCTTATTGTATATGCTCAATATACTCTGTCTGGTCACAGCTATGCCAATTTACGAGCAATCGCGCTGAATCTTTCAGGAAGTGTAAAGAGCGCCCCTGCAGGTGACCTAACGCAGCCGGATGTTTGAATTAGGTAATTGACAGCACTAAAATGAAGTAATCGTTGACATTATTGACTATTCTGAAATAAAAATTAAGAGAAAGTGATTTTTATTATTTTAGCGAATGTTGTTTCACTTTTTTCTATAGCGAGAGCTTTTAAGCGCCACCATTAAACGGAGGTTTGGGGCGAGTTTCATTCTTCTTCATCGGTTAGCACGGTCGCAAGGTATTATGGGATATCTTAACCCACCAAAGGTACCATCGTATGCTTCATAGAACATTAGCCAAAAATAGGTACCTAGAAAGGTTGCAAAATACTGGTTTCAGACAGCCTAAAAATGACAACTTCCTACATAGAAATGCTATACCTACAGTATATACTGTAGGTCGATTCCTTGCGTTTCAGACACTGCCTATATGTTCTGAGGGAAATGTAGCTGTAGGAAAAGCAGCTACTGTAATAAGTCATCTTAAAAACAGTATTAGAAAAGTTTGAGAAAACACCAAATGATATGTAGTCAGAGAGTTAGAATGATCACTACACTGTTCACTGTGTGAGATATGCTAGAAGTTGTGCACAGAGACAGTCAAGTGGTTCGGTGTGCTGCCAAAAATAGTAGATTGAAAACAAATGATGAATGTGCAAAGGAATCATGGATCATGAATAAGCCCTTGGCCGCTCTCCAGTGAAGGAGGAGGATGTGGGAGATGTTTGAATGGAGCTACCTGTAGAGCGAGAAGCACAGCCAACGCCAGGCTCCAGCCTGTTGCAGGCATGGCGGCCCACTGCTGCTGCTGGACCAGGTGCATGCTGGGAACAGACCTCACCACTCCTGCCCACTCACACCAGCGGACCAATGACAAGTGGACCTGGGAGTGGAGAGAGAGAGAGGTAGGATATTACAGCACTGCTGCCATTTTGGCCTGAAAATGCCTCCTTGCATCAATGGGACAACAGCACAGAACCATGAGAGCCAATCAGAGGCAGAGCAGTGTGAGCGAGTGTTGCCAAGAAATGGTGTAATGTATACAGGCTTCAGTTCTTTATCAATATCACTGTAGGTTCTTTGCTCTATCTGCAATTCTGCATCCCTGGTGTAAGTGTGTTTTCATGCCTGTGTGTGTCTGTGCATGGGACCGCAAATTTGTGACAAAATGTAAATGTTTTTTTATGTGTGTGTGTGTGTGTGTGTGTGTGTGTGTGTGTGTGTGTGTGTGTGCGTGCGCCTCTGGTGTGTGTGTGTGTGTGTGTGTGCGTGTGCGTGCGCCTCTTGCGTGTGTGTGCGTGTGTGTGTGTGTCTCTGTGTGTGTGTGTGTGTGTGTGGCGGGGTGGCATCAGCTCATCCTCTGTAAACGGTAAATATGTCTTTGATCTGGCGTAACACAATGTGGTTTGAGGTAGAAGTAACTCTTGCAGGGAATAGGGGACTGGCTGAGAACCTTTCAATGTGCAACAGCAAACATTTGGATCTTTCCACAGGGACGGGATGGAGAAAGTGTCGCTCGGGGACGATGTTGATACTGCAGATGGATTTCTATAGAGTGGTTTGAGTGAGGCTGCTATAATCTCCTCCCTGAAGGAGTGTGGAGAGAGAACAGGGAACTACAAACAGCACAGACAGTAGAGGGGAAATGGATGTGGATTCTCCAGGCAGAGCAGCACACACAGACAGGCACAGACAGACCCATGGCCCACACAGAACCACACACAGACCCATGGCCCACACAGACCCATGGCACACACAGACAGGCCCACACAGACCCATGGCACACACAAACCCATGGCCCACACAGACCCATGGCCCACACAGACCCATGGCACACACAGACCCATGGCCCACACAGACCCATGGCACACACAGACAGGCACACACAGACCCATGGCCCAGACTAGCATGCAGAAACAAAAGCACACTTGAACGCAGCAGAAAAACAGACAGAAAAACACAGGCACTTACATAATAATAATCCTCCTTTATCTTACGTTAACTTGTGCTTTCTGCTGGGTTTCAATTGATAATAGTGTGGTTTCATCACACTTTGCTTTTACAACATTTCTTTGACAACAAAATTTGGGTCCCGGGCTGAAAAGCTATAAAATCCTTTCACACAATCATCCTAGTGCTAATATCTTTTGAAGCATGGCAGAGGCCACACAACTGTGCACATCTGTCTGATTGAGACAATATGATACTGTGCAGTAGGGCTGTTGAAACGAATTTTGATATTCGAATATTATTCGAATTTAATAATTATGAACGAAATTCGATTATTATTCTTTTTTTAAAACGAATATTTTTTAATTTTTAAAAATTTTTTTTTTTTTTTTTTTTTTTTTTAGAACACTAGAACAGTGACAAGTTCTGACAACATACTTGAAGAAAAGAGTGTTAACTGAAGTTGACTGTTGAAGCTGCTATACTGATGTAAACCTACCTGTAGCCCTTAAAATGTATGTTCATTCATTGTTAACTGAAGTTGACTGTTGAAGCTGCTATACTGAATGTAAACCTGTAGCTCTTAAGTGCAATACGCGACTGATTTTTTTTGTTCATGGCTCATTGTTGTTTTGGCAAAGTTTACTTATTTGTTTATTGATAAGGAGCTCAAACAAAGGCTGTGTCTTTTTTTATTATCAATTATTTTATTTTAGCATTTCAGACAGCACCAATACATCACTGATGAATATTAACTAAGCTCTGGTTATCTGACCTATTTTCTAATGCAATGAATGTATGTACATTGTACAAGGAACATGTTTTCTTAAATAAACATCATTGCTGGACTATTTGTGATAAGCCTAATATTATTTTGAATATTCATCCACCATTCACTTTTCCATCTACATTTGGTAAAATGCTTAGAAAAAGTTTTACTTGGTCAAACCCAAAGATTCAGCTATATTTAGAATCAGAACATAACATAAGAGAAGACAACAATTCACTCAGACCAAAAAAAAAAAAAAAAAAAATTTTTTTTTTAATTCAATTAAAAACTAATTAAAATATTCGAATATAATTCGAATATTAAAATGTATAAAGCACTGAAATTCGAATTTGATTATAGAGGGAGATTGACAGCCCTACTGTGCAGACCTAAACCTTGTTTTCATGGTCGTCGTTCCATTTTACTGACTGTTTGAAGGATGATATACAAGGACGCTGAAACTGTTTCAGCAATGTCATCCCACAATAGTCCAAGCAAATAGTTTTTCATATTTTATGTAAACAGTATCTCCTCAACGTTATGATATTTCAAAATATGTCTTCTGCATGTGGCCTTTAAAGAGCATGTGCTTCAAATCAACAGCTCAATCTGCAAAAACACATGTGAAGTATGACGATAGCTGCTTATAACATCAAAAACACATGTGAAGTATGACGATAGCTGCTTATAACATCAAAAACACATGTGAAGTATGACGATAGCTGCTTATAAACACATGTGAAGTATGACGATAGCTGCTTATACAACATCAAAAACACATGTGAAGTATGACGATAGCTGCTTATAAAACACATGTGAAGTATGACGATAGCTGCTTATACAACATCAAAAACACATGTGAAGTATGACGATAGCTGCTTATAAACACATGTGAAGTATGACGATAGCTGCTTATACAACATCAAAAACACATGTGAAGTATGACGATAGCTGCTTATAACATCAAAAACACATGTGAAGTATGACGATAGCTGCTTATAAACACATGTGAAGTATGATGATAGCTGCTTATAAACACATGTGAAGTATGACGATAGCTGCTTATAACATCAAAAACACATGTGAAGTATGACGATAACTGCTTATATAACATCAAAAACACATGTGAAGTATGACGATAGCTGCTTATAAACACATGTGAAGTATGACGATAGCTGCTTATAACATCAAAAACACATGTGAAGTATGACGATAGCTGCTTATAACATCAAAAACACATGTGAAGTATGACGATAGCTGCTTATATAAGATCAAAAACGCATGTGAAGTATGACGATAGCTGCTTATATAACATCAAAAACACATGTGAAGTATGACGATAGCTGCTTATATAACATGAAAAACACATGTGAAGTATGATGATAGCTGCTTATATAACATGAAAAACACATGTGAAGTATGACGATAGCTGCTTATATAACATCAAAAACACATGTGAAGTATGATGATAGCTGCTTATATAACATCAAAAACACATGTGAAGTATGATGATAGCTGCTTATATAACATCAAAAACACATATGAAGTATGATGATAGCTGCTTATATAACATCAAAAACACATGTGAAGTATGACGATAGCTGCTTATATAACATCAAAAACACATGTGAAGTATGATGATAGCTGCTTATATAACATCAAAAACACATGTGAAGTATGATGATAGCTGCTTATATAACATCAAAAACACATGTGAAGTATGACGATAGCTGCTTATATAACATCAAAAACACATGTGAAATATGACAATAGCTGCTTATATAACATCAAAAACACATGTGAAGTATGACGATAGCTGCTTATATAACATCAAAAACACATGTGAAGTATGATGATAGCTGCTTATATAACATCAAAAACACATGTGAAGTATGATGATAGCTGCTTATATAACATCAAAAACACATGTGAAGTATCATGATAGCTGCTTATATAACATCAAAAACACATGTGAAGTATGACAATAGCTGCTTACATAACATCAAAAACACATGTGAAGTATGACAATAGCTGCTTATATAACATCAAAAACACATGTGAAGTATGACGATAACTGCTTATATAACATCAAAAACACATGTGAAGTATGACGATAGCTGCTTATATAACATCAAAAACACATGTGAAGTATGACAATAGCTGCTTATATAACATCAAAAACACATGTGAAGTATGACAATAGCTGCTTATATAACATCAAAAACACATGTGAAGTATGACGATAACTGCTTATATAACATCAAAAACACATGTGAAGTATGACGATAACTGCTTATATAACATCAAAAACACATGTGAAGTATGACAATAGCTGCTTATATAACATCAAAAACACATGTGAAGTATGACAATAGCTGCTTATATAACATCAAAAACACATGTGAAGTATGACGATAACTGCTTATATAACATCAAAAACACATGTGAAGTATGACGATAGCTGCTTATATAACATCAAAAACACATGTGAAGTATGATGATAGCTGCTTATATAACATCAAAAACACATGCTTATATACAGTAACATCAAAATGCAACCACTTCAAGGGCCATAAAAACCAATCAAACAGACCAGTGGGGTTTTGATGTGTGTGCGTTCTCGACTGAGTGTAATACATCATGCCCTTGAGTGCAGTGTGTTTATGCCTATGAATGTCATGTGTGGGTAGGAGAAGGTTTGGCAGGCTTTCAGATGCAGCTCAGACAAGCCTGTGTGTGTGCACGTGTGTGTGTGTGTGTGTGTGTACAATGTGTGTGTACAGTGTGTGTGTGTGTGTACAGTGTGTGTGTGTGTGTGTGTGTGTGTGTGTGTGTGTGTGTGTGTGTGTGTGTGTGTGTGTGTGTGTGTGTGTACAGTCAGTAGTGGGAAGTCAAGAATCTTTTATCAGAACATCTCGTGTGTTGTTGGAGAGCCCACTGCCAGAGCCAGATGGAAGTCTTCTTATCTTTGTCTTCATGTAAGTTAGGGGAGGATGTTGGAACATGCCTTTATTTGCACATAAATGGCAAACGGAGAGAGAACAGGAAATGGAATACTTTTGAAATAGATGCACACTCTGTGTCCCATACTTCCCATTTCCACCTCGATTTCTTCCACTGCTCAGGAGCATCTTTTGTGCTTGCCTGTGCATAAGCTTCACTTCAAAACTGTGTAAGTCGCACAGCCTTTGTACGTATGTGTGTGTGTGTGTGTGTGCATGTGTTTGTGTGCGTGTGTTTGTGTGTGTGTGTTTGTCAGTGTGCGCAGTGAACTGAAAAAGTCGTATAAAGAATGTACACTACACACGCACAGTATATTACAAAACACCCATGGGGAAACAGAGCCAGTGAAGGTGATATGTTACAATCTACAGCAGGCCTCACTTCAGACACTGCCACTAATGCCTTTATAAATGACTTTGGCCTTGCAGGAACCGGGTGCGACTCCAAACCCCCTCCCTCCCTAAACCGAAGAGATGGCAAATGTTCCACTTTAAAAAGGTCCCGTCATGCGAGCAGCTCCTGTCCGACACGACACGAGCCGGTGAACTGCTGGATTTGCCAAACAAATGAGAAGCATATAGATGAGGAAGAAATGACATGGACAGAGCCAACTGGAACAGTCTTCTTCACAGCCATTAGCTTTGGCCACAGCCACAGAGCCCAGCTAGCGTACAAGCTGACAAAGGCCACTGCAAAGATCTTCTACCCGGCAACAAGCATGATATAGAGACACTGCATGAAATAGGCCACGCCCATCACGGGGGAAAGCCCTCCCTCCATTCACACAACAAATGTAAAAAAATCGGCAATTAACATTTTTTTGTACTCCAAGCAAAACAAGGAAGCCATTGAGAATTGGCAAGAAGAAAAATGTGGATCTAGCTGTCAAGGAAGTAAGTTGGAGTGTTCAACTTCCGTATATATGATCTTTGTGTGCAAGACACGACCATGCACGCGACATAGGAGAACGCCAGGATTGGGGGGGGGGGGGGGTGGTTTCTGAATGATGACGCGCTCCGCAGTGTCTCTATGAAGTACTGTAGCTGTGTAGATCACTGTGTTATAATGTTGTTTACTGTTGAGGAAGAAATTATCAAGTACTAAGCAACACTCGTGTGCTACAGTATATCCTCACTTAACATTGACCCTCCTGTACTACAGTATATCCTCACTTAACATTGACCCACATTTACACCTTGAGATGAAACTGGAAAAGTAACGTCTCGTGTGTTTTTCAAACTGTGAGTACATTTGCAAATGGGTCACGGTGGTCACCTCTTATTATGCATTTCCTTAAAGTAGGTTACTACAACTATACTTACCATTGGTTGTTCAGTCTTGTTCTCATGACCTTATACCTTTTGACCAATAAGTGAATTATATTCTACATATATACCTGAATTAACATAATCATGAATATTCAACAGTATAAAACTGTGTAATCGGATTTTGACTTCCTTGACTCCCTGCAGTGCAGAGCATAAACCTGTCAAACTGCCACTCTTGCGTCCTGAGTTTTCTTCCACAATACCAAATGTCTGAAATAATGTTTTATTAACTTTTATTTGGATTATTTTTTATATCACACTTGTTCCGTCCTCTAAGGTGAAGAGAGTTGACTGGGCGGTAAAACATTTTTGTTGTTTGTATCTTCTTTAGTAACATCCACGGCCGCGGGAAGTGGGGGTGCTGCAGCACCCTCTGCTGTTTTGCATTGGAATTGCAATGTCAATAAAGAAAATTATTAAAATGTGTTTTATATTGCTACATTTAGGGTTTAGTTGAAAATCATGAGCAAAGCAAAGAGGGTGGAGATGTTATTTTTGACGTTTGGTTTATAATAATAACATAATAAAATATAAGAATACGGTAATAAGTTCAGTGTTTCTGCCTGTGTTGCTGTCTGTTGTAATGTAAAATGACCTAAAGGGAGAGAGCAGGTGGTGGCCACCAAGAATCCCTTCCTTGCAGCACCCCCTACTTAACCCATTGATACCTGATGCAGCATTTGCATGTATATCCCTCATTTGTGCAAACCGTGTGACGCGGTTTGCAGTCTTAAAGGGATACACACACAAATGCTGCATCAGGTATCAATGGGTTAAAAAGAGTTCCAGTGGCCTTGGTAACATCTCTCCGCCCCTGAGGTACCAACACTTCATTCCTACTCAGAATTTTAAAGGTCCCATATCGTGCTGTTTTCAGCTGTTAGCTTTAACCCTTCAAATGCCAGTTTGTTTACATCATGGCACTGTTGTTTTATAGTGTAAAAAGCACAAAAGCAAAAAAAAAAGAGGCAAATTTATCATTATAAAACCAATGATAAATGCAGACATAAGACTTTGAGGCCATGTATATTTCACCAACCGCCATTTTTATTTATTTATTTATTTAGACAATTCCATGGTCTTTGGTGCAGTATGAGAGCATGGTGTTTGGCAATGCATGCCCTATGTAAAAAACTAAGCTGGAGGCCCAAATAGCACTTTTGACTGGAAGTCAATAGGACAGATTCCATCCTCTAATAGAAGAACAAGTAGAGTATTTTTTGACAGGGTGACAGAAGTGTGACAGGAAGTGTCCTCTGACGTGAACAGTGTCACTTTCTTTTTTAAATACACACATGGGCCAAATTCCACACCGCTAAGACTAAATATGCACACATTTGATTTTAAAAAGGACAGAATCCATCCCCAATGTTGCTTAATGTTAAATGACATTTCTCTTTTGTCTGACAAAATAATTGAGGTAAAAATAGAAGTATATTGAGATGGAAAATGTCACACGTCCTTTTTATGTGAATATAGACAAAACGGAGAAAAGTCTTGTGAATGGGAAGTATCTTGCCTTAAGGCATATTGCTAAAGGTCTGCCAAATATAGCAGCATATACATTGACACAAGTCTCTATATATAGATTTGAAAACAGCAGTCACGCACTTTGAAAGAGATTCAAAGTCACAAGATGTGACTTTAGTCATTGGCTCATGGTGCAGCCTGATGCCCACAAGCTTCTCCACGCACAATGAGACCAGCCTTTTCACTCAGGCATAATTAAGGACGGGCCCACTCACTCAGTGAAGAGAATCACCGTGCTCCACTCACTCAGTGAAGAGGATCACCGTGCTCCAGGCTCCAGGCACCAAGAACCGCCTTCATTTACTCTTTCTTTCCAGGAGAGGGAACACACACACACACTTAGATGAACACATTTAAGCCCACACAAAAACCAAGTGCACTGAAACACACGCTGCCAAATCTACACACAGGCACACACACTCACACAGGAACACACACGCACACACGCACGCACGCACGCACACACACACACACACACACACACAACAGTATTTGCTCACACACACTGTGTCGTGTATGAAGTGTTTGCAGCCTTTCGTTTTAATAGATATATATTGACGGTAATTAGTAGTGACAGCATGCATCGTCTCAATCCAGCCACCCACCGTTTCAAAGTGTTTAAGTGCAAAAAAACTGCTTTGTTAAGTTTGAATCTGATGACAACCCGAGCATTTGTGTGTGTGTGTGTGTGTGTGTGTGTGTGTGTGTGTGTGTGTGTGTGTGTGTGTGTGTGTGTGTGTGTGTGTGTGTGTGTGTGTGTGTGTGTGTGTGTGTGTGTTTGTGTGTGTTTATTTGTTTATTTAAAAAGGATCCCCATTAGCTGCCGCCTGGATGACAGCTAGTCTTCCTGGGGTCTAAGACCTAAACACATGAAAATAGAAAAACACAAGGTAAAAGAACATAAGAGAGAATAAAAAGCCGATCTAAGCTAAGACAGAGAATAGAGAGTAGAGACAGAAGAGAAAATAAAAAGCATATCTAAGCTAATACAGACAATAGCGAGGTCAGCTAGCTCTCTAGCTGGCCAGATCCAAATATTATTACGGTATGTTACACTGATCTGAGCATCCTTTTAAAACCAGCCCTCCCTTTGATTGAACAAATATTGGATGGTAGGGGTGTCACAATATATCGTCCCACGAAATTTCGCGATAGTAAAACGTCACGATATGTATCGTTGAGATGAAATCTCATATCGTGAAAAAAAAAAAAAAAAAAAAAAATTCTTTTTTTTTTTTTCTTTTCAAAAATAGACAAAGAAACGTCTTTGTTTGTTGAAGTTCAATGTGTGGAAAGTAGTTCAGTTGAACAAGTCTCTGAAGAGACACATGAGAAGTTATACAGGAGAGAAACCATTCAATTGAGTTTCTGGCAAAACTGTTTACTTGACAGGAAAAACTGAAGATGCATAAAAAATAGACTAAGAAAAGTCTTGTTGTTTGAGTTTGAAGAAAAACTGAAGATGCATAATGAGAATTTATACTGCTGAGAAACCTTTTAGTTCAAAGTAAATCTAAGTGACGGTGTAACTCATTCTATTTCAAGATAAGCCTTATCTCCAATCTCATGTTTTTTCTAGTTGTTATTGTAATAACAATTTCCCACAACAGCATGTTTTGTATTTGTGCATTTCAAATAAAATACTACTTTTCCAGTCATATATTGTCATTATTCAAGTTTAAAAAAATATTGTTAAAATCGTATCGTATCGTATCGTTATCGTGAACCCAGTATCGTGATACGTATCGTATCGTGAACTGAGTGTATCGTGACACCCCTATTGGATGGTAAACAGTTCCAAGAGGCCATGGACCTCCACTATATAAGACCGTTTTCTTCAAGTAATAGAGAGGCAAAGTGACCGCCTACTTCCTGCTTCAGCACTGTACCAGAGATTTTCATCCACTATTTATTTCCCCATAGACGTTTCATAAAATGCTTATAAAATTAGTTTGACTTCATCAAACTAAACGGTTCAGCTATATTTAGAATTGGGAGAGACCATAGAACCTTTCACTCAGACCAAAAATAAATAAATCTGATTTATTTTTCACGTTTTGGTCCGAGTTAACTGTTATGCGGTCTCTCCCGTTTCTAAACATATCTGAACCGTTTGTTTTGAACAAAACTTTTTATAAGCATTTTACGAAATGTCTATGGGAAAATAAATGGCGGATGAAAATCTCTGGTACAGTGCTGAAGCAGGAAGTAGGCGGTCAATTTGCCTCTCTATTGGATCGTTTTAAGCTCTGAACATTAATCTTGCATATCGGATTATTAAGAGTATTGAAAAGAGTACAAGGTTGAATTATACCTTCTTTTTAGAATGACTCTATATGAATCTATATGCAGCGTTACTGGGTGGAATTGCATTGATTCTCTTCTAAGATCAGGTAAAAAGTGTATTTGAATGTAGGTTAAAAAAATATGCTCGGAGTCTACTTTTTGTCAAACACATTCTCAGGCATAACTAGGTATAAATCCTTAACATTTGATCAAAGAATGAAGCCCTATTTCTCACACACACACACACACACACACACACACACACACACACACACACACACACCTTTCATATATTGTCTTTGTCATATTTAATCTTGGTTAGATTACATTTCTCTCTGAACTGAGCTTTTGAATTCTTTGTCTTTCAGTATCTGTTTCATCCACAGTGTGGTTTTCGGGCCAAGCAATGTCAAGGCAATGTTAGAACAGAAGTGAATTTAAAAATGCACGCTGTAATTAGACTGAGATACTGATCCACTCTTAATCATGTGGAGGGTTCCTGAAGCAGCCCTTTCATCACATCACTATAGATGTCCAATTGGATATGGGAGAGAGTAAAGGCGCTAATGACAAATCACCAGAACCAGAACCAGAATCAGCTTTATTGGCCAGGTATGTAGACCATCGACATATATAGATGGACTGAGCTCTGGTCCCGTTCAGTGAAGCCGCTGCATGTTAGATCGCCGCTCTGGCGGCAGGTGCCAGTATAGGTCACAAGGCCCGCCTCCCCATGTTAGTGGATGGGGAAATCACAACCGAAATAATCACAATATACGTCAGATAATTTTTTCCCAAAGGTGGTTTGTATCATTTTAGATAGTTATTATCATGCTAATGCATGATAATATGTCATTTTTCTGATCAGTTTGTTTTTAAGTAGTTATTTGACATATAAAAAGGGATGATTGACAGCTGTGGCAGCCAGTCTCAAGCCGTCATTGGCTGGACAGGCTCTTCATATTATAGATCTAGCGTTAGTTTTACAGTACATAGACAAGACACAGTGCTGCTTTGATCTGTTATCTACCAGACATATCGATGGACCGCAATAAAAAGGACATTGTTTTGAGGAAGGTGCGCGAGGAAGTAACGTTGGTTGGGGACTGAAGTAGTAAGTTCAGAAAATATGTGTTTTATTAGTTACTCCAGCTACGTTATCGGTTATTTTAATACACAATGGTTTTAATGGACGCAGGCTAGCATTAGCTGCTTGTGTTAACCGGCTGTTTTGCATTATTTGTCGGCTTAGTATTACTATAACCTAACAACCGATAACGATAGCTGGAATAACACAATAATAGAGACATATTTTCAGAATTGACCAGGTTTTACAACTGCCTGCATATGCCAGGAAATGTGTTTTATAATGTTAACTCCCAGGTATAACATGGGGCCTACACAAGTGTACACAACCTCCAGCCATTAGCTAATCGCTAACGGGTTAGCGTTAGCTTATACAGACACTGGAGGTTTTATTTTTGGTAGTAAAGCAATAAATGTTTTTATATAGATATCTCAGGGAAGTGCTTTGACTGTGGGGATGTTCGTTCTTCACAAGCTCCTCTCTTAGCTGTTGTCAGGATATACAGAGAAGAGACCAGGTAGCCTGGCTAACGCACTGGGCTAACGTTACCACTGAGTTATATTAAATAGAACGTTACAGGCTGCCCTACTCACACTATACCAGTAAACAACGTAGCGTAAAGCGTCAAGGTTAGATTTGTTAAACCAACATTTGCTCCAAAAGGAATTCAATCATAAAGTTAATCAAAATGCCACGGAAACATTAGGCTAATCAACACAGAGCTGCAAACATCAGTTCATCGGATAATTTCCCCCTTATAGCAGTGACAGCAGCCCGGAGGTCTGACTTGTCTGGCTCAATCTCCAACAACGAAAATCAGATTTCCGTACAGGCGTCATTTTGATCAATTGATCTCATAGTGGGAATCTTCCTGGTTATTTTTGCAGAGACAAAAATATTACAACTTAACTCATTGAGTGCCAGCCACTTTTGGAGAACGGACGCTCCCAGTGCCAGAGTTTCAGAGCTTTTTTCAGTGATTTCTCGAGGCCCACAGAATATTGTGTGATATTACTATGTAAACAATGAACACGCAAAAAGAACGATGAGACTCTTTTCTATCATCAGCAAAAACAGGTTTATTGATATCATTTTCCGTTCTTTCGTTATCAGCCGGAGAAGATAGCTTGATTTAACAAAAAAGAGCAGTTTTTTTCTAGAAGCTGAGATAATGGCCCTTTTGTGAAATTAAACATTTCAAACACATCACTGACTCTGAAGCTAATTTTCTGATGTAGTCACACCTCAAAAATAATTTCCTTCAATAAAACAGTGAAGGCCAGGGAATTTTGTTTGGCAGAATAATATTTTTAGCTGCAACCAGCAGCGCTGGCCCCTGCGTGCGCTGCTGGTTGCAGCTTCTTGCTGGTCTTTGCTGCTGGTGGGCATCGGATATTCTGGCTTGCGTTTGCCAACCCTGTCCTGCTGCCTGGGTCTGTCTGGGTCAGTGTTGTGTGCTGCTCTGCGTGCCCCCCCCCCCCCCCCCCCGCCCCGCCCCGCCCCGCCTCAACTGCACACTCCTCCTTATGGGAGGTGGCTCTCTGCTGAGTTTGCTCTGCACTGTGAAGGGTGCGCGACCATCTATGCACGACATCCAGCTTTTTTACAGCGTTTCCGCGTGTGTTTGTCACCGGCTCCTATGCTTCCAGTTGAGAATAATAAACAACTCCACGGCTGATCATGCGAATGGGCTGTCGCAGCGGGCATGGAGGAGCTCAATTGTGGGAGCAGATTGGCTGCTGCAGGCGCATCTAACGTTAAAACGCTTCATGCATATCGATGCATACGGATGCGATGCGATTTCCGTTTCCCCAACGACTTATTCTCTGTTTTTCTCTGCCTTTCTGTTAACCTGGAGAGCACTGTCGCCACCTAAGGGTTCTGTAAAATAGGTTATAGACCTCCAATAGCTACAATAGTTGTACCAGAGATGTATCAGGGATTGATCCACGTCCCACCGTCAAAAAACGCAATTGACGACAATCGTCGTCTTTGGCACTCTACGTCAGTATTTGAATTGACGACAGCTGTCGTCATTGGCACTCAATGAGTTAAAGTGCCATATTTACAGAGCTAGACTGTATATAAATACACAACACACTGTGCGCATTCTAGAAACAGCAGCTCTACATAAGAAAGTTCAGAGGGGCAGGGATCTCACAAAGGTTCTAAATCAAGGGAGCTACTGCACAGAATCTGGTTCACTGATCTGGCAGGATTTCGGCTTCACTCGACCCTGCTGGGCGGAGATAGCCATCATCTCTCCATATTTAATATAACTCAATGATGTAGACATACAAGGAATTTGACACACATAACTCCAACTTTGCCCTAATAAACTGAAAGAAAGCATGCTGTAAAAAAATAATTAAGCTACTACTATATTTTTGTGCTGTGTAAATTCATTACTGTAATATGGATGTGTTCATGTACAATTCTTAAAGTTAATACAAAATCGTATATATTTCTCAGCAGGAAAATGAACAACCTCTCTCTATTCATGACTGAACAAAGTCAACGGAATATATTGAAAACATATATATATATATATATATATATATATATATATATATATATATATATATATAATTTCTCTCTCTCTTATCTTTCTTTGAAGAACTAATTTTCTTCCATCCACCTCAAAAATGCAGCTAATATGAAAGTAGTGTAAAAGCCTCTTTAACTGTCACTTTAAAGGGAACAGCTGTTTAAAATGCACATTGTTTCTGAGTGTTTTTCTGAGAATTCACTAAGGCCCAATTTATACCTACAACATGTGATGTGTTTAGCATACGAGACTAATGATGAATCCGAAGACGCCCTTTGCATTAACAGCTGATCTCATCGCCTTTCATTCTATGCAAAGCAGGCAAGTTGCTGAGGAGATACAGTACCGTCAGCATAAACAAACATGGCCGATGTGGGCTTGTGATATTGTTTTTGCTGCGGCTGCTTATGAAGTAGGGGTGGGGGGAAAAAAATCGATTCACCTAAGTATCGCGATTTTTAATGTCACGATTTTTTTAATCGATCTTTTATTCCAGAATCGATAATCGCATGGGTGCTTGCAGTCAGGCCACTCACTGAACAGCAGGCCAGGCGCCGCCTACTGGTTTACTAGTGGTTTTATTACTTTATTAGTTAGTCTGAAGTAATAATTACACTTCAGGGTTAAAGTGGGTGCATCTCATTGTAAAATTGGACTTCAAACGGCCCAAATCTGGCTTCAAACGGCCCAAATTTCATGCGCGTCGGCCCATATCGGCCTGGCCTGCTTGGTATTTAATGCCCGGCCTGAATTATGATCCCAGTCCGCCCCTGTTTTTAACTATATCGCCCAGCCCTACTCATGATATATAATATACAGTCTCTAGTGTATGATTCAACTTTTCCCATGTTCTAATCTAGTGTAAAAAAGCAAACAAACTGAAAAAAGAAAAGAAGAAAATAAACAAAAATCGCAATAAATCGTAATATCGAATCGCAATAATCGTAGAATCGCAATACTAAAGAATCGCAATATAAATCGAATCGGCACCCAAGAATCGTGATAGTATCGAATCGGGAGATAAGTGAATCGCCACAGCCCTATTATGAAGGCTACTTCAGTGACTCCTTCTTCACTGTGGATGAAGGAAAGCCCTGAGAGGCCTGGTGGTGCTGGAGCCCATCAGGTGAAGCCCATTCAGAATCTCACCCCGTGGGTTTTCTCACAAATGCCAACACACTACATCCTGCATTTCCACCTGGCTGACTCAGACTGAGCTGTGATGGCAGTGTGAGCCTGAACACCTCCAGAGGTGCTGCATTAACATGGCTTTTCTCCCCCTTATCTCGACATGTTAAACAGATACAGATCACATTTGAATAGGTGTACACACACACACACACACACACACACACACACACACACACACACAGAGTGTGAATCTGCTGTAAGTCTACTGAGAGAGAAACGCCCAGGGAACGAGGAAATCAACTATGTGTGCAGAGAAAGAGAGAACACATCAAACCACAATATAATCAGAGAAGGGAGAGAGGGTAAAAGCCATTACAGGAACGTACTGACGAATGGAAATGAGAACAGACTAACAGGAGAGGTCAGTGCGACACGCTGTCTAAAGCTGCGTTCACACCGACCTATTCAAGTTTTTCGCTGGCATCGAGTTTACATACAAAGTCAATGCAAACGAGCGATTGAGCGTATATTCGCCCGGGAGAAAAATCGCTGGGCGTCCGAGCGGCAGAGACAGAGCGATAGGGAGAAAATTAGCTCGTCGCCCGAGATGAATATCCCAACTCGAGCGAAATTACGCTGGCATAAGTCGCTCGCTGTTCAATGCTGATTGGCTGCCGTGTGAGAGCGAGTCAAGGATCACACTGGCTTAGAACAAACCGCTGGTTTATTGTGTGGCAACAAACCACATTGACAGGCTGACAGCTGACATGAAGTGAAGTCTGTACTACCGGTATGGAGCTCGCATTAGGAGCACGCTGATAGGCTTAGATTGTAAACAACTACGGTGGCTCGTAGTGGACAAACATCATGACATTGCGTAACGTTATAGCCCCCGGATGTCCGTCAATTATTGTGCCTGTTGATGAGCGATTTAAACACAGCGACAGAGCGATTCCAAAGGGTGGAATCAAGCGACAGAGAGAAAAATAACAGGACTAACAGGAGAGGTCAGTTCTCTCCATATAGTCTCCCATACTCCTCTATACTCTCATACTCTTCCTTACGCTCTCTCCTCCCCCACTTTTCCCATTCTCTCCCCACCTCCTCCCTCCCCCTGCTCTCTTCTTCCCCACACCCCCCCCCCTTTCCCCTCTCCTGCTCTCTCCTCTTGCTCCTTCCCCACCTCCTATACCCTCCAACATCTCCCATTCCCTCCCGACCCCATCACTCTCTCACATTCCCCCTGCTCTTCCCCCTTCTCCTGCTCTCTCCTCTGCTCTCTCTTCATTTCTATATTTTCTATATTATCAATTGTTCAAATGTTATCTTTATTCTGTATATTCTTGTTACTGTTGTGATAGCTAGAATTAGCTAGACATACTTTCTGTGAAGCCCTCTGAGACATGCTTGTGAATTAGGGCTATATAAATAAACTTGACTTGACTTGTCAGTACGACACGCTGACTAACAGGAGAGGTCAGTACAACACACTGAACCAGAGATAATGGACAAGAGAAGCACCTCTGACGTCCATTGCTGAGAAGCAGCACTGCTGTAAATGCCTCCTGTGTGCAGAGAGTGTTTGTGTGTGTGTATGTGTATGTGTGTGTGTGTGTGTGTGTGTGTGTGTGTTTGTGTGTTTAGTAGTTAAAGACCCACAGGAGATTAACATCCCAGTTGGATTATGGAAAGCGATGGATAGTGTAGCCTCATTAACTCTCTCTTCCTTGGCCCAGAAGGGCTTTTGAAAGCGTCGCCTCCCTGCTAACTGCTAACTGCCGCTAACTGCTCGCTGTCCGCCTATCTCTCATGCTAACTGCTCGCTGTCCGGCTGTGTCCACATACAGTATCTCTGTATGTGCGCGCGGGGCGGGGTCTGTCTTCTCTCCCTGGCTCTCGCAGGCTCAGCGGACAGATAAGCGTGCCTGGGGGGCAGTTCAGTGTCACTGCTGTAATCCAGCTGCGATGCTATCTCCCATGGTTTTCCTTGGCTGCTAAAAGGCCTGCTGGTTCAGCGAGACGCGGCGGTCTGGAGAGGTCTGTTGGTCCTGGTGGTTCAGAGAGATGCATCGGTCTGTTGGTCCTGGTGGTTCAGAGAGATGCAGTGGTCTGGAGAGGTCTGTTGGTCCTGGTGGTTCAGAGAGATGCAGCGGTCTGGAGAGGTCTGTTGGTCCTGGTGGTTCAGAGAGATGCAGCGGTCTGGAGAGGTCTGTTGGTCCTGGTGGTTCAGAGAGACGCAGTGGTCTGGAGTGGTCTGTTGGTCCTGGTGGTTCAGAGAGACGCAGTGGTCTGGAGTGGTCTGTTGGTCCTGGTGGTTCAGAGAGACGCAGTGGTCTGGAGTGGTCTGTTGGTCCTGGTGGTTCAGAGAGACGCAGCGGTCTGGAGTGGTCTGTTGGTCCTGGTGGTTCAGAGAGACGCAGCGGTCTGGAGTGGTCTGTTGGTCCTGGTGGTTCAGAGAGATGCAGCGGTCTGGAGTGGTCTGTTGGTCCTGGTGGTTCAGAGAGATGCAGCGGTCTGGAGAGGTCTGTTGGTCCTGGTGGTTCAGAGAGATGCAGCGGTCTGGAGTGGTCTGTTGGTCCTGGTGGTTCAGAGAGATGCAGCGGTCTGGAGTGGTCTGTTGGTCCTGGTGGTTCAGAGAGATGCAGCGGTCTGGAGAGGTCTGTTGGTCCTGGTGGTTCAGAGAGATGCATCAGTCTGGAGAGGTCTGGTGGTCCTGGTGGTTCAGAGAGATGCATCAGTCTGGAGAGGTCTGTTGGTCCTGGTGGTTCTGAGAGATGCATCAGTCTGGAGAGGTCTGTTGGTCCTGGTGGTTCAGAGAGACGTGGCGGTCTGGAGAGGTCTGTTGGTCCTGGTGGTTCAGAGAGACGCAGTGGTCTGGAGAGGTCTGTTGGTCCTGGTGGTTCAGAGAGACGTGGCGGTCTGGAGAGGTCTGTTGGTCCTGGTGGATCAGAGAGATGCATCAGTCTGGAGAGGTCTGTTGGTCCTGGTGGATCAGAGAGATGCATCAGTCTGGAGAGGTCTGTTGGTCCTGGTGGTTCAGAGAGACGCAGTGGTCTGGAGAGGTCTGTTGGTCCTGGTGGTTCAGAGAGACGCGGTGGTCTGGAGAGGTCTGTTGGTCCTGGTGGTTCAGAGAGACGCAGCGGTCTGGAGTGGTCTGTTGGTCCTGGTGGTTCTGAGAGACGCAGCGGTCTGGAGTGGTCTGTTGGTCCTGGTGGTTCTGAGAGACGCAGCGGTCTGGAGTGGTCTGTCAGAGGCAGCTGGCTGCTCTGCTGTCTGGGTTTCTTTAGTGGACTCAGAACGTGGCCAAGTCACCACAGTGATGT
The DNA here is from genome assembly GCF_964638095.1 of Poromitra crassiceps. Taxonomy (NCBI): domain Eukaryota; kingdom Metazoa; phylum Chordata; class Actinopteri; order Beryciformes; family Melamphaidae; genus Poromitra; species Poromitra crassiceps. The sequence goes on from NC_139639.1 coordinate 6,931,347, forward strand.
TCTGCCTTCCTCACTTCACACACCCAAGACTTCATTCACTCCTTTGAAGATCTCACTTTGTTCTCTGTTGGTCTCTCTCTCTCTCTCTCTCTCTCTCTCTCTCTCTCTCTCGTGCTTTTTCTATCACTGTCTCTCTCTTTTGATTGATCCCCTCTTTTCTCATTATCTCGAGTTGTTATTCTCACTATCTCTTTCTATCTCTCCGTCAGGATTTTCATTTTCTCTCCTTCTCTAAAGCGTTTCATTCTGCACAGTCAATCTGTCTTTTCCATTCTGAGGCTGAACGCTTTACAGGTGGAAAGAGTGCATTTTCTTCCTCCTATGTTCATCTCTCCCTCTCTCTCCCCCACTCTCTCTTTCCATCTCTCCCTCTCTCCCTCTCTCCCACTCTCTCCATCTCTCTCTTTCTCTCCCTCTCCCACTCTCTGCCTCTCTCTCTCTCCCTCCCTCTCTCCCTCTCTCCCCCTCTCTCTCTCTCTCTCTTTCCATCTCTCTCCCTCCCCCACTCCCCCTCTCTCTCTCTCTTTCCATCTCTCTCCATCTCTCTCCATCTCTCTCTCTCCCTCCCTGGCAGCAGTCCTGTTATCCCCTCCTTGCGAGCCCCATGGCAGTGAAGGCATAACCTCCATTTGCACAGGTTAATGTGCATCCAGCTCGACATGAACACAAAACCAATACCAGCCAGGCCTTCCTGGCTGCGCCGGTGATCACTCTCTCTCAATCTCTCTCCCCCCCTCTCTCTCTCCATCTCTCCCACTCTCTCTCTCTCTCCCTCTCTCTCTCTCTCTCTCTCCCCCTCTCTCTCTCCATCTCTCCCCCTCTCTCTCTCTCTCCCTCTCTCTCTCTCTCCATCTCTCCCACTCTCTCTCTCTCTCCCTCTCTCTCTCTCTCTCTCTCCCCCTCTCTCTCTCCATCTCTCCCCCTCTCTCTCTCTCTCCCTCTCTCTCTCTCTCTCTCTCTCCATCTCTCTCTCTCTCTCTCCCCCCCTCTCTCTCTCCATCTCTCCCACTCTCTCTCTCTCTCACTCTCTCTCTCTCTCTCTCCCCCCCTCTCTCTCTCCATCTCTCCCACTCTCTCTCTCTCTCCCTCTCTCTCTCTCTCTCTCTCTCCATCTCTCCCCCTCTCTCTCTCCATCTCTCCCCCTCTCTCTCTCCCTCTCTCTCCATCTCTCCCTCCCTCTCTCCCACTCTCTCTCTCTCTCTCCCTCTCTCTCAATCTCTCCCCCGCTCTGGTCTTTCTTGTTGCTTTATTCTCCCCCCCCCCACACACACACACACACACACACACACAGTGTAAATTGCACTCTGGCAACATTACGATGCCTTTCTCATTATTCTCATCACTCTGGCCAAATGGCCTTGTCTTTCAGGACCATTGGTCTCTGTTCATTGGCTGCTCCTGCCACCTGAGGGCTACATTCTCCCTCTCAGTGGCTGTTTTCACAGCAAAGATGGACCAAGAAATGGATTCCATTCTATTTCTCCAATAATACAACCTCATGCGGCTGATGACTACATGCTGTAACACCCACACACTGAGAGCCATTTATCAAGCCAGGTAGAAGAACAAAACAAACCTAGTCATTTGTACAGAGAGCACTGTGATTACAGCACTGTGTAGCAATAAAGACAATACTGCCTCTCCTGGAAGGACTTCATCTCTCTAATGCCTTTTGATGGAGAAATCAGGCAAGCAAAGTGCTATTAGAAGGGCTTATTTAATCATGAGTCATTTAATGATGAATCGTTTAAAGTCACTCTAGTTTAATGAACACACACAAAACAAGTGGAGAAAAGACAGAAAGACAGTTCAACCACTCAGTGACTTCATCACAACAGCAGAAAGAAACGCTCTGTGGGACCAAACACATTATAATCAGCTTGTATGTCATCTTATATTATGTGGTAGAGAAGCACCCGTTTGGGTTTTCTGAGACCACTTTTTTTTAACGGGGTGATCATCATCATCACCCTGATCAATCATTTCAATCAACCCCGATCAACAATTTAAATGATGCATTTTTTACCCAGATGTTCTACATCAGTGCATCATCAGTATAAATTATACAATTCTATAATGATATTATAGAATTCATGGTTTAAACAGGTTCTAATCTATGATCATGGCTGTGAAATTTAGAACAAAATGTTAGAAATGATCTGTCTGTTAATGGCAGATGGACGACATCTGATCCGGCAATTTAACCCATTGATACCTGATGCAGCATTTGCGTGTATATCTCTCATTTGTATGTGTATCCCTTTAAGACCGCAAACTGCATCACGTTAGTGTCCTCTAGAGAGAGTGGCGTCAGCGGAGAACCAAAATTAGAGACTCATTAGCCAATGAACAGCCAGGAATGGGTCTCGCACTACTTTTGCATGCTAAAATAAAGCTGATAATGTACAATTTGATTCAAGGGGGAAAAAACCCTTTCAGAGTACAACACAAACTGTCTATTTTGCTGCAACTCGACAGTGCTGCTTAATCCAGGACCTTACTTCCTGGAACTCTTGAGAGTAAAAAACTGGTCCATTGGAGTGAATGGAGATGTCAGAACTCTTCTATTATACGGCTCTGCGGCACGTGGTTCACGGTCTTAAAGGGATACACACACAAATGCTGCATCAGGTATCAATGGGTTAAACTTGTTCTTGATGTATTTTTGGGGATTGGGTCGTGGAAATGCTGATGAGCCCATCATCAGTGACATAATTGAGAATGTTTCTCAGAGGATGGACTAATAAGTGCTGTAGTATTATACCCACGCATTTCATTTAAAATGCTTTTTGTCTTAGTTTCTGTAATGATGCTTGTAAATAGCCTCTGATGGGAAGGCTGTGTGTCTCATGGCCACATAGTGTCTGCAATTCATTCTCAACTGCAACTAGACAGAGAGTGACCAAGAGATCCAGACAGAGCAGAGAGACGGAGAGAGGCATCCAGACAGAGAAGATAAATCAGTTGAGCAGGGAGCAGGAGAGAGCGAGGGAGATAAGGAAGGTACCAGAGGCGAGAGAGCAAGGGGGCGAGAGAGGGAGAGACACATGTGAGAGAGCTGGAGAGAGAGAGACATGTGAGAGATGGAGAGAGACACATGTGATAGATGGAGAGACATGTGAGAGAGATGAAGAGAGACGGAGAGAGAGATGGAGAGATATGTGAGAGAGATGGAGAGAGATGGAGAGAGAGATTGAGAGAGAGATGGAGAGACATGTGAGAGAGATGGAGAGAGATGGAGAGAGAGATGGAGAGAGATGGAGAGACATGTGAGAGAGATGTAGAGTGAGTGAAAGTAAATGACAGATAGAGATCTAGTGAGTGAAGGTAAATGCTAAAGTCCTTTTGAGTTGACCCAGCTATGACTCAGGAGGAATAGAATAGGTTTTTCTCACACTGCACAGAGGCAGCTGAATAGCACCATTCTGCTATTCTGTGCCAACACAATGGACGGCTTTTTAGCAAGAACCATTTTCCATTTCAGGGCTGCCCGCTGGTCATTCTGAGATGGACAAAACGAAGAAGCAGCAAAGAAAGAAAGTCCCAGCACACTGAGCTCAGAGTTAAACGAAAGCAATCACAACCCAGCAGCACAGGCTGTGCAAAACTCTGCCATTTTCTGCATCTCATGTATTCCTTCATACAACTGTGGATTGTATTCTTGTTCAAGTGTTTCCACTGCCTTTTGTTTACTATCACGGCATTCGCCATGTGTTTTCTACTTTCTTTCATTTGCAAAAACACACTGAGGGTTTCACAAACTAGTTGTTTTTTTCCCCTCTCGATTTGTCTTTCCCCCATATGGTAACCTACCTTCATATGGTAACCTACCTTCATATTGTAACCTACCTTCATATGGTAACATATCTTCATATGGTAACCTACCTTCATATGGTAACCTACCTTCATATGGTATCCTACCTTCTTATGGTAACCTACCTTCATGGTGATCTACCTTCATATGGTGACCTACCTTCATATGGTGACCTACCTTCATATGGTAACCTACCTTCTTATGGTAACCTACCTTCTTATGGTAACCTACCTTCATGGTGACCTACCTTCTTATGGTAACCTACCTTCTTATGGTAACCTACCTTCATGGTGACCTACCTTCATATGGTAACCTACCTTCTTATGGTAACCTACCTTCTTATGGTAACCTACCTTCATGGTGACCTACCTTCTTATGGTAACCTACCTTCTTATGGTAACCTACCTTCATATGGTAACCTACCTTCATATGGTAACCTACCTTCATATGGTAATCTACCTTATGGTAACCTACCATCATATGGTAACCTACCTTCTTATGGTAACCTACCTTCATGGTGATCTACCTTCATATGGTGACCTACCTTCATATGGTAACCTACCTTCTTATGGTAACCTACCTTCTTATGGTAACCTACCTTCATGGTGACCTACCTTCATATGGTAACCTACCTTCTTATGGTAACCTACCTTCTTATGGTAACCTACCTTCATGGTGACCTACCTTCTTATGGTAACCTACCTTCTTATGGTAACCTACCTTCATGGTGACCTACCTTCATATGGTGACCTACCATCATATGGTAACCTACCTTCATATGGTAACCTACCTTCTTATGGTAACCTACCTTCTTATGGTAACCTACCTTCATGGTGATCTACCTTCATATGGTTCTCCTCCTTTCTTTCCAACCCTCTACCCCCCCCCGTCTCTTTTGCTCAGGCATTACCTTTAACAAAGCATGAAAAAGCTCTGTCTGTAGGTCTGTCTCCCTCTCTGAAGTCAAAGCTCTGTTTGTTTTCACTCCTGTCTGCAGGTCTGTCTCCCTCTCTGAAGTAATTTCTCTGCTTTCATCTTCCACGTTCAAAGGCTCATGTTACTTGTGGGACAGAATGACAACGCGCTCTCCTGAACCTTTCATAAAAAGTAGGTGAGGGTAAAAACATCTTCCTCCCACCTGTCCTGTGCTCTCTCTCTCTCTCTCTCTCTCTCTCTCTCTCTCTCTCTCTCTCTCTCTCTCTCTCTCTCTCTCTCTCTCTCTCTCCGACTTAAAGGCATGGGTTGAAATGACGAGAACACAGCAACAATCCAATAGCATAAAGCTGTGGAGATAATTAAGAATTGACATGCTGTGGTGTTGCTGCGGTCTCTTCGATGCTCACACCACGCCAGCGAGGGAAAGAGCTGCTCCTAATTCTCAGTAAGGGATCGTATTCAATTACTACATCAAGAGCTCAATGGCAGAAAACCACAACAGCTTGATTATTAATCTGTGATTATCTGAATCCAAGCCCTTTACCCGACAACAATTTGCTTAGAAAACCGCAAGAAAAAACTATAGCATATAACCCACCTTCTGAAGAATATAACACTACAAAATAAGAAATGGAGTGAAAGAGTTGCATTTAGTGCCTCCTGTGAGCAGATTTACTTTCATGTTTCATTTATTTTCATGATTTATTCTGACATTTTTGCACCCCCCCCCTTCTCAAATACCCCCTGCAGTACTTCCATGTACCCTTAGGGGTACTACGGGCACCCCATTTTGGGTACGACCGCTCCATGGGCTATATGACACATGCAGGTATCCTTCTGTTCTCTGCTTGCCTTAGATTGTATTACCTTAAAACATTTGGGGACACAGAGCAATCTGCTATCTGTCAACAGAAACTGAGTTTGGTATCGCAGCACGGGGTGGGGGAGGGGGAGGGAGGGGAGGGGAGGGGGGGGGGGGAGGGAGATAAGAGATATCATCCTGACAAAACAGAGTGTGAAAGATGGCCGTAATATACTTGAAAACAAGTCAGGCATTTCAGAACTGTCACAAAGTCTAAATGCTTCAGTGGAATCCTGTTTAAAACAGAACAGTGGAATGATTTATATTCAATATGAACTGTCCTAAGAAAAATAACATAGCCTACTACAGTAATGGAAAAAAATGCTACATCTATACGAAACAATATAAATACTATGAATAACATAAAGTGCATCCAAATGTGTCAAGTGAGAAGAGAAGTCATAGCTGCGTGGAAGTACAGGTTTTGTTAGCATCACAGTAGCTTGCATCCTAAAACCAATCAGTCTTTCCCTGAAGTTAACCAAACATTTTGCCTTTACTCTCATGAGTCACACCTCGTCTGTCATCAATTATTCATCTAACTACTGTAGGGTCCGATTGGTAAGACGTCCATTTATTGATTGAGGTAGGGTCACAGGGGAATTAGATTGGTAAGAATTTAATCATTGATAAAGATAGGATTGGTAAGACTTTAATCATTGATAAAGATAGGATAGCATTGATCAAGGCTTTCTTATTGATTGAGCTACAAACTGTAGCGACAGATTGGTGAGCGTTTCATTACTGATGTAGCTAGAATGAGATTGTTAGGGCTTTCATTATTAAAGGCATATGGGGAGTTTCAGCCATCGAACGTAAGCTACACAATCTTGACTGGGTAATTAAAGCGCCTTGACAATTATTTTATTTATTTATTTAAAAAAAATGTACCACCTTTTTTTTCTCCAGATTTTCTCCCATTTTGTCCCCAATTGTACTTGGCCGATTCCCCCGACCCCCTGCTGTCCCGCTCATTGCTCCACCCCCTCTGTGATCTTGGGAGAGTTGTAGACTAGCACATGCTTCCTCCAATACATGTCTAGTTGCCGGCCGCTTCTTTGCACCTGACAAGTATTTTTTTCAAGTGCCTGCCGCCCTGCCCTTTTCCAAACATTCTCCAAGGACCATCTCATCTGGTTATGAGTAACAAAGCATCTGGCTGTGTCAGGTTAGACTGTGGGCCTCGCCCCATCATTCCTGGATGCCTATAGGCTCATGATTATGTTATTTGATCCCGTATTCACCTTATGTTCAGACCTTACAGTGGGCCAAATTCTTCCGGGTCCTGTTAACACTTCCGGCGGTCACGGCGCAAAATAAGGGAGTTGTTTTTGTAGCGGACAGTGCAGGGGGTAAAATAAAGAACGTAGCCTACTACTTTGAGCTCGGTACACAGCAAGCAAGCGGAGTATCCACTGTTAACCAGGTCAGATAACGTTATCATCAACAATGACGAGCACTTTCTTGTAAAACATACCTGGACTCCAACAAAGAAAGCTTCAGACAGTTTTCTCTCCTCCGAGCGCTCGAGCCACTTACGTCTATAAGACCCGCAGACGTTAACGTAATTCCCTGGAATGCGAGACTTAACGAGCCAGTTACATGCCGTTGCATTCTTAGACATTGCCGTTTGCTTTTATTTGGTATGTTACATACAATTGGCTAAATTATTTGTTAATTCAGAGTTAGATGATATTGGAGCAGCGAGCCATTTTCTTTTTTTTTTAGCCGGAAGTCGTCACACGACCACACAACCGGGTCAAATGGGCGTGGCTACATAAGGTGAATAGGATCATGATGATGTTATCTGATCCTGTATAGACACTCAACAAATGAGCCAAGATAGCCTGATATTGCTTGTTTGACATACTTCAGACTACACCACACAGTAGTCTGACTGTGAAAGTGGGAAAAACAGTAAAACTAGGAAGGAAAACTACTGTATCTCTGAACGATCTTTAACCAAATCACACACCTTAGGCTATTCTATGTCATCTCCTTTTGATAACTAATGTAATAATTAATGTAATCATTTTTCACTTGCATTCACTGAGCCTCCCCTGAAACTGCTTGGAGCCCCCCTGAGGAGGCCCGCCTCCCACTTTGAAAACCACTGCTCTAGAGTCTAGAGTCGATTATCAAGCTTTCTCCATCAGCACCCCTATAGGTTCTGAACAACCAGCCCATCAGTGCCCCTATAGGTCCTGAACAACCAGCCCATCAGTGCCCCTATAGGTTCTGAACAACCAGCCCATCAGTGCCCCTATAGGTTCTGAACAACCAGCCCATCAGTGCCCCTATAGGTCCTGAACAACCAGCCCATCAGTGCCCCTATAGGTCCTGAACAACCAGCCCATCAGTGCCCCTATAGGTCCTGAAGAACCAGCCCATCAGCGCCCCTATAGGTCCTGAAGAACCAGCCCATCAGTGCTCCTATAGGTCCTGAAGAACCAGCCCATCAGCGCCCCTATATGTTCTGAACCACCAGCCCATCAGTGCCCCTATAGGTCCTGAACAACCAGCCCATCAGTGCCCCTATAGGTCCTGAAGAACCAGCCCATCAGCGCCCCTATAGGTCCTGAAGAACCAGCCCATCAGTGCTCCTATAGGTCCTGAACAACCAGCCCATCAGCGCCCCTATATGTTCTGAACAACCAGCCCATCAGTGCCCCTATAGGTTCTGAACAACCAGCCCATCAGTGCCCCTATATGTTCTGAACAACCAGCCCATCAGCACCCCTATAGGTTCTGAACAACCAGCCCATCAGTGCCCCTATATGTTCTGAACAACCAGCCCATCAGTGCCCCTATAGGTTCTGAACAACCAGCCCATCAGTGCCCCTATATGTTCTGAACAACCAGCCCATCAGTGCCCCTATAGGTTCTGAACAACCAGCCCATCAGCGCCCCTATAGGTTCTGAAGAACCAGCCCGGTCCGATCTTTTCAAACTCACTTTTAGGGCTGCTCTATTTGCTTTTCTTGATGTCCTGTCACTATGGAACACATGGTAATGGCATGCAGGACATTATGTCATCATGGCGTCTGTCTGTGCATGATGACACATTGTTGTGAACACAAAAGCTCAAGGACAATATGTGACAGAAAGTTCATTTGTAGAACACAGGGTCCCCTGGAAAGTAGATGATCTGATTAGATTTTGGGAGCACATTGCTGCATAAATTTGCATATCAATGAGGAAAATCAGATTTTCTTCTAACCTACTGTTACTCCTTCGTGCTTTAAGATACAGAGTTCATATTAACACCACTCATGAGATGTACAGTAAAGACAACAATGTTGACGCTGAAATAGTTGAGAATCAATTAATTAGATCATTCATTAATGAATGATTTAATTAATTAGCTGTAATGAAATTGAATGTTGGTAGATTGGCTTGGTAGGATGCACAGTACATTCTTATAAAATTAAATAAAATAAAATGCCTGAACAGAGCCACACCCATGTCATCTTGTCAGACACCTATTATACAGATCTGACCAAAATAGAACAGGTGCGTATTCTTTCCAGTACCGCATATCACCCATCTATTAACGTGGGCGAGAGTCGGTACCGGTCGGAGCCACACGGAGACGTTACCACATCTGGTGGTGGACATTGGGCTTAATTCTTCCTGTATCCTAACCAGGGTCTGGATTCCTCCCGCCACCCCTGACCCCTGACCTTCTTAACCCCGCCAACACCTTGCTTAACCCATTGATACCTGATGCCTCATTTGCGTGTATATCCCTCATTTGTGTGTGTATCCCTTTAAGACCGCGAACCGCGTCAAATGCTGCATCAGGTATCAATGGGTTAAGCTGAGGGAACCGCATAATGAAACAAGGCCAGAACTTGTCTATATTATATTTGACATTATATCTACGTATTTCTACCATTCTTAGAAAGCCATGATACCTTCAAGGACATGCTTTACTGTGAGTAATTGCACCTGCACAGTAAAGAACAATCAGTCAGGCCATCACTATCATTCTATTTGAAGAGTTAGTTCAGGTTTGTAAGAGGCCCACATGATTCATGGTTAATAGGGCCTGACGTGGGGTCAGGCTGATAAGCCTTCCGGGTATTGAACGAGCTACAGTAAGGTCAGATTGGCAAAGCTTCCGATGTACGTTAAGTTAAGGTCAGATTGAACGGGCTATCTGGTGCTGCATCGCTGTAGCAGAACATCGGATTCTGATGCTATCAGTTCCAGGAATAGCCTAGTGAGGAGGAGATACAAAGGTCCAGTTCATTAGCAGAGATCCTGTCCCCGAGACAGACTGCATGCGCTCACTGTTTCTGCAGCATGGTCTAAAGTCAGCAGAGTAGAACCACGTTTCACCAGTGAAGGAACAGCTACAGTATACAGTACATGAAAAGGATTTTTCATGGAGGATATTTCTTGACTTGTTCTTCTTGTTTCAATATAGAGAGCCTAATGAGATTCTTCCTCGGCTGCACTGTTCTGGGCTAATAAGTCACCTTATAATTAGTCTGGCTGGCCAGCCTCCCCTCCCTACCGTGAGAGGAGTCTGGCGCCACGGAAACAGGCTACTGGGATAAGCCCTCCCCCTGCTCTACAGCTGCTCTCCCATTGGAGCGACTGTTTCAGTCGCGGCCGGATGTCCGCTCCTCCCGGCTTATTACAAGCTCCGTCATTGGCTCCGACCATGTCAATCAGAGCGGCTTCTGCTCCTTCCTCCCTGTGTGTCACTGTAAATAGTGCCCTGCCGCCGCAGTGAAAACAACAATGCGAACTAGCTAGCAAGCTAACGGCAGAAACCTACACGCTAGCTCGTTGCTACACGCTGTAAATGGCAAGTTGGATTGTTGGAAACTATTTTCCAAGGGCACTGCTGCTAAGCGCCGCCCATCGCAATCCCACTATGGAGACCTGCAGCGCCAGACTCCTCTCATGGTAGGGAGGGGAGGCTGGCCAGCGAGACTATATTACAATCAACTTACATCAGCGCAATGCTGCTGTACTATTGTGATTTTGTCTGGAAATCAATTCCCATTCATTTTGCTCCAGTGACTCTATTGTTTCTCAGCATTATGTTACATGCAGATTAATTTGCTGAGATGTTGCTGATCTGTCTAATTTAGCTGAGATCAGTCTATGAATTAACACAATTAGATTAAATTCACTGTCTGATCACTGAGTCACTAAAATGACTACAGACTGATACAGGATAATACTGTCGTCCAAGGTTATTACGTTTCTGCCCTAAACAGTGTCAATCATACAGAATCCAAATTCAGTGAGTGGCTTTTCAAATTTCCCCACTACTGAGGCAACAAAGTCACACAGATTGTCCAGGTGGTGGCGCTATAAGTGACTTTACATTTTGGCCAATATCTCATGAGCTGCAAAGCCTAGAATCTTGTATTTTTCTTTAAATATCCTGAATTTCCCCAAGGGGATTAATAAAGTAGCATCTTAACTTATCTTAGACCACAAACACCATCCCGGTATGAGTCCAAGTAACTATAATATAAGCAGTTGAAGTAAGTCAGAATATGGAGACGTATTGTGTAATTGACCAAGATGTCAGACTCTATGGGAGGCATGGCATGCGTAGGATTCCACACATTGACTCATCAGGCTAGGCTAGGTCATTTTAGCTTTAGCTTTTAGCTAGCAACAATGCGAACTAGCTAGCAAGCTAACGGCAGAAACCTACACGCTAGCTCGTTGCTACACGCTGTAAATGGCAAGTTGGATTGTTGGAAACTATTTTCCAAGGGCACTGCTGCTAAGCGCCGCCCATCGCAATCCCACTATGGAGACCTGCAGCGCCAGACTCCTCTCATGGTAGGGAGGGGAGGCTGGCCAGCGAGACTATATTACAATCAACTTACATCAGCGCAATGCTGCTGTACTATTGTGATTTTGTCTGGAAATCAATTCCCATTCATTTTGCTCCAGTGACTCTATTGTTTCTCAGCATTATGTTACATGCAGATTAATTTGCTGAGATGTTGCTGATCTGTCTAATTTAGCTGAGATCAGTCTATGAATTAACACAATTAGATTAAATTCACTGTCTGATCACTGAGTCACTAAAATGACTACAGACTGATACAGGATAATACTGTCGTCCAAGGTTATTACGTTTCTGCCCTAAACAGTGTCAATCATACAGAATCCAAATTCAGTGAGTGGCTTTTCAAATTTCCCCACTACTGAGGCAACAAAGTCACACAGATTGTCCAGGTGGTGGCGCTATAAGTGACTTTACATTTTGGCCAATATCTCATGAGCTGCAAAGCCTAGAATCTTGTATTTTTCTTTAAATATCCTGAATTTCCCCAAGGGGATTAATAAAGTAGCATCTTAACTTATCTTAGACCACAAACACCATCCCGGTATGAGTCCAAGTAACTATAATATAAGCAGTTGAAGTAAGTCAGAATATGGAGACGTATTGTGTAATTGACCAAGATGTCAGACTCTATGGGAGGCATGGCATGCGTAGGATTCCACACATTGACTCATCAGGCTAGGCTAGGTCATTTTAGCTTTAGCTTTTAGCTAGCATTAGCTATATTGTTTACTAACAGAAACAGTCAATCAGCTGCACCATTCATCATTTTAGAAAAGTCACTTCATTGCTATGCAAGTACTGTATGTGTTGTTCATGAATGAGCTCCTATGCTCCTAAGTTAGGACTGTTTACCTCAACATGGTTTGCAGTCCAGCCCTCAAAAATATTTACTAGCATTGTAAGAATTTCCCACACAAATCAAGTGGAACTTCACAGCAAGCAATAGTGCTAAAGTACAGTAGCGTGTGACTCCTACTAGGCCTAGAAGCCAGTGATTGTATGGTTAAAGGGAACATATCAAAACGTGTATTTGTTTGTTTATCCCATTACATAAAAAGCGGACAGGGAAAATTCAAAATGTTATCTTTAAATTGAATCATATTCCCCTTTTACTTTTTGAGGGCCTCTCAAGAGAAGGAATTAGAATTGTGTTATTTCCCTCCAACCTACTATTGGAAAAGATGGCTGCCTCTACATGACTAGAATGAGAAAGTAGACGATGACATCACAGGATGACTTCATGAGAACCTGATTATTTGGACTATCAGGCAAAAACAAGGCACAAAATAACTTTCATAATAATATAGCATAACAAAAGTATAGGACTCAATGAATAAACAAACCAGCTGAAGTACAGTACTCACTGGCCGTTGTAATGATGCTGTCCTCAGTTGTATTTTTCTGTGACTTGAGACAGTTGGCAGTATGGACCTGTGTTAGTGAGGGGGAGCCCCCAGAGGTCCACTTCATTACTGGGACAGCACCCGGTTCTGTCTGCCACGCTGATCTCTGCGCTGCCGGGAGCAGCTCATTAGAGACTCGCAGTCACACTTACAGTCAAAGTCCTTGCAGGACACGAATATATATATATAAATATACTATATATATAAATCCAATGCAGATAATTACTGCAGAGAAGGAGAGTTGGCTAGCTGATTGCTAAGCAACATATTGAAACTTGTGAAAACGTGTGAAAACACTCACAGTTAATCACCCTAACACCATGTATGAAAATAACACTGTACTCTACGTGTTTATTTTCCTTTCTTTACGGCATCATAAATCATTATGATGCCGGGTGCAAAAAGGAAAAGAAAAGAAAGACAGGGAGAAAAAAGAGATGTGTCTGAGACAAACGTCAGAGAAGTCGTACACAGTGAAATCCTGACATCTTCACTCCCTAGATATGCATGGAGAGATCCTTTCGCTGTGCGCGGAACTTGAAAGAATTTCAGTTTGAACGTTTCTCCAGCCGCTCTGCCAGTCCCTTACATGGCAGTTTCTACTTTTCTGCAACATTACGATTCATATGATTTCCTGTCATTTATTCAACATTTATTCCCTGCAGTGGAGAGCCGCAGCACTCCTCCACTCCTGCTATATTACAGTAACAACCTAGTATCTAAGTGTTGTGGGTTTTTTTATGCGTGCGAGTATATAGTCTGAGTGAGATTACATTTCCCATTTGGATTTGCATTCTCACCCTCGATTGCTTTCTAAATGCTCGTGCCACATGGTAATTCGGGGCCCATGTCGGCCAATTCAGGTGTCGGCTTCGTTTAGACAGACTGGTGCCGCAGCACCTCCTCCTCCCAGAGAGGAGCTACACTTTCCTGTCTGCTGCCATAATCACAGCTGACACGGCACACGCAGCACCATCCTACTGATTACACAGCTAAGATCAAAGGCTTCCACTGCTGTCACCGTCACCTCCTGTCTCCTCTCTGCTGTCACCTCCCCTCTCCTCTCTGCTGTCACCTCCCCTCTCCTCTCTGCTGTCACCTCCCCTCTCCTCTCTGCTGTCACCTCCCCTCTCCTCTCTGCTGTCACCTCCCCTCTCCTCTCTGCTGTCACCTCCCCTCTCCTCTCTGCTGTCACCTCCTGTCTCCTCTCTGCTGTCACCTCCCCTCTCCTCTCTGCTGTCACCTCCCCTCTCCTCTCTGCTGTCACCTCCCCTCTCCTCTCTGCTGTCACCTCCCCTCTCCTCTCTGCTGTCACCTCCCCTCTCCTCTCTGCTGTCACCTCCCCTCTCCTCTCTGCTGTCACCTCCCCTCTCCTCTCTGCTGTCACCTCCCCTCTCCTCTCTGCTGTCACCTCCCCTCTCCTCTCTGCTGTCACCTCCCCTCTCCTCTCTGCTGTCACCTCCCCTCTCCTCTCTGCTGTCACCTCCCCTCTCCTCTCTGCTGTCACCTCCCCTCTCCTCTCTGCTGTCACCTCCCCTCTCCTCTCTGCTGTCACCCCCCCTCTCCTCTCTGCTGTCACCTCCCCTCTCCTCTCTGCTGTCACCTCCCCTCTCTGCTGTCACCTCCCCTCTCCTCTCTGCTGTCACCTCCCCTCTCCTCTCTGCTGTCACCCCCCCTCTCCTCTCTGCTGTCACCTCCCCTCTCCTCTCTGCTGTCACCGTCACTTCCTGTCTCCTCTCTGCTGTCACGTCACTTCCTGTCTCCTCTCTGCTGTCACCGTCACTTCCTGTCTCCTCTCTGCTGTCACGTCACTTCCTGTCTCCTCTCTGCTGTCACCTCCTGTCTCCTCTCTGCTGTCACATCACCTCCTGTCTCCTCTCTGCTGTCACATCACCTCCCCTCTCCTCTCTGCTGTCACATCCCCATCCTCCTCTTCTCGCTCAGTGTGCGTTTGTGTGCATGTGCGTGTGTGTGTATGTGTGTGTGCGTGTTTCTCTTTTGTTCTGATGTGCACCTCCCTACCCTCCTCCCTATCACACGTCTTGCCATCTGTTCTAATTGTTCCATTATAAGATGGTAAAGATGTTACTACATCCCCCCAATGGCTTCCTCTGAGCTCAGCGTGCACATTCTAAAACCTCTCAGCTCAGCGTGCACATTCTAAAACCTCTCATGTGGAAGACAGATCTACTCTAACTATTTGATAGAGACACACACAGCGTTAGCACCGTTGTTTGGTCTAAAGCCCAGATCACAAGTCTCTGGCAGAAATAAGCACATGCACCACACTGTAGCATAACACTGCAGAATCAAAAGTAAGAAGAGACACTGCATGAAATAGGCCACGCCCATTACAGGGGAAAGCTCTCCATTCACTTCCACACACCAGCGTCATTTTCCTTGAATTACACATAGTTAAAAGCTGTTGTGTGGTGGGCTGCGCACCCAACAAATGAAAAAAGAAAAAAAGCCAATTAAAGTTTTTTTTTTACTCCAGAGCTAAACAAAGAAGCCATTCAGAATTGGCGAAAAGAAAAATGTGGATCTACCTGTCAGTGAAGTACGTTGGAGTGTTCATCTTCCGTATATATGATCTTTGTGTGCAACACGCGACCATGCATAGGAGAACGCCAGGATTGAAGGAGGGGGGTTGTTTCCCCCCGTTTTGGGCGTGGTTTCTGAATGATGACGCGCTCCGACCGCAGTGTCTCTATAGACTCACATCTGATCATTCAACATATTAGTCCTTGTTGGCTGCATCAGAACAGTTCATATAGTTCATAAGTTCAAACAATCACATCATAACTGTACAGCAAAGGAGCTACAAAATCCCCCAAAAACAAAACAAAAAGTAAAAAATATCTATATTGTGATGAATGGAAAATGAGGCAAGTTGAGGGGTGTGTGTCAGATGAGATGAGTGCGTGAGGTTGATAGATGCACAATAAGCCTGTGTACATAACACAGTCATTAAGGCACATTAGACCAGTAAATTGAGCATTACTCCATAGCTGGAGGGGAAAATATGGATGTTCGTTAATGTGTCTATACACGTAGGTGTGTGTGTGTGTGTGTGTGTGTGTGTGTGTGTGTGTGTGTGTGTGTAGTACCTTTTGTGAGACTACTTTCTTTTCTTGCTGTCAGTCTCTCTTCGTCTCTGCGTCTCTGCAGGAGGAGAGATGAAATAAATAAGAATAATAATTACATCCATTATTACACAATCCAGCTACTGTGTCTCTATCGTGAGTGTTCACAGCTCTTAGAAGAACAACTCTGAAATACAACTGATGATGGTTCCTGTGAGACACAAATAGCACTTCCCGCATGGCACAAGTAGCCTATTCATTTCTCTCACACAACAGACGCTGAAGCTGTATACACCACAGGTAGGAACACACACACACACACACGCACACACACACGCGCACACACACACGCACACACACGCACACACACACACACACACACACACGCACACACACACACACACCTCCTGAGAAAGAACAGGGACATATTGAGGCTCCTTTATCAACATGGGGGAGAAATGCTTTCCTGGTCTGGTCTGCTGCTGTGGGTTCTTTCTGTTGCAACTCACCTCCTAAGGTGTGTGCACACACACAAACACACACACACACACACACACACACACACATATACATACACACACACACACACACACACACACACACACACATAAAAACACACACACGCAAAAAAGCTAGCCCTGTTGACTCTAGAGGGTGTGTTGCTCGCGCTCTGAGAGATACAATGACAGTGTTTGCTGGGCTGTTTTCACCCCAGAGGAATTGCAAATGGTGTAAAAAATGGTGTGGTTTTCACTTGGCTTTCCTCCAGCAAAGATGGTGGATTACATAAACAAAGAAACCAGGATACCTCTCTCCCTCTGTAGCTTCATACAGGACATCAAAACCCAAATGCACTTACAATACCTATGCTTTGTTTCCCCCAAATCTGGGACGGGGTGGGGTGTCGTCTGAGAAGGAGGAGGAAAGTACCAAGGCATGAGTTATTTCCCCCTGATCCTTTACATGTGTTTAGCATCATCTAATTAGCGCTAAACTGGTGTCAAATTAACATTCTGACCAGAATTAACATCAATTTGTCACAGATTACCATTCAGAAAAAATCTATATAAATGCAGGCCATCTAAACATGATAGCATGTCACTGAATTAAATATTGAGAAAAATTAAGGATGGCTTCGTCAGTGGAATCACCTTCCATACCTACATATGTATTTTGCATGTTCGCTGGGACAATTGCTTGATTATTTCAAGAAGTGTGCCAAATAGCCGGAGTGTTTTCTTAACTCTCAGAGAAAAGCCACATCAAAAGATCATTCACAGCAGCACCATGATGCAAACACAAATTCACAAAAACATAACATAACTTATATTCAGTCACAAACATTAATATAGACATTAGGGATCGACCGATATCGTTTTTTCAAGGCCGATACCGATTTCAATTATCGCTAATCAAAGAGACCGATAACCGATATTTTGGAACCGATATACATTTGCAGTAAATTTTAAAATCTTGGTGTCAAAATTTAGAATAACACGACCCATTGTTAAAATGCATTTTCTTCAGTTTATCCAACTGCAGTATTAATTTGTGTGTGTGTGTGTGTTCAATCTAGTGGAGACTTGGGCATATTATCAAGATAAAGCTGTGGACTGAACAAAATAATAGAGGGTTTCCCTCCGAGTCTGTTTACACGTGACACTAACCTCACCCCCAGGCTCTCAAAGGAGAATACTGACACAAACACGTTCATCCGTGCATCCGCTGACATAATGTCTCATCCTCGTTTATTCAGTTCCTTGTTTCATTCCAAACAAACAGAGAGTCCGCAGATGAAATGTCTCATCCTAGTTTATTCGGTTCCTTGTTCCAAACAGAGGGAGAGAACAGAAAAAAACTCCGCTCTGCTTGCAGACAGCCAGTGGAAATGTATTTTTCGGACACGCAGCGCTACTGGATCAATAAAACAGCTTCGCTACTGACACCCATGGCCATTTGATTTAAAAAGAGCGACGCTACACCGTGGACACGCTACTATGGAATTAAAAACTAGTGCCCCACACACTACTTTGTGACGTTACTAGGCTACTGCCCCTTACAACAGCGGTGGTGATAAGTTTGAGTTGCACAGCACTGCAGGCACCAACGTTACTCAAAGATATGTTATGCTATCAGTACACAAATAAGCTCTGTTATCTTGTTATCGTTATCACTGCAACAAAGTGCATGCCCGCATTTTCAATGAAACTGCTTCATCTCTCTCACATAGACAGACCTAATGCTATCTCCACACTCCACACTGTGCGAGGCTGCCAGGCAGCGCTTCATACCAATCGCTCATAAGATCGTGGTGTTTTTGCAATGTCAGCGTAGGTAATTAGGATGTATATTCACTTTATTGCAACTTCAGCATGGCAATATCTGCTGCTTTGACCTAACACAGCCAACCAGTCGAGTCCGCTGCACTCACTCGCTTACAGGCAGCAGACTCTGTCCAGTGCAGGCTGCGCTGAACAGAGCACTGAGGTGTCAAGATTTCATCTCTGAGCCCTCTGATAGGCTATTGCTCGATGTGTAACCAATCAGATAGCGCTGTGGGCGGGACATTGCTCAGAGAGGGAACTACTGTAGGAGAGACAGAGGCTTCTTCCAGCTGCAGCAGGGCCAAATTAGCGAATTTTTTTATTAAATGATTATATCGGCAAACAGCCAATGAAAATGCCTAATACAGATAATCGTCAAAATGCTGAATATCAACGCCGATAATTGAAGATGCCGATAATCGGTCGACCCCTAATAGACATACCACATCACACACATCACACACACACACACACACACACACACACAGGCTGTTTGCATTACTTCCATTTGCTGTCCCACTGTGACAGAGATGAAAGTTCCAGATGAGATAGTTTCCTCCCTCAGTCACTGACTGCTCTGTTTGTGCAGCAACACCAGGAAATCCAAAGCAATTCAAATTCAGCTTTCTTGGTTCCCACTGACGTTCCTGAACACACCTCCAGGCACAAGGGAACTGCCTACCCAAGGCTGCCAACAGTGGGTTAAGGGTGGAGAAGATACAGCAAACTTTGCTGTTGTCTGTGCATTTTGCGTACATTTCATGTGTCCGTTTGGAGCGTCAGTCATCCTATCCAAATGAAGGCTCCGCTGGATACGCGAGGCAGCCATCATGCGCATGTGAACGCGTAGTTAAAAGCACGTCTATCTCCGCCTTAACACTCTTCACTCAGCCAATCACGAGCCATGTGGCTCTGGACTTTGCTCATCTCCACTGCCGATGATCAAGTATCCTGGTCCACACCTGCTTAGCTGCCCCAGGAAAGCCAGTGATGTGATGCAGGAGCCACTACTGCAGCTGGTCTCAGTAGCTCATTTGTCCTTCTTCTAAGTGTCCGCATGCTGATTTTCAAAATATAATTACGTCATTAACAAGATATAATGCTTATAAAGCCGAGTCGTTTTCAAGTGATTGGCAGGTCGCCTGTCCATTGATCGACAGGTCGCCCGATCAGTGACCAATAGCAGGCGGCGCTCTGGGAAAGCCTGGGCGTGGCTCTGGCTGCAGAACAGGCCAACATGGCGGAGCTCGTGGACCCTAACTTTTGACTTCAAAGGGGTCCCTTCAAAAACCTGAGTGATGTCACACAACTCTCCATATATCACTTATATAAGTGACTGTGTGTGTGTGTGTGTGTGTGTGTGTGTGTGTGTGTGTGTGTGTGTGTGTGTGTGTGTGTGTGTGTGTGTGTGTGTGTGTATGTGTGTGTGTGTGTGTGGCGAGATTTGGGGGAGACTGGCTCGAGGCGACAAGGAAGGGGGTGTGGCCCCGCCCCTAGCTCCCCGGTCTGCACAGACACGACTGCACATGCTCAGAACACAACGTGACGTGTGCAGAGCATGGCGCTAGAGTCGAGGGTATAAATGAAGATGTGGCTGTTAGTTTTAGAATTTACAAGCAAAAAAAAATCACAATACCACAGAAGATAGGCAAAGGTGCATAGGTGCACAGGTGTATGCCACTAACTCAGGTTTGACCAAAGAACAACGACAAAAAGAGAGAGAAACGTCGAATTACAAGGTCATAAGTTGAACCTAACATGAATATAGGAAACCAATTTGTTAACACTGATTTATGTAAAAAAAAAAAAAAAGTATTTAAATCTGAAATCACAAAGAAATTCATGTTTGTTATTGCCTTTACTCTCAAACCTTAACCTGATTCTATAGCAATGCCACCCGAGACACCACATAAATCACACTGGCTTATTGAATTGAAAGAGTATGAAATATCTCACATGATAGATAGCTGGTATTTAGTCAAGATGGCACACAGCAACTGGTGATGATGTGTGTGTGTGTGTGCGCGTGTGTGTGTGTGTGTGTGTGTGTGTGTGTGTGTGTGTGTGTGTGTGTGTGCGCGCGTGTGTGTGTGTGTGTGTGTGTGTGTGTGTGTGTGTGTGTGTGATCAAGTAAGAGAAAGACAAGAAGAGATATGAGGCGTGGCTAGAGAGAGAGAGAGAGAGGGGGGAGACAATTCAAAGAGGGAGAGCAGGATTGAGTGAGAGAGATGGAGAGAGAAAAAGCAGACAGACAGATAGATAGAGAGATAGAGAGAGAGAGAGAGAGAGAGAGAGAGAGAGCAGTCCATATAGTGAGGCTGGATCTTGTGTGTGAATCAGGCTTGTCTTAGTGTGTTTTTATATATATCAGTGGAAGATACCATTTGTTATGTGTTGATGCAGCAGATGGATTCTCCCGCACTAACCATTCATCACCTGCCACACCACAACCTGCTCTGGCCCTATAACCCAGTGAAAAATGGCTTCCAGAGCGGATTCTTCCTCCAGAAAATACAAGTACCGTAAATTCCGGACTATAAGACGCACCGGTCTATAAGCCGCACCTTCAAAGGTGACTATTTTTTTCTTCTATAAGCCGCACCGGACTATAAGCCGCGGGTGTTTTGATGTTTAATTACCATATGAAAGGCTTCGTGCACAGAGGGGATTGTCGGGAAATAGATGGCTGTTTGGGGAAGCTCCCATTTATTAACATTTCAACAAAACAAAAGTCAGGTCACTAATCCCCAGACAAAATCACACATTGTGGTATTTTTTGTTTTTTTTACAGTGCACACAGTGTCCGCGGTGTGGTGAAAAGAGGGCAAGAGAGGAAATTAAAACAGAAGTGGATTTATAGTTAGAAAGAGTGCTAAAGAAGAGAGAATTCCGTTTTTTATTTTTTTATTTTAGTTACTCACAGTACTATTGACCAGTCCAACTCAAAAGATATTCGGCAGTTTCACTTTGAGCTCTTGTTCCGCCGCTGTCCATCAATGGTTATGACGAGTCTCGCTGGGTACAGTACGCCAAAGCGATATCCATTGACTCGATGATGCTGTTGTATGTTGCGCGTTTCTGTTGCACCAACGCGGACGGTGAGGGGCTTCTTCCCCGCAGCCTGGAGGATGAGTTGACGGTCGGGCCAGCGGAGTAGGCAGATGAAGATGGCCCTCGGTGGCAGGCCGGGGTCTGGACGTGGCCGAGGCGCCCGGTGTGCGGGAGAAAGGAGGAGGAGGAGAAACCGCCACCTCCACAGCCAGCCACCTCACACACCCCAACTGTTTAATAGTGCCCGGCTCGCATGCCTCTCGGTCGGCTGGCCGGACAATATGCACCCCGCTGCAGCAGGCAGCAGCAGCTTCGGGAGGTTTTCTCACTGTGTTCGGGACTTCGGCTCTAACTCGGCCAGATGGCTGGACACGAGTGAAACTCTTCACGGTTGCATTATTTTCTTTAGTGAGTGAGTGGATGGACTTCTGCACGTTTTCAAACTTGTTTTCAAGCTGCTCAAAACCTCTGAGCGATGTCGGACTTAATCGATAGTGTTTCACGGAGTAAAAGTTTAGCCCAAGCGGTGTATCTCCAGCCTCCAGCAGGTGAGTCATTTCCTCATTCATGGCGTGATTGCTTCGTCTTTTTCTTTCTGCTTACCTGTGTTGTGTTATGTTATGTTATGTTATGTTGTTAAAAGAGGGCAAGAGAGGAAATTAAAACAGAAGTGGATTTATAGTTAGAAAGAGTGCTAAAAAAGAGAGATTTTTTTTTTTTTTTGGAAAAAATCCATAGATAAGACGCACCGTTATATAAGCCGCAGGGGGCAAAAAAGGCCAAAAAACGGGAAAAAAGCCGCGGCTTATAGTCCGGAATTTACGGTAGTTCAGCGTGTCATCAAACAGACGAAGGTCTTATATTGAGGAAAAGTTTTGGAAAAGAAAAGAAAGAGACCAAAGGGCAAAAGGTGATGCTTTAAAGTAAACATATTAATCCAGAATAACCGTCACTTTACATAAGATGGGTAAAGCTAAACATAAGATTTTAGTCGTGATCAGTTATTGCCATGTTTTGCATGTAATGCTTAGGTGCTTTTTATTCTTATTTGATTGCTAATAGAAGTTGTTTTACTCTCTTAAATATTTCTATTTTGGAAAAATTGAAACCTGTAGATGTTACGTTTTAATACAAAAAACAAACAAAGCAAAGTTATTTCCTGTTTTGAGGATAAATGTGACACTTTTTGAAATGACTTCTTTGGTAATGAAAAGGCCTCATGCCTCCAAATAATTGCGCGCATAATTATGTACATGATAAATATGGCTTTTCAATTTAGAAAAGAAAATAAGTGCATTACTCACGCAAGCAATGACTGGGTCTGAACGACAATGTGTCTTTCTGCTGAGGTCATTACAGTTCGTCAAAGCCATTGTTTATAGTCGGATTTATGTTTTCAAATAGCAACATTAATACAGAAACTGCTCCATTGTGGCTGCTAAATAATGAAGTCAAGACATCATGTGCCAATGATGGGAGCTGGAAAATGAGACATTGTTATCATCACAGGGCAGATAATGAAGATCACTGATGATCCCATGGTTCAGAAGACTACTTCTGCCTAATGCCATCCATAAACTCTAGCTGTAGTACGGTACGCACTATTCTGTCTTTTTACTCTTTGATTCATCATCTTAAGTCACTATAGGGCGGCTGTAGCTCAGGAGGTAGAGCGGGTCGTCACTAATCGCTTTGGATGAAATAGGTCGGTGGTTCGATTCCCGGCTCCTCCAGTCTGCATGTCGAAGTGTCCTTGGGCAAGACACTGAACCCCAAATTGCTCCCGTTGGTGTGCCAGCACCCTGCGTGGTAGCCTGCCACCATCGGTGTATGAATGGGTGAATGTACCTACTGACTGTAAAGTGCTTTGGATAAAAGCGCTATATAAATGCAGGCCATTTACCATTTACTATTTGAAAGACAAACATTGACCATAACCTCTTCTGTATTTCACATGTTCAGTTCAGTTTATGTCCACAATAAAGGCACAATAAATGCACAATGGCAATACATAAACAGCACAAATATGAATGTGAACAACAACCCAACACACAAAATAATACAACAAATAATTAAATAAATAAATACAGCAAATAAATAAATAAATAACATAAACTACCAATGAATACTAATAGAATAGGGTTGTGCTCAGATAGTCAAGTGTTAAGCCTGTCATCCCTGGAGCCACACAGAACTGTGTCTCCTGTATCTCCTTCTCTTTCTGCCTCTCATGCTTTTGAATACATCAAGTAGAAAGAAGCGTCTGGCGTTTGGTTGTCTGCCTCTGCTGGCCTCTGCCAGCATGTCAAGTTGCAGTTGACATCCATGTCTCTCTAGACTCAAAAAAGAGATGTAGTGAGACTTTGAAGGAATTTCATAATTAACCCATTGATACCTGATGCAGCATTTGCGTGTATATCACAGCATGTGAGCGGAACGAGCGGGGAGCGGAGCGGAGCGGGGGGATTTTGGCTTAAGCGGGGAGCGGGGACCAGAGCGGTACCGAAGCGAAAGTTGGAGCGGCACCGATCACCCGCTCAAGTTTCGATCACAACATGTTAGAAACAGAATGCATTGGTGCGTGGCTAATTGAGCCACATGTGAAATCTCCCAGCATGCATTGAGGCTAATACATTTCGACAAGAAATAGCAGCCAAATCAGCCTAAATAGGCTAAGTGGTAGATATAAATTATGTTTATGTTAGCACAACATGCAATTGTAGAACATTTCAATATTGGACAAAATAAAACATAGAAATCAAAACACAACCCTATGTGAAACATGTATGTAATCCAGGTGCTATATATATCCCTCGCAGATTTAACATTATTTGGATGAGTGACAGCCTCTACTGTGATGCACTGTGATGTCCGCTCCAATAAGACTTGGCTTACTTCATGTGCACGCCCACTATTTTCTTGCCAGCTGCTGCGACGAGAAGGAAGAGAAACGAGCATGCAGCCGACTCTGCTGAGCTCATGTTATTTGTAGTGAGCAATGCCCATTGCCCAGGCGTTTAAACGCAAATTAAAACACCCTGGCCTTTTTATCTCTTTTATTCTTTTGAGCGGGTGAAATCTGTATAGGGAGCAGTCTGGAGCGGAGTGGTCTTGAGCGGCCGTGAGCGCTGGAGCGGGTGGAAAGGACCGCTCCGGGAGCGACGAGTGGTAATTATCACCGCTCACATGCTCTGGTGTATATCCCTCATTTGTGTGTGTGTCACGCGGTTCGCGGTCTTAAAGGGATACACACACAAATGCTGCATCAGGTATGAATGGGTTAAGTGTATTTTTTCCCTCCAAAATGGAAGTATTGACATGTATGATCATAATTTCCAGTGACCAACACATTAAATAATAACAGAATACACTGGAGGGGGCAGGGCCAGTGATCCAGACCTGCTGCATGCTGTGTGTGTGTGTGTGTGTGTGTGTGTGTGTGTGTGTGTGTGTGTGTGTGTGTGTGTGTGTGTGTGTGTGTGTGTGTGTGTGTGTGAATTTCTTTGTGTCTGTGGTACAATGTAAATGTACCATACATAGAATACTATGGTTAATTGAATTCATATATTTAATCAGGATGCTAAGCCAAATGGACGCACGCACGCACAAACACACCTGCAGGTGGACACACAGCAGGGCTCAGGCCTCAGGCCTAAGGCAGGATAAGCCTGATCACTGGTCCTTAACGTTATACTATTAAGTTTTTATATTAACCAATCCCAGAGAGACAGACAGAAAGACAGGCAGGCAGGCAGACACAGACAGACAGGCAGAGACAAGCTGACAGACAGACAGACAGCCAGGCAGACAGACAGACAGACAGACAGCCAGGCAGACAGGCAGGCAGGCAGACAGACAGGCAGACAGGCAGGCAGGCAGACAGACAGACAGGCAGGCAGGCAGACAGACAGGCAGGCAGACAGACAGGCAGACAGACAGACAGACAGACAGACAGACAGACAGACAGGCAGACAGACAGACAGACAGACAGGCAGACAGACAGACAGAGACAAACAGATGGGCAGACAGACAGACAGACAGACAGACAGAGACAAGCTGACAGACAGGCAGGCAGACAGACAGACAGACAGGCAGACAGGCAGACAGAGACAAGCTGACACGTCAACAGGAAGCAGAATTGAGAGTGTGTGTCCACAGGCTATCTGACGCCTCTGCATGTCAAATAAGACAACTGATTAAAAATCCATAAATCAATCTTCTGGTGTGGCTGCTACAAATTAAAAGCCTTGAAGCGGAGATCAGTACAATAAACCGCAGCGCTAGCAAGGTAATGTCAGATCCATATTCATTGATTCAGGAAGCGACTCAAAGGAGAATTTCATTTTTTTACAACCTTATTTTCATCTTATTTGATGTTAAACTAGTCACCCAGAACACAAGCTTCTGAGATTGCTGCAGTATTGAGCTAGAACACGCCTGGAACAGAGGCCTGCAGGGCATGTGGCAACTATGCATGCACGTCCTGTAAAGAGCTTATTTTCCGCCACACACCGGCTCATATGCTTATTATATCATAGAGACTGAACTGGAAGTGCCTCTATTGACCTGCGTCCGTCCCTGCGTCCGTCCGTCCGTCCGTCCATCTCTCTCTCTCTCTCTCTCTCTCTCTCTCTCTCTCTCTCTCTCTCTCTCTCTCTCTCTCTCTCTCTCTCTCTCTCTCTCTCTCTCTCTCTCTCTCTCTCTCTCTCTCTCTCTCTCTCTCTCTCTCTCTCTGGTCATGGATATCCTGGAGGATGACTGGGATAGTGAAGGGAGCGTGAGAGCGCACTCAATCAATGTCTATTGAATCTCACTGCAGTGGGAACCAGATAGAAGGATATAGACCTAAAGGGATTACGTCTAAGGGGGAAAGCTCATAGTGTAGCTCCGTTCGTGAAGCCTACGGGGAAGGGTCTTAAACCTGCATTATTTCAATTGGCCTACAGGGGGGGCGAGTCCACTGGCTGCAAAAAGGAGTCCGATTGTATGGAAGCCAATGTGAAAATGAGCCTACTTCTCACTTGATTGATGACCTCAGTAAACACTTTCCAAATGAGTTGATGGTCTCAATCTCTAGTTTCAAGTCTTCTTCAACACAGCATGCGCTGCAGCCAACCTCTTGTCCAAATTTACGTCAACCTAGGCTTCAAAAATGAGTCCAAAACCCAGTGTGTGACATCATGCAAGCTACAGTATGTCCATATTTATGATATAATGTATGGGTAACATCATGTAGGCAACTGAGCCTGTGGGTTAGGGTTAATAATGGCCACATTGCTTTATATTGCTTACTGTTGGTATATGCAATGTTGCTATATTGCAATGTTGCTGTATTGCAATGTTGCTGTATTGCTTACAGACGTACACATTTGAAGCATATATAAATAAACTTTTATATATATCAATGTGAAAACATAAATGTACACACACATTGTGTATTTGTATGGCCTTGGTGCCATACTCGATATACACTGTTCCATTATGTGGAAGCAGAGACGACAGACAAAGTGAAAGGAGCTCAAATGTGATAGAAGGCTATACACACTGCATGTTGAGTTAAACGTATAACCTGCAACAATACTGGCTTTGAATGAATGAATTAGGTCACACAACGGTTAATCATATTCCAACTGAAGACATAGTAACAAATACAGGAATGTACAGGGTAGATTTACACAAGATAAGATCATTCACACTAGTTTACACCGCTAAGACTTCCTACAATGGATTTGATACAGAACAACCTGTGCTGGATATGTGAGGTACAGTACAGAGGCAGGTACCTTCTTACACTCAAGGTGGGAATGTCTTCTGCTTTTCCTTTCTGGAAAGAGGTTATTGGGAAATTGGGTGAATGGCTGGAAAAAACCCTGCCAGAAACCCCCCAACTTTGTCTTCTGGGAGACAGGTCAGAGTTGCCTCCAGGAATATCTAAAGCAGAATATATGGTCTAGCTCTGACAGGCTTCATCACTGCAGCTAGAATTATTCTTCAGCACTGGAAGAGTCAGACTGGACCACACAGTGCAGACTGGGTGAAGCTGATGACTGAAATGATGATAGCCAGGTGAAATGACAACAAAGGGACGTTTGGACCTGGTCTGGGATCTGTTTGTGCTTTATATAAATTAGCATCAATGGTGCTTCGTCATGTTTATGTGCTGTTTTTTTTCTTTCGTTTTTATGTATCCTGATTAACACTAGTGCACCCGTGGGAGTTGGACCCCCCCCCCCCCCCCACACTTGGAGTTAGACCCACCCAGTCTAATTAACTAGGTACCGTAAATTCCGGACTATAAGACGCACCGGTCTATAAGCCGCGGGACCAAAATTGACTATTTTTTTCTTCTATAAGCCGCACCGGTCTATAAGCCGCGGGTGTTTTGATGTTTAATTACCATATGAAAGGGTTCGTGCACAGAGAGGAATGTCGGGAAAGAGATGGCTGTTTGGGGAAGCTCCCATTTATTAACATTTCAACAAAACAAAACAAAAGTCAGGTCACTAATCCCCAGACAAAAACACACAACAATAGGCTATATGTGCAGCAAACCTGTAACCAGAGAAGTCAAGTCACTAATCCTCGTCTTCCTCTTCTTCCTGCGTACTGAAACCACCAAAGTCCTCATCTTCAGTGTCGGAAACGAACAGGTTCAGGGTGGCTTCGTCAACCACTCTCCTCTCTCCTTCATTGTCACTCAAAACCAACGAACTCCTCTTCGTCACTGTCGGCATCGAACAGCCTCTGAAGCCTCTGACGGCCCTCAGCGCCAGCTGTGGCGACGTCATCCTCTTCATCCCGCAGCAGTCCAGCGTTTTGGAACCCGTTGGTGATTGTGGATGTTTTCACACTCCTATAATATTCCGTGCTGAGACAGTTCCTCCTGCTGCACCGTCCAACGCCTCACCATTGACTCATCGATGCCCAGGTTACGCGCGGCTGCTCTGTTTCCCTCTTTTAATGCGAGATTGACTGCTTTCAACTTGAAAGCTGCGTCGTGTGAATTTCTGCGTACCTTCCCCATGGTAAGTGAGAGTGTTGCTTCTACTGCTCGTTCTCATGCTGTCGAGAACGAGCAAAGCTTTTTTTTGGTGAAAGAATCCTCCAGGGCGCTTCTTGTTAACAGTCCGAGTGAGTGGCAGGTCGAACGTCAAAGGCACTTCATCCATATTTATGATCTGCTCCGGTTCGATGGAATATTCCTTGATCTTCCTTTGTGTGAATTCGCCGAAGTTTGTGATTTTCTCCTGGTAGTCGGGGGAGGGAGTTGATGGCCGAGTGGCCGTTTGCTTACCGTAATTACCATATGTAAGTGGTCACGCACAGAGGGGATTGTCGGGAAAGAGATGGCTGTTTGAGGAAGCTCCCATTTACCGTATTACCGTAACATTTCAACAAAACAACATAACACAACACCACCGTTGTTTATTTTTACAGTGCACACAGTGTCCGCGGTGTGGTGAAAAGAGGGCAAGAGAGGAAATTAAAACAGAAGTGGATTTATAGTTAGAAAGAGTGCTAAAAAAGAGAGATTTTATTTGTATTTTTTTTTTTTTTTCTGAAAAAATCCATAGATAAGACGCACCGTTATATAAGCCGCAGGGGCCAAAAAACGGGAAAAAAGCCGCGGCTTATAGTCCGGAATTTACGGTAATTAGGGCAATTACCTAATTAAAAAATCTGGTCCGTCACACGAGTGCTCTTTACACTTCCTGAATGTTTCAGCACGATCGCACGTGAAACGGCATAGCTGTGGCTGGACAAAATTCTGCTCGCACGCACGGCACGCACGCACATCTCATTCTTATTATAGGATGTTTGAAATGTCTATATTGAAGTGTTTGATGTTTTGTTTTTTGTATATGATGTCTTAGAAATCAGAAAATTCTAATAAAAACTTGAATGACAATCATATGAAGTAAAGTCTGAAAATGAGGAGTGAGTAGCTCTGATATCGGTGTTGTATTAGGAAAATAGTTTTCTATGGGTACCATTATTTGAAAGAGTATGAAATGGAAATTGAGGTTGAAATGAGCAAAGATTGTTATAAATGTAATTGGTTCTTGAATCTAAAATCTACTCGTGAAGAGGTGGAGAAAGTGATAGAGAAGGCATAAGGACAACTTCAGGAAATGAAATGCTCAAGTTCATTGACCTCAAGAGGAAATTATTTTCCACAGCCTGTGCATGCAAGAACATAACACATGTTGCACACACACATTCACTTCACCTCACGTTCTTGCCATGGGAGACATGCAGTCATACTATGATTTAAATATTGGTTTGATTGTGGAGTGCTCCAGTGTGAAGCCAATTTCCAAATCTTCAAATGAAAATGGGAGTACGGTTCAGAGCAGATGCATGAATCTTAATACTGCATAAACTACATCCTTCCCCTTTGAATAATAGACTTTCAAATTATCTGGAAGAGTCTTCTTGCCAGTGAGCAAAACACATTTTGTGAAGCAAGAGACTGCATTGATCATAGTTATTAGTTACACGGTCTGTGATTCCAGCAACACTTCAGCTTGGTGCATCAACATTTGCAGGTTTCATTCATTTCCACAGGCGGATTAGACCTTTTCTGGACTGGCGGCTCTCTGACAGACATCTGTTGCAGTCTGAAGAAGATCTCCTGGGTCTTCTCACTCCTGTACGAGGGTTTGCCAGTTGATGAGGGAGTGAACAGTGTGTGTGTGCGTAGGGATGTAACGATAACCCGTTTTAATGATAACCGTGATAAAAATTCCTGACGATAACCGTACCGATTCAAATTCGTATTATCATTAAAACCGTAGTACCGTGATTACAGTGCTTTTAACATGGTAAATGCTGTCCATCATCAACCAAAGTTGGCAACAGTCTCCCAGATGCAAATGTACAGCCTTGGAGAAATGATTTCAGTGAGTGTATCAATCCTTTTTGGGTCTGAGATTTCAATATAAAATGTAAAATGATTTCAGTGAGTGTCTCAGTACTTTTTGAACATTTTCAGCAATTTTTTACGAATACCGTGATAATATGATAATCGTGATGTGAAATGTTCATACCGTTACATAGTGTGCGTGTGTGTGTGTTGGCAGGACGTAGCACGTGGGAGGATCACGCTATTCCCCTCAGTCTCCCCCCAAGCAGGCGCCCTGACCAACCAAAGGAGGCACTAGCGCAGCGACCAGGACACGCACCCTTAAATCCGGCTTCCCGATTGTGGCTGTATGGATGCGTGACCGAGCCGGAGGTAACACGGGGACTCGAACCTCCGACCCTCATGTCGGTAGCCCGGGATATCTACCGCTGCAGGACTACCCGGAGTGGATGCCCCCTGTGGCTACAATTTTCCTACTTATATTAAGCCATTGATACCTGATGCAGCATTTGTGTGCGTATCCCTTTAAGACGCGGTTCGCGTTCTTAAAGGGATACACACACAAATGAGGGATATACTGTAAACGCAAATGCTGCATCAGGTATCAATGTGTTAAGACATTAACTAACACAGTTGTCAATGCTGTAAGTACATTATGTTAAGGACAAAGTTGTCCCTAGTTTGAGTTGAGCCACGACAGTTAAGAATAGCACACAGAATGAGACAGGCCATGCAGTGTGACTCATGCGCTTGGAGGCATCTTGACATGTTCCTCGTCTCAACATACGATCCCTCTAGCTGGCTGGCCCAGTTTGAGATGCAGCTTCAAACATGAAACGGATGGACTGGAACTACTCTGCAGCAGCAAAGCTCATAGATTCAAAATACGCAAATGTTATCTGCTCCAAAAAAGACTGATGAAACATGTGAACTGTTACGCTTGTATCTTTCATCTCTCTCTCTCTCTCTCTACAGCAGTTGCCTGTTTTTATACTGTCAACTCGCTTCAGTGATATTTGTTATACAGCGAACAGAGATCAAGAGTGCTTCTGTATTGATTATCTTTGCTTTGTTATGACACAAGAATCCTGCTTCAGTGCTCACTGCTAAATGAACAAGCAACACACACACGCGCACACACACACACGCGCGCGCGCGCACACACACACGCACGCACGCACACACACACATACGCACACACGCACGCGCACACACACACACACACACACCATGACAGATAGCTATGAGCACATGACTTGATGCAACATCATGTGTTATTTTGAGGCTATTGATTTGTGAGTCACGCAACAAAACAAGTCGCTTCCAGAATCAGCCCTCTCTCTCTTTTTATCATGCGGCAATCAATTTGAACATGTCCTCCTATTCATTGCATTCTAATGATGCGATCAATATATCTTCCAAGATGCTGAGTGTGCAGAAACATTGTGTCATTATTATCTGGGGAAGAATACAAAAGATATGAAAACGTGACAAATGTGACAAAATGTGAACGAACACTAAAATGAGATGACAATGTGTTATATGTTGGGTTGGGGAGACAGAGAGAGCGTGCGTGGAAGCTAGCTCACAGCTTGGCTGAATATCATCCATCATCCAAACACGTAGAAAAAAGATGAATACATTATTCTATTTTTGGGGAGGTGTTTCTACAATGTTGAAGTTACACTATACGCCTCAATTATCTCACAACAACAACTACAAAAATGGCCCAGTTGATTCATAAGGCGGCTATATTATCCTATCAGAGGGCAACGTCATTTGCAGGCGGGGTCAGAAGTAATGGAAAGTCATTTTCACCAAGGGTCTGTTTTCCATGTAGGATAACTGCTCAAACTAGGTCGAATGCAGGGGTTAAAGCAAAATAAAATCTTTCGACTGAAAAATTTTCGAGGCCTATTTTAGCTGTTTCGGGCTTTCTAGAGTGTCCGCTTTTTCCCCACCGTGCCGTCGCTTCACATGGGTTTTCATGTAAAAAAGGACAGACAGTGTGTACATCACACTCTCAAGTTCCCAAACATCCAGTAGGCCTAATGATGCATGAATTGTGTTCTGGGCTGATGTTATAAGGTTCCACGTAGGTATGCCAACAGAGACATGTGAAAATTACTGGCTATAATAAATCACAATTAATATATAGATGTTTTTTATCGAGTCAAACAAGTAGGTTAAGGGATCAGTATAACAATTATAACTAACAGTAGCCACAGGAACTACAACAACATTGTCAAACATATGTCCCAACTAAGGAGGTTCTCTTCCACCAGTCACACAGCTCAGCTCCACCCAAACTCCAACCCCTCCTGTCCCACTGAGCTGATGGTCTGGTAGCCTACTGTTATGAAAACACACCAATTAATACTGTCAGACAACACCTAGCATGCCTAGGCTAACCACCTAACGCTAGTGTTACAGTTCAGCATCAAGTGAAGAGGAAACATCCCACTGCACACGGTTACATTTAAAACATATCCCTCAGAATTACAGAACTATCATGGAGTCAGGTAACTGATGAAATCAACATCTTGTTATCAACTAACTCAGAGACTAGCAGCACCTGACACATCTAACGCTAACCAGAAAGTTAGTAACCAACTAGTTACTGCACTAGCAACAGTTGTTTGTAAATGTTATCACGTTGCGTTACAGATAGGTGCCTATAGCTCATTCAGTAACGTTAGCGTTGACGCTAGTGAAACTCCACTAGACTTTTTCTCTCCATCAAATAGCGTTTTCTGCTGACATGCATCTTATGGTGGAAATGACAATTAGTGACATGTGGTCGTGGAAAAAGCGTCAACCCCCCGCGCTGTCAGGGGGGAAAATACACCGAAAATAATAACGTTAACGTTACTGCAGCAAACGTTTGAGCGTGAGTGTGTTAGCAAGTTTTACCTGTCCAATAAAAGACAACTCTGCATCGCGCATGTTTTCAAAGTTCCTCCACCTTTGCAGTAATAAATTAACTCCAATTCTCACAATAACAAACTTCTTCAGTCCAATGCTGTCATTAGGGATAATTTAACGTTAGGAGCTAACGCTGTCTGAGAGGCAGATCTGCAACAGTGTTTTGTTTAGCGTTACATGGAGTGGCTTTGCAGGGTCGCGTTCAGCGGCTGATCCAATTTAAAGTTGCTCACCGTCTTCACTACTCCAAGCATAAATTGCACAAGATCTATCCTTCTGTCTCACCACCGTGTGACAGGTGTCGGGTGTCAGAGGGCACACTATCTCATGCCTTCTGGTTCTGCCCTTTACTAACGGGGTTCTGGGCCATTTGATTGGTACTCTAAGGCCTACAAAATAACCCTGCAACTGGAGGCGGAACTCGCAATATTCGGATGCTCAGAGTCCTCTCTGAACTTCCCTACAGCTTTGCAGCAATCTCTGACACTCGGGACAACTGTCGCCAAAAAACGTATTCTGAAGGAATGGAAGTCTTCCTCTTCACCTTCTTTTCAGGTGTGGCTGATGGACATGATCTCTGTTATACAGATGGAGAGACTCAGGTCCCTGAGAACCAACTCGCTTAGAAGGTTCTCAACTATCTGGGACCCGTTCTTGGCCTACTTTGATGAGGTTAAGAATGACCAGTGACTGAGGTTAGAGGTGACTCGCCCGTCTGGTCTTTCATGGACCCCTTGTGTGGGATCCCACGCACAATATATTTTACAAGCACAAGCACCTTATGCGACTGGTCACACTATGTTGTAATGTTGTCTGTTTTGTTTTTCTTTTCTTTCCTGTGTCCGAGTTTGTTTTTCTTGTTTGTGTATAAAAAAAAAAAAAAAAATACATGATACAATAGTATTGCGATTTGTTTAAATAGTGTGATTTATTAAAAATTTTCAACGGCAAACTTATGTCCCCAAAGGAAACAACTTTGTCAACATCGGTTTTATAATGAGATAAAGCTTCCAGTCTGTTCAGCTCACTTCAGTCATTTTTATTACAGCAAAGTGGGATTGACAAGCAGACAGACTGACCAACACTGTCATAAAAACCGGTCAGAAATGTTTGACAATTTATATAATAAAATATTGCGATACTTGGCATTCGTGCAATACGATATATTG
This sequence comes from Poromitra crassiceps, assembly GCF_964638095.1. Lineage (NCBI taxonomy): Eukaryota > Metazoa > Chordata > Actinopteri > Beryciformes > Melamphaidae > Poromitra > Poromitra crassiceps. The sequence goes on from NC_139639.1 coordinate 6,965,613, forward strand.
CCACACAACGAAATATCACCACACTATGGTGTATCGACCCCCCCCCCCACCAATAAATATTATGTTTGATCAGTGACTCTTGGAGAATCTATCAAATGTATTTGGGTGTAATTTATGTGTAGTTGCAGCTCCTACGTTCTCAGCTCTGCCCCTCCAGACTACAACAGCCTGCCAGCACCTAGACCAACCCTGCTCAGAACACACACACAATGAACATCCCTTTTAACCCTCGACCCGCAATTAGAGAATGATTGTATAATGTAATTATCTGGTAATGTAATACCAAGGGTAATATTAAACTAGATGGGCTCGCTACGAGGCTGGTAGCATCATGCATCCACTGGAGGAATTGTCTGCAATTTCCACTGCCAAATTCTAACAGTGCAGCGTGCATCTGGCTGCTATCATGTTCTAACAGTGCAGCGTGCATCTGGCTGCTATCATGTGCAGTTTAGGCAGAGGCCAGCCGGGGATTGGAGGTATTAAGCTGAGCAAGAGTGAAGTCCTGACTTGCTAGTCTGGCCATTTTAGAAACAATGCAAACACATTGCACAGCAGTATTTAAATCACATTTAGCTATTTCCATCACTCCTGCAGCATTGTAACATGAACATCTATCTGGAGCTATTACACACACTTACACACACAAAAAGGGTGGTGGTGGGGGGGGGGGGTGCCCCTAAAATATATGTCAAGACCCACGAGACCTGTAGTCCCACAGTTCTGCAGACATCTGGGCTTTAAAGGCACTTTTTAGGTTGCTGTGTGCATCCTCACTATAAGTCTAAAGGCCACAGAGATGTATGAGATGTATGAATTGTATTCCATGCTCTCTGAAATCACCCATCATAAATCAAGCTTAGCGGGCATTAAAAGGTAGAATTTAGTCATTTCAGTTCTACAGTAAGTTTGCAGACTTTTGGAGTAGAGCGTTTTTGAAAACACAGACTTTTGAAATGTGCTAATGTCTTTACTTGTGCCTCACAGAATGATGATGATGAGGATGATAATGATGGGTGATAATTCTCATAGATATTGGAGACATTTTGCAGACCACGCATATTACACCTGATCATCTACTGCAGTGGTTCTCAACCTTTTTACACCAAGTACCACCTCAGAAATGACTGACCACCATATGAACGTATGAGAGGGAAGGGGTGTAACCATTATCATTCCCATTATGATTTCTCCATATCCCCATTCGCTATTTTTCATTTCTTGAAACAAGCAAATATTCAGCATTATGAGAAACATTGTTGGATAATGACATCTCTGCATGGTGTCTTTGAGTTGGGAGCTACTGTACGAGTCACTTTCAATTGAAGCTTTCTACCAAGGCAATGGATGAAAGTCATGTTGTAAAGGGGTTAGACACTAAACTTAGTCATAAACTTTGATGGCTCTGTTCGGAAAAGTGTTATTTCCCCCATGAGACTTCTGAATATCATTTTTACATACACTTTGAATATTTTGCTTAGCTTATAATATCTTTACCTAAAAGACTAAAAGATAGGTTTGTAATTCTGTGCTGCTTTTCCATATGTGTGAAGTAAACAGACTCTGTACACACTGTGGTGTTAACCCATTGATACCTGATGCAGCATTTGCGTGTATATCCCTCATTTGTGTGTGTATCCCTTTAAGACCGTGGACCGAGTGACGCGGTTCGCGGTCTTAAAGGGATACACACACAAATGCTGCATCAGGTATCAATGGGTTAAAAGAAAGCAAATTAAAGGTGCCTTTTCAGTGAAACATGAGAACGGTTTTAACGAGATAATGAGAGCTTCCTAACTCTTAAGCAGTAAAGCAGGTAATTGGTTTTTCACGGACTCAGATTTTGAATTTATATCATGTGGTGAGACTAACAAAATGTAATCACATGGAGAGCAATTAAACTCTTCAGTGAAACTCTGGCACGGTTCGGTTCCAAGGTAATCACATAGCTTGTGAGTGTGATCCATTACCTCATTTCCTCTCAAAAACATTTTCTCTACTGTCTGTATGTTGTGTAGGTAAAGTTATGTTTCTACTGTCTGTATGTTGTGTAGGTAAAGTTATGTTTCTACTGTCTGTATGTTATGTAGGTAAAGTTATGTTTCTACTGTCTGTATGTTGTGTAGGTAAAGTTATAAACATTTTCTCTACCGTCTGTATGTTGTGTAGGTAAAGTTATAAACATTTTCTCTACCGTCTGTATGTTGTGTAGGTAAAGTTATAAACATTTTCTCTACCGTCTGTATGTTGTGTAGGTAAAGTTATGTTTCCTGCTTAACCTCAACTCTGTATTACAAACACCACTTTTCAAAGATCAAACATCTACTTTTTCCTTCCTGTATTTTTCTGTGTACAATTCTGTGGATAACATTAATACAAATAATCCAAGATATGTCTGTGTGTGGGGGGGTATTTCATTCTAATTGAGCTTTTCAAGTCAATTTTACACAAGTGGCTCTAATTGTAATTGTAACAGCACTATTATTACATGGCATCATGCAGAGGTAGTCGAATCATTTAGCCACTCCAACCAGACGAGATTGCACACAGAAGTGGGAATACTTGTGGTACTTTGTATTCTGTCTGTCTGTCTGCCTGTCTGTCTGTCTGTCTGCCTGTCTGTCTGCCTGTCTGTCTGTCTGTCTGTCTGTCTGTCTGTCTGCCTGTCTGTCTGTCTGTCTGTCTGCCTGTCTGTCTGCCTGTCTGTCTGTCTGCCTGTCTGTCTGTCTGTCTGCCTGTCTGCCTGTCTGTCTGTCTGCCTGTCTGTCTGTCTGCCTGTCTGTCTGTCTGTCTGCCTGTCTGTCTGTCTGTCTGTCTGTCTGTCTGTCTGCCTGTCTGTCCTCTATCGTCTATGAGATTTCTGTTTGAATTGAAAATGTTTAGCACTGTCTCATTTCTATTCAGTGCTGTAGCCACACAGAGGCCTCTGAGGTCCAGACCTGCTTAAATGTGATGCTTGGCAGGAATGTGAGCAGCATCTAGATGTAGGTTTGTCTGTAAGTGAATCATGTTGTTTCCTTCAGTGCTGAACTTCACGTGTCTGAGTTGATTGCAGTAGTCAGGTTTAGGGGCTAGGTGATGGCCCTGTTTTCTCATGTGCATCAACATGTGATCGTAACCCCCAACTGTCTTATGCCTAGTTTACACTACAAGACTTTCCCCCAATTCTACACAGGATTTCCAGTTAGGCTCAGTCTGTCTTTGTTGACTCTAGTCTGCAGTTGTTGTCTGCAGTTGTCTGCAGCAAAATCTGTTAGTGTAAACTGGGTACAGATTTCTAGTCTTCAAGTGTAAACTGTCTCCTGATACCACAAAGATTACCGGTATATCAAACATGTTTGAATTTCAAAGTGAAAAGTCTTGTAGTGTATACTGCCTCGTCTGAGTCAGTTGTGTCGTGTATTTCAGTCCGTTTTTTCAGTCGTGATCAAAAATCTTAATGAACCAGTCTTGTAGTGTAAACTCCCCAGTCTTTTCATAATCTGTTCAGATTTTGTATTTTAACAGAAACAGTTAGAAACTGTAACGCTAACATATGTGTTGCTCTGAGATGCTGCTAATGCTAACGCTAATATGATATTGTTCAACTAACAATTTTGGGTTTGTTAACAGCAACACATGTTCACATGTTCACAACACAAATAATGTGTTATTTTGAAGGACACACACAGAGGTGTTGTTCTTGTGCAGGTGGAGATGTGACACCACAGTGGAGCAGAAGCACCAGAGGGATCCGAGCAGCCCTTTTGATTTGCTGTGTCTGAATCCCGTGACCGGCTCCATATGGCTCCTGCCTGCCTGCCTGCCTGTCTGTCCAACAACAGCACAAGTTGCATTACTACACTGGTCACAGTGAATGGCTTCTGCTAACAAGTTGCTGCTGCTCTCTGACCCCTGTGTGTGTGTGTGTGTGTGTGTGTGTGTGTGTGTGTGTGTGTGTGTGTGTGTGTGTGTGTGTGTGTGTGTGTGTGTGTGTGCGTGCGTGCGTGCGTGCGTGCGTGCGTGCGGGTGTGTGTGTGTGTGTGTGTGTGCATGCGCGCGCTTGCTTCATGTTTGTGTGTGTGACCCTGATTGACTTGTCTCCAATAAGGAAATGGAATCTATTGTTGGATCCCCCCCCCTCTCCATGCAGCGAACCATTTTCTTTTATGACTTCACCTGCACTTCCTGGAGCCACTGGACATGCTCCCTCCCACGCTGCACCCAGCTCTCCCACACCAGCATGGGCAGCATCTATCTTGTGGACAGAAGTGCTGAGTGGCTATTACCTCTCAACAGACCACATAAAAACCACAGCAATTAAACGCTATTGGCCCATTCGACGTTGTCTTCTTAGAGAAGAAAGAAGGGAGTGAGTGAGTGAAAGAGGGGGAGGAAGGGAGAGAAGGAAGTGGGGGGGGAGGAGAGAAAAAGAATAAAGGAAGAGACCTGCTGAGGAGGAGAGGAAGATCTTTGAGTGGGTGGTTTGAAAGTGAAATGGAGGCCTTAACGAGGGGGAAAGTGGCTGTGAAATGAGGGATGATGAAAGACCTGGACAGGAGAAGGAACACTGGATAGTATGAGTCAGGTGCAGCATGGGAAGTCCAGTAGATTCTCCACTTTTAAACAAGATTTATAGTTAAAAATGATGCTAGGTGGTTACAGCTGCAATGTTCACTGTCATCCAGAGCAAAGTTCAAATTCAGAGAAGCAGTTTTTCAGTTTTAATAGGCTACATCTATCCAGTTCCATTTTACAACATTTCAGAAAACTGCCACATAGTTAAATTGCATGGGAGTTCATTCATTTCTGCAATAACTGCACTTACGGCCGTGTAAGCTCGACGGACGTTGACATTAGTGCTCATTGCTTCGCGAGCCGGAGAGCCATGGGAGCTGCCATTACTATTTTGCCAGCGGCATCCCTGATTGGCCGGTTATGGTGTCAACTACAAGGCACGTCCCTGATTGGCCCGTGCACTTTGTAATTTCTGAAAATGCCTGCCCCAGGCAAATTTAAACACGTTTTCAGAGACCAGGTGGACCCTCCGGGCCACACATTTTCTAAATGCAGGGGGACAGTGGAAGGACCTACTCTGCCTCTAATTGGCGTATCGCGATATTTGACCCTAACCTTAACCAATCATCACTCTTCATGCCTAAACTCAACCCACTCAGCAGGCAGAGTTTGGGCGGGTCCTTCCTCTCCCAACCTACATTTAGAAAATGTGCCTCTGGGCCTACAGATCTCACACTCAAAAGAGTGGAACTTTCCAGAACAGAACTGATGTGACCCGACCCACCAGAGCTTGGAAAAAGCCAGTAGCCTGATGTGAAAAGAGCACTGGCTATATTGAGCCCTATTGATCTATTGTGAGTGTGACTAATGTCAGAATGCTGACCCCGTTCTCTCTGTCGTCAACTGACCATACTGTCAACTCTGTGTGTCCCACTGACCATACTGTCAACTGACCATACAGTCAACTCTCTGTTCCCACTGACCATACTGTCAACTCTGTGTGTCCCACTGACCATACTGTCAACTCTCTGTGTCCCACTGACCATACTGTCAACTCTCTGTGTCCCACTGACCATACTGTCAACTCTCTGTGTCCCACTGACCATACTGTCAACTCTCTGTATCCCACTGACCATACTATCAACTCTCTGTGTCCCACTGACCATACTGTCAACTCTCTGTATCCCACTGACCATACTGTCAACTCTCTGTGTCCCACTGACCATACTGTCAACTCTGTGTGTCCCACTGACCATACTGTCAACTCTCTGTTCCCACTGACCATACAGTCAACTCTCTGTGTGTCCCACTGACCATACTGTCAACTCTCTGTTCCCACTGACCATACTGTCAACTCTCTGTGTCCCACTGACCATACTGTCAACTCTCTGTGTCCCACTGACCATACTGTCAACTCTCTGTGTCCCACTGACCATACTGTCAACTCTCTGTGTCCCACTGACCATACTGTCAACTCTCTGTGTCCCACTGACCATACTGTCAACTCTCTGTGTCCCACTGACCATACTGTCAACTCTCTGTGTCCCACTGACCATACTGTCAACTCTCTGTATCCCACTGACCATACTGTCAACTCTCTGTGTCCCACTGACCATACTGTCAACTCTCTGTTCCCACTGACCATACTGTCAACTCTCTGTGTCCCACTGACCATACTGTCAACTCTCTGTGTCCCACTGACCATACTGTCAACTCTCTGTATCCCACTGACCATACTGTCAACTCTCTGTGTCCCACTGACCATACTGTCAACTCTCTGTTCCCACTGACCATACTGTCAACTCTCTGTGTCCCACTGACCATACTGTCAACTCTCTGTGTCCCACTGACCATACTGTCAACTCTCTGTATCCCACTGACCATACTGTCAACTCTCTGTTCCCACTGACGACACCCTGGACCATGGGAACTCACTCTGGAAACTTTTTAAAAGTTCTTCACAAAGTACCAGGCAGGTGATTGGATCAACCATCTGTGTACTGGATCAGTAACAACTCAGCTCAACTTAACTAGCCTACTCTAATTGTGTTAGCATTTATCTGAATGCACAGTGCTAACTCAGCTCAACTTAACTAGCCTACTCTAATTGTGTTAGCATTTATCTGAATGCACAGTGCCAACTCAGCTCAACTTAACTAGCCTACTCTAATTGTGTTAGCATTTATGTGAATGCACAGTGCTAACTCAGCCCAACTTAACTAGCCTACTCTAATTGTGTTAGCATTTATGTGAATGCACAGTGCCAACTCAGCTCAACTTAACTAGCCTACTCTAATTGTGTTAGCATTTATCTGAATGCACAGTGCTAACTCAGCCCAACTTAACTAGCCTACTCTAATTGTGTTAGCATTTATGTGAATGCACAGTGCCAACTCAGCTCAACTTAACTAGCCTACTCTAATTGTGTTAGCATTTATGTGAATGCACAGTGCCAACTCAGCTCAACTTAACTAGCCTACTCTAATTGTGTTAGCATTTATGTGAACGCACAGTGCCAACTCAGCTCAACTTAACTAGCCTACTCTAATTGTGTTAGCATTTATCTGAATGCACAGTGCCAACTCAGCTCAACTTAACCTTAAGCAAAACAAAGGCCTGTTTCTCTGTGTGATGTAGTGACCATGTTATTGCCAAACACTGCAGTCAATCCAGCAGTGGTTGTTGCTGCCACAAAGGAAAAGCCTTCTCATTCATCATGGTCTGTCTGAGGATGTTCCCAGACAACTAAGAATAAAGAAACCTGTCACTAATCAGTGTGTGGATGTAGGTACACAACCTCTTACTAATCAGTGTGTGGATGTAGGTACACAACCTCTTACTAATCAGTGTGTGGATGTAGGTACACAACCTCTCACTAATCAGTGTGGGCATGTAGGTACACAACCTCTCACTAATCAGTGTGTGGATGTAGGTACACAACCTCTTACTAATCAGTGTGAGGATGTAGGTACACAACCTCTTACTAATCAGTGTGTGGATGTAGGTACACAACCTGTTACTAATCAGTGTGTGGATGTAGGTACACAACCTGTCACTAATCAGTGTGTGGATGTAGGTACACAACCTCTTACTAATCAGTGTGTGGATGTAGGTACACAACCTCTTACTAATCAGTGTGTGGATGTAGGTACACAACCTCTTACTAATCAGTGTGTGGATGTAGGTACACAACCTCTTACTAATCAGTGTGTGGATGTAGGTACACAACCTCTTACTAATCAGTGTGTGGATGTAGGTACACAACCTCTTACTAATCAGTGTGTGGATGTAGGTACACAACCTCTTACTAATCAGTGTGTGGATGTAGGTACACAACCTCTTACTAATCAGTGTGTGGATGTAGGTACACAACCTCTTACTAATCAGTGTGTGGATGTAGGTACACAACCTCTTACTAATCAGTGTGTGGATGTAGGTACACAACCTCTTACTAATCAGTGTGTGCATGTAGGTACACAACCTCTTACTAATCAGTGTGTGGATGTAGGTACACAACCTCTTACTAATCAGTGTGGGCATGTAGGTACACAACCTGTTACTAATCAGTGTGTGGATGTAGGTACACAACCTGTTAATAATCAGTGTGTGGATGTAGGTACACAACCTCTTACTAATCAGTGTGTGGATGTAGGTACACAACCTCTTACTAATCAGTGTGTGGATGTAGGTACACAACCTCTTACTAATCAGTGTGGGCATGTAGGTACACAACGTAGAGCAGCGTGACAAGCACAGAACCAACACGCAAATTACAAATGGCTGCCCGTCTCATTACCCAAGGAAATCCCATTAGATATCCTTTGGAAGTCTAATATAGATGTTGTACTGCGTGTGGCCCTCTCTCTTCCAATCAGTCTCCCTATCCATCTCTCCCTGTCTCTCTCTCACTCTGTACAGTATGTCCCTCTCCGTCTGTCTGTCTCTGTATGTCCCTTTCTGTATGTCCCTCTCTGTCTGTCTCTCACTGTATGTCCCTCTCTGTGTCTCTCTGTCTCTCTCTCTGGATGTCCTTCTCTGTCTCTCTCTCTGTTTGTCTCTCTCTGTATGTCCCTCTCTGTCTCTCTCTCTGTATGCCCCTCTCTGGATGTCCTTCTCTGTAGGTCCCTCTCTCTGTCTCTGTATGTCCCTCTCTATCTTGGACTCCCTTTTCGCTCTCACTCTTCTCTTGCCTCTTTTCGCTCCTCTCACTGGCTCTCTCTCTGTCTCTCTCCTCTGTGTCCCTCTCCTCTCTCTGTCTCTCTCCTCTGTGTCCCTCTCCTCTCTCTGTCTCTCTCCTCTGTCTGTGTCCCTCTCCTCTCTCTGTCTCTCTCCTCTGTCTGTGTCCCTCTCCTCTCTCTGTCTCTCTCCTCTGTCTGTGTCCCTCTCCTCTCTCTGTCTCTCTCCTCTGTCTGTGTCACTCTCCTCTCTCTGTCTCTCCCTCTCCTTTCGCTCTCTCCTCCCTCTCCTCTCTCCCTCCCTTGCTCTCTCTCCTTGCTTCCTCCCTCGCTCTCCTGTCTGTGTCTCCCTCTCCTCTCTCTGCCTCCCTCGCTCTCTCTGTCTCCCTCTCCTCTCTCCCTTGCTCTCTCTCCTTCCTTCCTCCCTCTCTCTCCTGTCTGTGTCTCTCTCTCCTTTCTGTGTCCCTTTCCTCTCTGTCTCCCTCTCCTCTCTCTGTCTGCGTCTCCCCCTCCTCTCTCTCTGCCTCCCTCGCTCTCTCTCTCCTCTCTGTCTCTCTCTCTCCTCTCTCTGCCTCCCTCTCTCTCTCTCCTCTCTGTCTCCCTCTCCTCTCTCTCTCCCTCGCTCTCTCTCCTCTCTCTGTCTGCGTCTCCCCCCTCTCTCTCTCTCTCTCTCTGCTGACCAGACAGATATATTCAAGTGGAAGTTAAAGACGGAGCGTTGCATTATTCAAGGCCCCTCTCAGGAACAAGTGTTGGGAACAATGACAGGCAAATTCCCATTAAACTATGCAGTTTGCTGAGGCAACACATCCACAGAGCACAATACGAGGAAGCAACACTCAGGAATGCACAAATACGCCCGTGTGAGAATGATCCAGGCATTTCTCATTGAAAAGAACATACTTATATCTCACACGAGCATCGCACACAATTTTCACTCTCATTCAAAAGTGCAGAAGTGCATTCACTAAAGTGCTGTTCACATCATAGGGTTTTTTCCAGACAGTGTCGTGGCCTTTCCTCATTTCAACCAATGGCCTGTCGCAAGGTGGTGGCTCCCGAAAAGTGCTGTAGCTGGTGTTGTCATTTTTTTCCATGAGAGGGGAGACGTGCTTTCAAAAGTTTTTATTATTATTAGTATAAGTATTAGTATTATTATTATCATCTTCAGAAAAGCGCCAGATGACCCACTTTTTCCCAGCCAACCAATTGTGATGACGGAGACATTTCCCATACAGTAGCAACAACAAATCTGGAGAAAGTGACAGTGCTGCTGAAGGAAGGAAGGAATCAATCAATCCATTTGATATTTATATTTATATAGCACCAAATCATAACTAGAGTTATCTGAAGGGGCTTTACAAATAGAGCAGGTAGAAGAACAGGCTCTGGGATGTAATCAGTGAATTGATGTTACTGATCAGAAAGGCAGCAGGCCTCTACTGGACATGTTGATGTATTTTATTATAAATAAATAAAGGCCGCACACTGTAGCTCCAGTTTGCTTTTGTTTTATTCTTCCAGGTGTTAGGTTTCGAGCTTACGCTCTTCTTCAGAACATAACACCTAACAACGTTCTTCAAACGTAACACCTGGAAGAATAAAACAAAAGCAAACGGGAGCTACAATGTGCAGCCTTTATTTATTTATTTCACTGCGTTTTCTATTAGGTCCAGCACCTGCCTTTTAAACTGGTTGGGATGTGCGTATCTTTTTTCACTGATGTATTTTTATTACACATTTTACTTTTACATTCTTCACCCTCTCCTTCATTGCCCACCTCTCCCCGAACACACAGTGTGTGCACGCACACACGCATACGCGCGCGCACACACACACACACACACACACACACACACACACACACACACACAGTAACCGTAACTTACTTTTCCAGTCAAAACACTCTCTTGCAGTTCCCTTCTTTGCTTTGGAAAAACTCTTGTGACTTGGTCCTGATGCTGAGAGAGAGAGAGCTGTGTTTGAAGGTGTCTGTTTAAAACTCTCATTACTCTGCACTTCTCCCCACAAAACACACTGTTGGTGTTCCTCGCCATTTCCCCAACGCTTTGATGAAACCAACTAAAATACTGTCTATCATTTCTTTGTATTTATGCTTCGACATAGTGGCACCTGACGACGATGGGCGAAACCATTATTGTGACGGACAGTGACAGAAATAGAACAGCGTCACTCACCCAGCCAGGGCGTGAGGATGTATTGGGGCTGGTGGGAGGCGCGCTGCACATGGGCACAAACACAAGGCCGATGCGGTTGCAAAGCGCACGCATTGCGATGCACGAAATGCATGAAAGCGAAAGAGAGAGGGATGTATTGATGTCTTTCTGCTGCACATGCAGACCAAGAAGAAAATGGTAATTCATTATTTCAGAGACAACTATTAACAAACGTGTAAAGTTGTTGTCTTCGGTTGCTTGGCAAGAGCAGATGCAGCCGTAGAGCAACCGTCCAAGCGCTTTGGCATGGATCCCCCCCCCTTTTCTCCCCAATTGTACTTGGCAAATGTTTCCCTCTGCTGCCCGGGTTGCTGCTCCGACACATGATGAGCCAGCCGCTTCTTTTCATTTGACACGTAGCACGTGGGAGAATCACGCTATAGAGAGGCAAAGTGACCGCCTACTTCCTGCTTCAGCACTGTACCAGAGATTTTCATCCGCCATTGATTTTCCCATGGATATTTCATAAAATGCTTATAAAAATAGTTTTACTTGGTCAAACCAAACGGTTCAGATATATTTAGAATTGGGAGAGACCATAGAACATTTCACTCTGACCAAAACAAAAACACAGAAAAAATATTTTCTTTATCCGCGATTTTTCTACGTTTTGGTCTGAGTGAAATGTTACGTGGTCTCTCCTGTTTCTAAATATATCTGAACCGTTTGGTTTGACAAAGTAAAACTATTTTTATAAGCATTTTACGAAATGTCTTTGGGGAAATAAATGGAGGATGAAAATCTCTGGTACAGTGCTGAAGCAGGAAGTGACGTTCACTTTGGCTCTCTATTCCCACCAGCTCCCTTCCCTCTGAATGCTCGCCATGGAGTTAACCTTTTTAGAGGAGAACAACGATGTGGAGTGTTTGTGTTTTGTGTGTGTGTGTGTGTGTGTGTGTGTGTGTGTGTGTGTGTGTGTGTGAGTTGACCCATCACAACGCGTGTGTGTGTGTGTGTGTGTGTGTGTGTGTGTGTGTGTGTGTGTGTGTGTGAGTTGACCCATCACAAGGAAGTTGAAGGAAGAAGCCGGGTTTGCAGCTGACAGTTTATGAAAACAAACAGCCTGAAAGAAAATGAATAGAGAGTTGTTCTTCTGTTGTTACTCTGATGATAAAGAGTCAGTGTGGAACACTTTGTGGCTGTGTTGTTGTGACGTTGCTGTTGAGTGCAAACCGTTGGACTAGCGTACTGGTTATTGATAGTGGCAGCTACTGCAGCTGGTTGTTATGTGCACTATTTCATGTGTTCAGCACAAAATGCTGTTGAGGCTGCTTGGCAGTGTGTGGAAGCATTATGCTAATTCAACACATTTTGCTATTGCGTTTCCCCACGTGCATTCTCTTTCAAATGTGCTACACATAAGTATAGGATTAAGACTAATTCTCTTATGATCAGCCCTGAGCAACTTTAACAACTTCACTGAATTGCAGTGCCTCTGTTTATCTTTCGTTTCAGGACTGGAGAAGATCCTTCATACACATACTGTACATAGATTTTAACTGTATGCTTATTGAATGCTATTCTACAATTCTTACTTTTACTATCCCATTGACCCTATTTTATTTTATTTTATTTTATTTTATTTTATTTTATTTTATTTTATTTTATTTTATTGGATTTTATTGTATTGACTGTTTTTACGTTTAGGGAGATACTGTGTGATACTGTGTTATGCTATGTTGTGTTATGTGGATATTTCATGCCTGAGTGCGAGCAACTGTAACTTGTCCCAATTTCCCCCTGGGGATCATTAAAGTCTTTCTGCTTCTGCTTCTGATTCTGATATCCAGACAAATGTACAATCGTGGAAATATGACATTTGAAATGAATATGGTCACATTTGTACGCACGTTGTCCGACTGTATATAGATACTTGCATCCATGACGTCCCCTACAGTCATCATACGTATCCAGTCCACGAGTGACACAATGACACTTCCATAAAGAGTGGAAAATTAACCGTATGACATTTGGTGAAGACTTAGCAGTTATGTGAAATACTTCAAACTTCCTGTAGCAGCTCTCCCCCACTGGCTTAAACAGACCAAAGCTGTTTTATATCTGCGTGTAGCTTGGCTCTTTTCCACATACTATAAAATATTGCCATCTCAAGATTAACAGATAATTAAGCTCTATATTGAATAATCTGGCATCACTTAACATTTTGCTCCCCAAATATATTTGTGTGACGGGCTGATTAGTTGTGGCACTGCTTCTGACCTTTCCAGCTAGTGATCTGAACAAACAGTTTGCCGATAGCCTCCGGCCGACTCCGTGTTTCCCCCTCTGCCCCGATCGATGCTGCTCGATTAGCCCGCCTGGGCCAAACAGAACGCAGCAACACTTTCCTATTCGTCAGCTTCCACACCCACTCTCATTTACATACGGACACACAAACGCATACGCGCACACACACACACACACACACACAGACACACACACAGACGCACACACACACACACACGCACACATACACACCGATGTCACAGCACAGACACACACACATCAGTCATGCTGTGGCATTCAGCACAAAAGTCCAGTCATGCGCCTGTGTGCAGCTCCTGCTAAAAATCAATGAGTGTTTGCAACAATCGATGGCTGGGTTCCTATGAGAAGTAATTAGAAAGGCAAACACAGTGCGTGCTGCTCCACCGGCTCCTCCACTGGCCTGTTTGTGGATCCCAAAGGCTGCTTTTCCACTGCACGGCCCAAAACAGGGTTTAGTAGAGCAAAGAGTGTTTGGGAGTCAGGATCAGAATCAGAATTCAAAATCAGTTTTATTGCCACAATATGTAAGAATTACATAGAAGAATTTGTCTTATGCCTCCCACACACTAGAGGATAAAATGCCCGATTTAATGCCCGATTCCCCTCGGGGGGGCGTGGCCCGATTCGAGGCTAGTCTCAACCGATTTTTTGTCAAAATAATTGTCAAGTGTCTGGTGTCAATAAATTATTGATTGAATCGGAGCCTGCCCGATCTCGAATCGGGCATATCAAACATGTTTGATATTTACGATGGCTGTCTCCCGTCGGAACCCGCAATAGCCAATGAGAGCAAGCAGACCGGGACTCGTCGACGCGTCATACCCGGATGTTAATGCAGCGCTCACAACAAACGAGCAACAGCCATGGCAACAG
>NC_139639.1:6985451-7060451 GCF_964638095.1 Poromitra crassiceps
TGTATTTATTAGATCAATACACACACTGACATGTATTTATTAGATCAATACACACACTGACATGTATTTATTAGATCAATACACACACTGACATGTATTTATTAGATCAGTACACACACTGACATGTATTTATTAGATCAGTACACACACTGACATGTATTTATTAGATCAATACACACACTGACATGTATTTATTAGATCAGTACACACACTGACATGTATTTATTAGATCAGTACACACACTGACATGTATTTATTAGATCAATACACACACTGACATGTATTTATTAGATCAGTACACACACTGACATGTATTTATTAGATCAATACACACACTGACATGTATTTATTAGATCAGTACACACACTGACATGTATTTATTAGATCAATACACACACTGACATGTATTTATTAGATCAATACACACACTAACATGTATTTATTAGATCAATACACACACTGACATGTATTTATTAGATCAATACACACACTGACATGTATTTATTAGATCAGTACACACACTGACATGTATTTATTAGATCAATACACACACTGACATGTATTTATTAGATCAGTACACACACTGACATGTATTTATTAGATCAGTAATTCACTGGTATTTGATAAATGATCATGGCATTTGCTGTGTGGAATCACCCTGATGTAAGACTAGTCTCGTGTATGAAGTGAAATCTGATTTAGTATACAATATATATTTTATACCGTTAGTAATCAATCTTGTGTTGCAAAATGCACTGCAAAACAATTCACGGTTTAAGTAAAGTAAGTAAAACAAAGGAGAATACATGTCAGTGGTGATGTTGCTGTCCCCTGCAGGTCGAGTGGACAGCGTGGTGATTGACAGCGATGTGACCAACTACACCTTGTCCAGTCTGTTCCCCGCTACCGAATACCAGATCAGTCTCAACGCTGTCAGAGGCAGCCAGGAGAGCAGAGTGGTCAGCACCTCTGTCTTCACAGGTAGGGGTCTAATACTTACCTAGAAAATAAAATAAAAGAACAACTAAACTAAACAAAACAACCCGAACAAACTGTATCAGGAGCATCAGAATCCTCCCCAAAACTTTCTTTTCTTTTCAAAGACATATTGTGCTGTGTCTTAGACAGGGCCGCACAGACACACAGATGTGTGGATTAAAATAGGTTCTCCCTCTCTGCTTCATGTCTTCTTAATCCTCTCCCCCCTCTCTCCCTCTCCCTCTCTCTCCGTCTCTCTCTCTCTCTCTCCCTCTCTCTCTCTCTCTCTATCTCTCTCTCTATCTCTCTCTCTCCTTCTCTCTCCCTCTCTCTCTCCCCCTCTCTCTCTCTCTCTCTCTCTCTCTCTCTCTCTCTCTCTCTCTCCCTCTCTCCCTCTCTCTCTCTCTCTCTCCCTCTCTCTCTCTCTCTCTCTCTCTCTCCCTCTCCCTCCCTCTCCCTCCCTCTCCCTCTCTCTCTCTTTCAGTCTGTTATTATTATAAGTAAGAACTCTCAAGCTCTAACTCTCAGATTCTTATTGTAACTTGGTACGGAATCACAAAGACACAACTCTTGTGTGTGTGTGTGTGTGTGTGTGTGTGTGTGTGTGTGTGTGTGTGTGGGGAGAGGAATGGAGCGTGGAGAAGAGCAGATGAATGTGTGTTTGCATGCCAATGAGACCTGATTCACTGGCAGGTTTAAGAATCCACTGAGAAATTATCATTATCCTCTCTCTCTGTCTGTCTCTCTCTCTTTCTCTCTCCCTCTCTTTCTTTCTTCCTCTCTTCCTCTCTCTCTGTCTCTCTCTTCCTCTTTCTCTCTCTCTCCCTCTCTTGTCTCTTTCCCCACCATCCCTCTTCTAACAACCCCGATGTGCTTACAATGGAGCACAGCCTTTGGGGCTGCAACAGCCTGAAAAGAACGAAGCTCTGAAGTCAAGCTTGTTAGAAATTGTAAATAACATTTTCCTCGCAAACGCACAACGCCCGACCGGGACATTTTAATACAGCAATTCAACAACAAAAGCAAACAAGGGATTTGGAAGAATAATCCAACATTGTTTGGCCAAGTATGTAATGAGTTGAAAAACAGGGCAGTTGCTAATACACGGACTTAATTTCCATAATTAATGATTGTCAGAAAGGCTAAAAGAGCAGGGAGCGCCAACACAGCATCTCCTGCATATTGACGATGAATGTGAGAAGGTCCATACCAAGTGGAACATGTGGAAGACTCGTTTGAGGGCTCGTTAATGACGATGCTCGTTAAAGCGTGTCAGGCCCCCATAGTAGAGTATCACTCTTCCCACAACTGAGGCCATGTCCACACGGAGACGAGTTTAGGTGTTTATCCGCTAAAGTTTTTTCTTGTATGGACGTTTCGTCCAGACCCAAAGACTGTCAACCGGGATGAAGGAGCTTACCAGCTATCCCACACCTGGGACACAGTCCTGCAACGCCGCCCCCTGCCGTCGGATGGACCATCAGACAGCAGGGGGCGCCAGGGGGCACGGTCATCCCACCACTTCAGGTGGGATGAAAAAACTCCATATAACCATAGATGACGTCACACCAACATCATGTGACACCTCTGATGAAAGACTGCAGAAACAGCAGTCAAAACATGTCAGGTACAAACATTGCCTAACTGGCCTTTATAGATGAACTATTCTAAATAATATATACGAGTAGGCCAAATTAACCTCTTTAGTATAGTACAGACAGAACCAGCGTTCTGAGTATACGTTCTGGGAGAATATGTTAATTTTTGAAACCGGGTCCCAGAGTGAACAAATCTGAAGATGCCATCCTTGCACATAGAAAGGCCCTTTTCACCAGATAGCTCACCTAGCCTGGGCACTATAGGCACCGAAGGCATGGGAAGACATACCCCCGGTGCCAACAGCATCCCAGGCGAGAATCAAACCCAGGACCTTCTTGCTGTGAGGCGAGAACACTACCGCTGCACCACCGTGCCCCGTATTTTCAGTGAAACAGTTTATTTAAGAATGTCAGAATGGTTTGACGCCATTCAAATGTTTCTTTACTCTGCAAACTCTGACATTGAATGGATTTCAAAAAGTAGTGTTAGTCACCTACTGTGTTAGGGTGATTACGAGATCGAGAGCTATGACTGGATTGGACTATCCTTGAAGAACGAGGAGGGGAGTCTGCTTATTGATTTATTTTTTGCTTTTTTTAACCAGCTCTCTACTCCATCTCCATTGCTAATCTAATTGACTTGGCAAGCCTCCAAATCTAAATTCAATTAAACCCTTTTGCAATTAAAGTAATGATTTTAATCGGGTTTGTTCATCTACACTGATAGGAAAGACTGGGAGTGACTACGTCGTGCTACTCGGCACAACTCTATTTATTTTACGATGATTATGCTGACGAGGGCACGGCTATATTAATTACTTCATCTGGGCAGAGCTTTTAGAACACATGCTGTATTAGGTATTCTCCTGCCGCGCTCTCCGCCGTGCCAAAATAACATGCCTATGGAGAAATTGGGGTTGAAACATTGAGGTTAAAGGTATAATTAAAAGCAAACTGGATTTTGGCAAGTCCTGCAGCCTGTGAGAGAAATGAAGCAGAGGGTGGAGAAACAGTGAAGCTCTGGAGACTAACTGAGACCTTCTACATCCTATTTGACTGCATAACTTCTCTTTGATGTCGGCTAGAATGGAATAAACAAAATGGCGAGCAAAGTCATTAGTAATCAGTGGGAATATACAGCGTTCTGCTGTATGGTATTTGGGTTTCTATAATTATAACTCCGATATGGGTTGAAATCATGGTTTTTCGTTCAAAACTGTTTCGGTGTACTTGTATATATTTCATGCCATTGTGCCACGACACCACAAGACGTTTGACCCCAACGTAATGTTGTATTTGCATATTATAAAACACACCTGACTGAGTGTACGGTGCTATAGGTTTAAATACAGTAATGTTGTATTTGCATATTATAAAACACACCTGAGTGTACGGTGCTATATGTTTAAATACAGTAATGTTGTATTTGCATATTATAAAACACACCTGACTGAGTGTACGGTGCTATAGGTTTAAATACAGTAATGTTGTATTTGCATATTATAAAACACACCTGAGTGTACGGTGCTATATGTTTAAATACAGTAATGTTGTATTTGCATATTATAAAACACACCTGACTGAGTGTACGGTGCTATAGGTTTATATACAGTAATGTTGTATTTGCATAGTTTAAAACACACCTGAGTGTACGGTACTATATGTTTAAATACAGTAATATTGTATTTGCATATTATAAAACACACCTGAGTGTACGGTACTATATGTTTAAATACAGTATGTTGTATTTGCATAGTTTAAAACACACCTGAGTGTACGGTACTGTATGTTTAAATATCGAGAATAATATGTTTAATATTTATCTTGTTATTTGGAAACATTTGGTCTGTTGGCTGATGAACAAAATGGCTTCCGAAAGAAAAGGGCATGTATTGATCATATATACTCTTTATCTACTATAGTTAATGCTAGAATACAAGAAGGGAGACCTATTTTTAGTTGTTTTATTGATTTTCAAAAAGCCTTTGATTGTATTAACCATGATCTTCTCAGTTTTAAGTTACTGAAATCCGGTATAGATGGTAAATTTTATAGTGCCTTAAAAGCCCTTTATCGGACCCCAGTGGCCTGTGTGCAGGTCAATCAGTATAGAACAGGTTGGTTTCCAACTCCATCTGGTGTCAAACAGGGGGATGTACTCTCTCCCACGCTGTTTGCCGTCTATATAAATGATCTTGTTTTAGAAATTAAGCAAGCAGCTATTGGGGTTAGATTGGGTGACCTTACGGTTGGCTCTCTTCTATACGCAGACGATATAGTCCTCCTTGCCGAGTCTGAAAATGATCTTCAAAGTTTATTAAATATTGTGTGTAATTGGTGTGGGAGATGGAGGTTGAGGATCAACAAGGAAAAAACTCAGGTTATGCATTTTAGGAAGAAGGGACATTTACTTTCTGAGTTTGCTTTTTGTTTTGGCTCCGCTCCTTTATTCTACACTGAGCATTACAAATACCTAGGACTCACACTAGATGACCACCTTACCTTTGAAGAAGGGGTAAAAGTTCTGTCGGACTCTGCAGGTAGGGCTTTGGGAGCGATCCTTAATAAGGTTAAATTATGTAGAGACCTTGGTTATAAAACCTACACTCAATTATTTAATTCTTGTGTTTGTCCCATTTTAGATTATGGTGCAGGGGTTTGGGGTTACTGTAAGCAAATAAAATGTGACACAGTTCAGTACAGAGCTATGCGCTGTTTTCTGGGTGTGCATAAAATGGCCCCTAAACTTGCAGTATATGGTGACATGGGATGGGAGCCATGTGAAGTGCGACATAGGGGTGACATGGTGCGACTGTGGAATAGATTTATTAATATGCCCGATAACAGACTTACTAAACAAATTTTTCTCTGGGATCTTTCAAATAATTACTCTTGGTCAAATGCGCTTGAAAAGATATTTGATATGTCAGGTCTTCAATATATATATAGAAATAAATTATCTTGTTCTGTTAGTCAAATTAAAACAATATTATTTGAAAATTATAAACAGAAATGGTCAGAAGAAGTTCTGTGTAAACCAAAATTGAGAACGTATAGTCTGATTAAACACATTTATCACCCAGAGCACTATGTCACCCTTAACCTGAGCAGAGCTCAGAGGTCAGTTTGTGCCCAGCTGAGATGTGGTATCCTGCCTCTGGCTCTGGAAACCGGGCGCTTCCACTCAATTCCTGAGGAGGACAGAAAATGTCACCTGTGTGATCTGGGAGAGGTTGAAAATGAAATGCACTTTCTGTTCTACTGTCCGTTATATCACAATCTTAGACATAGGCTTTTCTGTAAAATTTCTTTTGATGAAGGTCCTGATCTGTTTTCTATGTCTGATGATTGTAGACTTCAGTACTTGTTTACTGAAAAAGTGTTCCAGGTTGCTCAGTTTGTGTTAAATGCCTACCAACAGCGTAGGATGGTACTTTATGTTTGAGATATAATCTTTTCTTTCATTGTCTGACATGTTCTGGAGATGTATCATATTCTGTTCTTTCATTTTCTTTTTCTTGCTCCTGTATGCTTTGAAACTAGTGTCTTGTAAGCCCATGTGGGCTGGGCACCTTAAGGTGTATGACACTTTGAAAAATAAATAACTAACTAACTAACTACAGTAATATTGTATTTGCATATTATAAAACACACCTGAGTGTACGGTGCTATAGGTTTATAGTAATGTTGTATTTGCATATTATAAAACACACCTGAGTGTACAATACTGTATGTGCACAAATACAGTACGTCAGTGTAAATAACTATGTGAGCCATAGAGGCAAACGCACACGAAACACAGAAAGATAAAGGGAGGAAGAGAGAGAGAGAGAGAGAGAGAGAGAAAAGGAAAGCAAATCAAAGTGGAAAAAAACAACTCTGATTTCCTTTCAACATATGAACTCCATGATCTTTTTGAGGATATTGATTTTGTGGGATGTTAGTTTTTCTTTTTCTCCATCTGCATCAGTGCCTGCATGGTAAAACACAACTCAACATAAATAGTAATATAATATATATAAATATATAATATTGTAGCAAACATTTCTTAATGATTCACAAGGAGGCAACAGCAGCATGAGACCAATAGTGCATCCTGGGTTTCCTTCACCGCCAGTTCAGCTGATGGCCTTATTATTGTTATTATTGTTACATGTATTATACACTGTATTTATATATTGATATATTATTTTATTTCTCTCCATCTTACCTGTTGTGTTGTAATCCTAGCGATGGACATGCCAGCTGAGTTGACGGCTCTCAACATCACGCCACAAGGAGCGCTGCTGAGGTGGAACCCCCCTCTCTCCAGCGTCGACAACTACGTGCTCACCCTCACACACAACCAGGGTGAGTGGTGTGGTCAAGAAGAAGACATCATCGAAATGTCTCCGTTCATTAGATGACATATCAATGTATGTGTCATTAACTATCAGAGAAGAAGAACTGCAGGGCACATATATAGTTATTATATATCACTGCAGTGATCTCTCCTATTGTACATACGGTAATAAATTAGTATCGATAGGTTTCAGTTCCATCAAATTAGTCGTGTTGTTAATTTTGTCTTGTCAATCAGTGATATAGATTGCAAGCAAGTCCTTCACGTGGCCGACCCGGGTTTGAATCCGATCCGTGGTCCTTAGCCGCATGTCAACCCCTCTCTCTCTCTCCCCACCTTCCCTGTCTGCCTACTGTCCTATTAAATTAAGGCAAAAATACCCCCCCCCCCCCCCCCCCCCCAAAAAAAAACAACAACCTTAAAATAATGATCATAATTTGTAAACTTACCGATATTATTATTCCGATACCGATATCTTTCTTGAATATACAGTATCTAAATATTTGGCCAATTAAAGATTTTTTTTTTTAATATACCTTGCAAAAAGCAGACAAAATTAAGAAAATATACAAGGCGAAGAAGGATACGATTATACATGGGCAAATTACGGCCAGCGGCCCACGCTGGAATTGCAGATTCCGATCCGATCCGATTCGTGAATTATGTCAGTATCGGCACCCGATACCGATATTGGATCGGATCGGTCTCATCCCTAGTCAAAATGTTTAACTGCTCTTGATCTCAACCATCACAATCTTTCTAACGTTCAGAAATTGGCTGGGAAAAAGTGTTCAGGAAAGCTTATTTCTCATGTGTCCGTGACCCTACTGACTAAAGCGTGCCTGCAGTTATCCAGAGAGAAGCGTATTGCTCGGCCCTGAGCCTCACAGTCGATGTATAATTGACACCCTGCCTGAGTGGATTGCAGGCAGGCACAGACAGAGACAGTATCTATATGCTGGACAGATACTTGGAAAGCACACCCAGCCACTGTCTAGAGAGCTGCAATGTAAGTTGTGGACACATTCCCATGAGTGTTGCATCACGCATCAACAAAATGTATCATTTTTGTATCAAGCGGTGTGACTTTCATCTATAAACTATATCATATATTATGTAAAAATGTGTTTTTCTCTCACTATTGACTCAATCTAATCCTAATTTACACACGGACACTGAGAGGTCAACTGACAGGTCAACAAGTCAATAGATCCAGCAATCATCCTTATGCTCAACAGTTGGAATACTTGGAAACCTGCCTCTTGGCAACATGGGCAACTTTTTACAGCACACGTCAATATCACCATAAATTAAACTGTACAAGCCACCACGCTCCTGCCAGTGAGCTATTAACTCTTCACTGTCTTCATTACATGGCCTCTCTAGCTCGCTGCCTCCTGTTCACGTTATAAGGGTTATTTTCCTAACCTGCCATTTTTCACAATAAATGAAGACACAGTTTGTTAGAATTGAAGACACAGATTGGTAACAGTGTGGTAATTTATCTGTATTAGTGTGAACTAATTGGTCATGCTGACATTAGAGTCATAAAATGGTTGTGAAATGATTTATGAAGGCAATCAGAGATCAGGCTGAAGAATGTAAGTTTCCTCAATTTTACATTTTATGTATCAATGCATCATAATCCTGTATAACATTGGATGCACACATGACGTTTTAGCAGTGCAAAGGATATTTAGTGTTTCACTATGTCACACATGACTAGTCGTCACCAAAACTACATTTCCCAGATGAAACTGATTTTTAGTGCAGAATGCTTGGGCCTGGAAGCTGATCCTAAGGAGCCAACAGCTTTGAGATTAAAAATGTATGTATCAGCCAAAGTAGCCAGGTTGGACTGCCTTTAATGAGCTTTTGAGAAATAATTTAGTGAAAGCTATTTAGTCAAAATTGAAAAAAGAAAATGACTCTGTCTAAATGTACAGTAGTCATTATATAATAGAATTGAAGACAGTCCATATTCAGTAAGCTATATAATTACATACACATAATTATTAGTATGAGTTATTAACTATGGTTGCATATCACACACATGTAGACATCATAATCTACTGCCAGACAGCTTATCTGTTCTCTGTGGGATTGAACAGTGCATCGTGTTCTGACACAAACACACACCTACACACACATACACACACACACACGTCACACACACACACACACAGCCTTGTGTGCTCAGTCTTACTGCACGTAGTTGACCTTGCTCCGTCAGATCATCTCCCCTTCTTCCTCTCTGCTCTCCTCAGTATAAAGACTTATGACAGCTGTCAGATCTTTACTGCGTTCTGTAACCTCTGTATTACATACATCATGTATACATTGAGATGTAATGCAATTTACAGGGCTAAATGTAATGACTTGATATTATTTATTTAAGACAACTTTCCTGACTCACTGGCTTCATTCAATATTGGTCATCATTTTCATATTGGCTGAATGCTATTGTTTATTAACCCATTGATACCCGATGCAGCATTTGCGTGTATATCCCTCATTTGTGTGTGTATCCCTTTAAGACCGCGAACCGCGTCACGCGGTTAAAGGGATACGCGGTTAAAGGGATACACACACAAATGCTGCATCAGGTATCAATGGGTTAGTGAAATTCCATTCCACAACAGTCGTTGTGAGCACTAAAATTGTGTGTGTGTGTGTGTGTGTGTGTGTGTGTCTGTCTGTGTGTCTGTGTGTCTGTCTGTCTGTGTGTCTGTGTGTCTGTCTGTCTGTCTGTCTGTCTGTCTGTCTGTCTGTCTGTCTGTGTGTCTGTCTGTCTGTCTGTCTGTCTTCCAGTAGCAGCTGATACTTTCCTGGTGGAAGGCAGCAAGCAGGAGCACCAGCTATCCGAGCTGAAGCCCAGCACCAGCTACTCTGTTGCCCTGTATGCCAGCAAAGGCCCCCTGACCAGCGGCACCATCATCACCAACCTCCAGACACGTATGCAGCCACTTCCTTTTGTTGCTTCACCACACTTCTTTTTTTTTTTTCAATATTTTATTTTACATTTTTATAGAACAATAATAATACACAAACAAGACAAATAAACAGGCTCAGACACAGTCAATAAAACAAAACATACATCAGCGATGCTCAACATTACAACATGTTGCATAAGGTGCTTGTATCTGTAATAGATATTGTGCATGGGGTCCCACGCGAGGGGTCCAGGAGAAACCAGACAAGAGAGCCTCAGACACTATTCATTCTTAACCTCATCAAAGTAGACCAAAAAAGGCTCCCAAATAGTCGAGAACCTTTTAAGCGAGTTGGCTCTCAGGGACCTGAGTCTCTCCATCTGTATAACAGAGATCATGTCCATCAGCCACACCTGAAAAGAGGGGGAAGAGGAGGACTTCCATTCCTTCAGAATGAGTTTTTTTTTTTGGGAACAGTTGTCCCGAGTGTCAGAGATTGTTGTATCACCACACTTTTTGCCATCAAAACACAGGTGACTGGAATCAGATCAAAAGATACACCCAGTGGTTAATATGCACCATACCAGTTTCCACCATGACCCTGACGTGGTTAAGTGGTAAGAGAGCAGAGGGTGTGGAGTAGTGACCCGGATAACAGGGGAATTGGCCATGTACAGTTGGGGGGCGGGGGGGTGGGAAAGTACTTCTAAAACATTTGGACTGCACAAATGTTAGTGTCACTGTTATGATAGCAAAACTAAAATGACAATACTAATAATCTCACATGTGCTATAGCAGTGGTGGTAATCTCCTTGCTGTGGTGGGGCACCCCTGCTAAAGAAACACTGTCAGTGCCACAATATGATCTCCATCTCTTCTCTATGGCTGCACTGAAAGTTCTCTCCATCTCTTCTCTATGGCTGCACTGAAAGTTCTCTCCATCCTTTCTCTATGGCTGCACTGAAAGGTGCAGCCATAGAGAAGGTTGAAGGAATCGTTCCACTTAGGGGCCCTTTACACGAGGACAGTTTCTGAAAGAAACGACACAATAGCGTTTCCTTCACACCTTTTCCTTCACACCTTCTCCCTGTTTACATGAGCGCTGTTGAATTTTTAAAACGCCGTAATGTACATGCCAGGTCGCTAGGTGGCAGTGTGATCACCTTATTCTTTGCCCATACAAGGACGCTTACTGCATGACGTAATTTCGCTTTAAACGCGGAAGTAGAGTACACTTTCCGCAGTCATTTAGACTTGCCAAAAAGCTTTTTTCAAGCTAAAAAACCCCCAAACTGTTAAAGTTTTAATATTTGTTGGGTGAGAATGTAACATATATGTGACCAGTTTATCAGAATAACGCCTATTGGAAATCTTTAACGAGCAGCGAGGACCGGGAGCGCTGACTGTGGTCTGTCACCACTGCTACTGGCAGTGAGAAAACACTGTCGACTGCTTTTGTAACTAACGTTAAATGCCGACCGGGTACAGCCATCGGCTCCTCGCAGCAGTAACGCTATGAACATACAACTGAAGTTGGCCGCAGTGTAGCTTCTGAGTGTTGCCAAACTTCATTCATACTGACATTTTATTTGGTTGCCAACTCGCGCACGGCATCGCGTGTGTCGCCTGTGCAGGCACGTCAGAGTTTCTGAAATGTGCCGTTCCAAAGTGATTACATGGAGCGCTCAGCGGGGAGCGTCACCAAGAATTTCACTCTGGAGGGTGGTTTTAAAATGTGTCGTTTCCTAAGCGCGAATTCGCCGTCGCCGTCTTAACGGGAGGCACTAACGATACAATAATTCCCCGTTTCCATAGGAAACCATCCTCGTGTAAAGTGCCCCTTAAACTGAGTTCCACAAACTTTGTTTTTCAGGGTTCCCAAGAAAGAAAGAAAAAAAAACGTTTCAGTCAGCAGAGGCATTCGTATCCCCCAGGGGGAGCCAGGCGACAGAGTTACCTGTCCTGTTCTGTGCTGCGCTGCGCTAGAGAAGCTGCTCAAACCAGAGAGGGCAGGGCTGCACAAACAAACCAAACTTCAAAACACAAGTGGGGCTGTAGATAATTAGGTGTACCAACCATGTCAATGTTCTGCATATTATACTGTAATACCTCATACATAATAAACAAGTGGACTTGGTGGTTTAAGGTGATTCTCATTTGCAAACAGAAAGTGTCTAGTGCCTCTTGTGCCTCAACACTTCTCCAGAGAGCAGAAGAAAATAGACAAAAAGACAAACATTTCCAGCCCAGTTGTAGCTCGACTCCTTCAAATAAAAGTCACTCTTTGTTTTGTAGGCAACAAAACAACAACCCCTGAGTGGAGTGACACAGACTCATCAACCTAGGCCATCAGGAGCAGACACCAGTCTGTGTCACTGCACTCAGGGGAGTGGAGCAGACACCAGTCTGTGTCACTGCACTCAGGGGAGTGGAGCAGACACCAGTCTGTGTCACTGCACTCAGGGGAGTGGAGCAGACACCAGTCTGTGTCACTCCACTCAGAGGAGTGGAGCAGACACCAGTCTGTGTCACTGCACTCAGGGGAGTGGAGCAGACACCAGTCTGTGTCACTGCACTCCCCTGAGTGGAGCAGACACCAGTTATTGGAGTGAATTTGATTGGGTGGAATAGATATAAATAGATTTAATTTCTCTGTCCTAGAGAAAGGACATCTAGCTCTTCTTCATCTTCGATAATACCAACCAACATGATTGAATGTTCATTCTGTGATTTCAGAATAAACATGTCAAATGAATATTGACACATTATCATTGTCTGAATAATGGAGGACCCCTCAAGGACCCCTAAACTGACACAAATGAGACCACAGACACCCATCTGATACGATTTTATCTTTAGAGGGTTTATTACAGAAAGTGTATTAAACCCATGAACCAAAATAGTCATACATTCTGTCATCGTGTTACTTATAGATGGAATTATAGTGAAAATAAATCATTCCCCTTTTTGCTGGGGACCCTCTGGAACCCCCTCAAAGACCCCACTTTGAGAACCAAGTGCCCTAGGACACTGGAATAACAACAATGAAATTTAGCAATATCCCCTTTTAATTTACTTCATTTCACCAGGGAACTAAAATTCAATAAAAGCACAATGAGAACTAATCCCTGGGCTTAATCAAGCGCTAGCCTTGGTTTATAGCAACAACAAAAAAACTAATTTATATTAAAACTTTGTAGGAAAATGATGCAGGCCATCGGGCAGCACTACTCAGGTGCCAGCTTCCCGTGTGCACACAGACACACAATTGCTCAACAAAAATAAACACATGCAACACACACACACACACACACACACACTCTCTCTCTCTCTCACACACACACACAGACACACACACACACACACACTCTCTCATACACACACACACTCTCTCACACACACACACACACACACACTTGCACGCGCCCTCCCCCTGCTGGTGTGTTGCTGACATCTAATCACACACGGGGTGAGTGAGTTATGTCAACTTGTGAGGGACCTTCTCTGCTTCTTAATTAAAGCCCCTAATTGAATTCATGCAGCCTGGTTCTGCTCTGCTCACACTGCTGCTTTTCTGCAGCTGTTCCGCTCTGATAGAAAATGTCACGTTGTGACAGAAGAGGATGAGAGCTTTGATTGGACTGGTTGACTCTTCTGGCTTTGGCTCTGTCACATGTCTCTCTGTTCTGTTTGTGTCGGGTTCTTTCTGCCTCGCTCTCTTTGTGTTTCACTTTGCTCCTCTCTGTCTCTGTGTACTTGCCCGTGGTGTTAGGGATTTGTACTCAGGCTTTACATAAGGCCGTGGTGTTAGGGATTTGTACTCAGGCTTTACATAAGGCATCAAAATGCATCTTCAAAAGAAGGAAACAGCAGCCAGTGGCTGTGGCTGAGAAGAACAGGCAGGAGTTGGGGCTCAAAGTACTGTATGGAAGTCTAACGTGACTAAGATAGCGTATCATAGACATGCTAACTCAAGCGCGTAGCCGTGCACTGGCGTGATTCCTTTTCACATAGTGAAGTGTATTGTTTCTGGATCACTGGATGCAAGAGGATTTGTGCAGAGGGGGGATTTGAAGCCAGAAGAGTGAATTAGCCTACGACTGTTAGCTACGCTGCTGCTTCTGAACTGCTGAGTGGGCATCAGCTGTCCCCATTACCCTGCTGTTGAGATTAATGGCAAGGTTGAAAATTATTGAGTGAAATAGTAAAATATATTGAAGTCTTCTGGAGGGGGTTGCGGGCCTAGATTAATAACGGTATAAGAGGTGCCAGTTTGAGTTCAAAGTTCAAGTAAACGTTATTGTCCCCGAGGGGAAATGTGTCGTGCAGCCAGGTAAAAACAGAGAGAACACAAAGAAACATCGGCACACAGACTCAGTTACAGTGTGAATATAAAATACATGAATAGGTCAAGTGGCAGACAGAATCCACTGACATACTCCTTGAATACACAGGCCAGCTTTCTTTTAGGCACTTCCGCGTTCTTCCGCATGTGCGGCAGGACCAAACGGTGACCTGGTCCAGGAGGTCTTGCCTCCTCTTGTGGTCTGGGAAGTGCTGGTGATTGATTGTCGTCCACTTTGATATCCTTAGCAAGGAAGGATTCGTGACATCACTGATGACATCACAATTGCTCAAGTGACATCACTGATGACATCATCATCGAGTGACTGGTGACGGTGAACGGCACAAAAAAACACCAAAAATATGCAACATATCTGGCAACCACATTTTCCGAGGACAATGTTGGGAAAAATACTTGCTCACTGCTTTTCTAACTTGCAGAGGGAGGAAGTGTCTATCAAGGCAAAACAGCGCATACTACCTCAACAAAGTCAGCAAACCAGGCAAGATTAAAACGAATAAATCAAACGCACACTGCGTAAAGATGTCTCCCAGTAGATTTATTTCAGACGTTTCGGTCTCGCGATCTTCTTCAGAATAGTTTTGAGTGGATGTGCGCGATCTACTGTTTATCTGTATGAAGATTAAAAAGAATGCCACAACAACACAAGTAATGCATGAGTTACATACGGTACGTAAGCCAACTCTTAAGCTTTATTACTGTATGATAAACACCTGTCTACTGCTAGAGTCGGGGCAATGGTCAGTAACAGGACTATAAACAAGCTCTATCAGCAAGGAACATTTATTGGTCTGAACCACTCAGGATCATTGCATGCAAATAATGTATCTCAGAGCCTTGAAGACAGGACAGGACAGCACTTTGAGTCAGCGCGGGTGCAGCCCTGCATCTGAAGCTTTTTCAAAATCCCCATGGTCAAAACAAAAAGGAGCTGTTAGGAATTTAAATGACAAAATTGAATTGGAAGTAATTGTACCTGTGTACTACAAAGAGTTTAACAAAACAGAGTACATCTTCATGAAGGTGATACGGGCAAGATAAATACCGCAACGCGTTTCAACCGTTGGTTTTTTTTTGTTGGGTTTTCGTCAGGCTGTGACAGCCTGACGAAAACCCAACAAAATTAAATTTTGTCATTTAAATTCCTAACAGCTCCTTTCTTCAATTTTTGATATTCTACTGTGCCTGCTGAGCTGTTTTGGTCCACACATTGTGTGTTTTTCCCAAAACAAAACAAAAACATACATGATTTCAGTTCAACTCTTTTTGTAATCAGCCCAACTTACTAACATAGGTTTCAATTTGTTTTATTGCAAAACACAACAGGCAAAATATGTTAAAACTGAGATGACTTACATGGTAATGATGACTATACAGTTGAATAAACATGAGTTCTAATCACATTCGATGTGCTGTAGATACAGGACTCACTGGAATGACCATAATTATGTAGAATGACCTCATTAAAACAAAGCATTTCAAAGAACAAAAAACAAAAAATTAAAGAGGGCGGTTTGCCGGGTAATCTGCCAACTTTCAAACCAAGGGAAAAATGTAATGTAATAATAAGAATCTTCATCAAGGCGTCTGCATCGAAACATTTAACAAGTAGCATTATTTTTACTTGATGTCCACTTCACATCACTACTGGCCCTGAGGGGCTTGTGGTGCACCACCACCGCCCGTGGCCTGTGGGCTGGCTGTGGCGTAGTAGGCGGCCTGCTGGCGGTAGTACTCTGCCCAGGCGGCGCTGTAGTCCGCCTGGCCTCCTCCTCCGGGCTGCGTGGCGGCTGTGGCCTGAGGAGGGGCTTGACCTTGGTTCTTGTAATACTCCTCCCAAGCCTTGGTGTAGTCCTGAGGCTGGAGAGTCTGTGGACCTTGCTGCTCGCTGCTCTGAGTCGTGTCTGGGACTCCTCCGCTGGTGGGCGTCGTCATGGGAGGAGCCTGAGGCATTCCGCCATACTGAGAATAGTAGGCTGCCCAGGCGGCCGCGTTGGCCTCAGTCGCTGCTTTATTTGGATCGGGCGGGCCCTGCTGCCAGTGTGGGAAGCTGCTGCTCCATCCCTGAGGAACAGCTCCCTGGTTGTACACGGGTGCACCGCGGCGTCCGATGGGGCCGTGCGGGCCACCACCGCCCATTGGAGTGACCGGTGCCCCGATTCTCTTCTCCACCAGTTGCCTGGCATAGTCGATCTGTTGAGGGGAGCCCTGGACTGTGAACATCGTGACGTTGGGGTCAGCGTTGGGCGGCGGGGGGTTCCTCTGCAGCTCGATCCTGGCTCCAGACTGCTGGCCGATGGCCTGGATCGTCTCGCCGCCTTTTCCGATGATGAGGCCGGTCTTCGTGGCGGGGACGGTGAAGGTGAACTCCTGCAGGTCACTAGAAGAAGAAGGGCCCATGGTCCAGTTGGCCTGCCCGCGGCCTCGGTCACGGCCGCCCCAGTGTCCGCCCGGAGGCCCTGGACACTGCTGGACGCTCCGCAGCAGGTCGGAGATGATCTCTGCGGCGTGCTGAGCCTGCTCAGGAGGACCCATGATCTGGGCTATCCTCTCTGATGTGCTGCTGTCGTCCTCCTTAAACTGGATCCTAACACCTGTGTCACTCTGGATTTTCTTAATCATCTCGCCGTTCCTGCCAATCACGATTCCTACTGCGACCCGGGGGACAGGAAGATCTAGGCTGTGCCCGCCTCCTCCTCCTCCTCCCATCCTGGAGCCATAGTCACCCCTCTGCTTCCTGAAGCCTTGGTCTCTGATCAGCTCCATCACCATCTCTTTGGCTTTCTGAACTTTAAAGGGTTCTCCTGAAATGCAGAGAAGTTTGTCTGTGCTTGTGTTTTGTGGTCCTTCTTGGATCATGACCATCTTCACTCCGGCTTGTTCCTGAAGGCTTTTGATGGTTTCCCCGCCCTTACCAATGACCAGGCCAGCTTTAGATGCTGGGACCATCATCTCCTGGATGCCTGGACCGTCGTCGTGGGGGAATGCTGCAGTGGGGCGTCCCTTCTTGACGATCTCTGTTAATACCTTCTTTGCGGCCTGGATGGAGTCTGGTGGTCCTGTTAACGTCACCGACCTCTCTGCCGTCCCACCACTGTCGGGGGCAATTTGGATTCTACATCCAAACTCTTGCTGCATGCGAGATATCTGCTTGCCTCCTCTTCCAATAATGAATCCAACCATTCCATCGGGAACCTTGAATTCCTCTGATGTCGATTTTGGGGAACCGCCCATTCCTCCCATGGCTGCTGAAAAGGGGTCATTGGACATTGGAGCCACTTTCCTTGTCTCTGGTTGGTCTATATTGAGGTTAGGCTGCATTGGAAAAGACCCACCCAGGGTCCTTGTCTGGCCTCCGTAAGCAAACTGGCTTGTTGTAGGTAGTACCGCAACGCTGTCACCTCCGAGCTTAGCTGCGATCTCTTGCGTTCGTTGAAGAGCGTCTTTAAAGGTGTCGTCGTTCATTCCACCAGTACCAGAGGAGCCCATATCCGCAGCTTTTGAGTGACCTCAGTCAGTGATGTCATCAGTGATGATGTCACCAGTGACATCACTCGAGCAATTACGATCTTATTTATAAATAACATCATTAGTGGGTACAGTATGGCATCAGTGATTTATGACATCACTGATGACATCACAATTCAGTCTGACATCACTGATGATGTCACAATGCCAATGACGACATTAGTGGGTATGACATCATCAGTGGTGACATCACAATTGCTTGAGTGACTATGACATCAATAGTGGGTATTTATTTCATTTATTGATTTATTTATTTATTTGTATTCACCATTTGTAGGCTACTTTTGTTTACCTTGTTAATAGTGTGTATTACAAGCAACACTATATTGTTTCAGACCACTTTAAACTGAACATGTTACAGGCTTGCCCATAACAGTGTCATTCTGTTTGTCTGTCAGCCTCTATTGAGGATATTATTTTGTGAACAACATTGTGTAAATAAAGTTTTCTGAAACATAGACGTTGCAACTTTTTTATTGATGGAAAAAAAAATATTTATACATGACATGAATTTATTACAACGGGAACTTAGCCAATTTAGGATTAGGCTAGCGTATAACGTTCGGAACAACATACCAATACCCTTCAAGGTGGCAAGTGGGCAGGGCACATGAGGTTTATCGCTCTATAAACTAGCAAAGAAACACAAACGCTCACATGCACGCGCACACACACAAACACACATGCGTGCGCACACTCACACACCCGCACACCCACAGCACAGAATACCACAACAGTTACAGAGAAGTGTAATTAGTGAGTTAGAGGCCGAGGCCCAAATCCACTCAAGATTGTTGCTAGCGTAAATCCGAAATCAGTAATAACTAGTCAACCATTGTTTTCATTTCCACCCGTATTATTTGCAGAAACTGTCCAATTTCATTTTCATGATGGTGTTTTGGCGGGGCTCCAGACTGCAAAACCATTTCATCACATTTTTTGCAATCATTTTTCTTGCCAGTGCTACCCAAAACTATAACTGGTCGCACCAGTGCAAGTGGTATAATGTGTCAGATAATAGGAATCGTTGTAAACTTCCCTTTAGGAGAATCCAAATTCATTTTCATTTGTGAGCGTTTGCATACGGTTTGCCAAACACAACAGTCAATGAATGATCAGTGTCAGGCACGTGTGTGCCTTGAGGCAAGTCCAGGTGTGCTTTGGGATGTTGTGACAACCATACATTATTATTGCAAATAGTCCACATGTACAAAAAGTCACGAGTGAATTTTGAATTGGACTATATCAGTTATTTGTATGCACTCATAGGCAGATTCTATAGCCTAAAGCAGTGGTAGCCAACCAGTCGCCCGCGGGCGACCAGTCGCCCGCGGGGTGGCGCTGTGGCGCCCGCAAGCCACGTTCAGAAAAATGTAAAAAAAAAAAAAAAAAAAAATTTTTTTTTTTTTTTTTTTTTTTTTTTTTTTTACACAAACAAGACAAAACAGACAAACAGGCTCAGCCACAGGGGAAAGAAAGAAAAAACAAAAAAACGAAACAAAAAAATATAATCAGAAAAATTAATTTTTTATTTGTTTTTCTCCTCCCTTCCCACAATAACACACAAATGTAGAAAATAATTTGTTTAACAATGCATACGTTTTAAAAACGTTTATTGTCTGTGTATAATTTATTGTCTGTGTATAATTAATTATTGATTAACTATTTTGATCCGCCTGGGCTGGGGTCAAAGTTTAGTTTTACGTTACGTCACTACGTCATTCACTCTGCGACAGTGCGACTGCCAGCTGCCAATGATTATATCAGTCGGCTAAGCTAAATGATGGAACGCAAGAACAATGGCAGAAAAGTGAAAGAAAAAACATTACCAATTTCAAGAGGAGTGGGAGGAAGAGTTCTTCTTCACAACAGTGAAAGAAAAGAGTGTATGTCTCGATTAAATGCATAATACTCATTATTTAAAGGTAAATCGAGCAAATCTCAACAGGTAGCCCCCGACATGACTCTCTACCCTTCAGGTAGCCCTCGACCTCAAAAAGGTTGGTGACCCCTGGCCTAAAGAAATTATTTCAAGGATAACAGAGAAATAATGATGGGGGAAACACAGGTATTAGGTGTGCCTTGAGATTTTGTCTTGCCCTTTGGTGTGCCTCAGACACACACAAGTTTGAACACCACTGGTCAAGGTAGTTCAGATGTCACCTGCACATACTGTCTGTACACACACTCTTCCCCCATAAGCAACCCAGACATGTTGCCAAAGTGACAAGATCGTCAAATAGGTTTAATTATTTATTTTTTATAAATACTTGATTTTAATTGGTTCCATTTCCAATTGATTGTATGTAAAGATGTATCAAAAAGTCTTTGATCAACAAAAACAAACATCTAAAGCCTTTAGAAAAGAAAGAAAGAAATACGGATTCAACTTGTTTAATCAAGTAAAAGTAAAAAATTACAGGCTCTGAAATTTAATCTCTCCTGGCTGTTCCTGTGCAATGCTAACTGAACCTCACGTCATATTAAGATAAACAGAATTTCTGGCGTGAGGACTCTGGAGACGATGAACCAAGCACACACGGATACACTCCAATTATCGCTCTCCAATGATAGAAGTAGAATTGGCTACAGCCCAGGTGGTGTATGCTGATGGTATATAATCTCTGGTCCTGGATTTGTTTGAAACAGTCACTGAAGAACTAAATGTAGGAAATGAAATAAATTAACTGACAGTCCTTAAGTCAGTTTTGGTGGAGCACGAAGTCCTTCATCACTTGTGTTAGTGGTAGGGAGTGGACTTGGTTCAGGCGATGTGTGCCCAGCACTTGGCGGATCTGGATCCGACACACGTGGGCCAGACTGCGAGGACATCTCTTGGCGTCCAGAAAGACCCTGAGAGCCTCAGGATCCGCCCTCTCCTCCAGCTGTGCCTGCTCTGTGGTCACCAGGGCCGGGTCAGCACCGTGGTCCAGCAGCAGCTGGACGACGGCCATGTTCCACTTGTTATGCAGCACCCACTCCAGCAGGTGAGAAGCCACATCACGGGTCAGAACGCCAGCAGCCTGGAGCAGCAGGTGGAAGCAGTCCAGGTACTTGAGTACAGCACTGATGTAGAGAAGGGTGTGTGAGCCGTGTATGCTTCTGTTAGGGTCGGCCCCGGCTTCCAGGAGGATCCGCACACAGTCCAGGTGACCGCAGCACACGGCCAAGTAGAGAGGCGTCCAGTAATACTCATCAGCTAGGTCTACCTGTGCTCCCTGTGTGATCAGGTAGTCCCTACAGCCAGCATGAACCCGCCAGGCTGCGTGCTCCAGAAGGGTCCCACACCCATAAAAACGCTTTTCATTGATCTGCCTTCTGAAGTGGTCTTCCTGCAGCAGGCTCCTCAGTGTGTCCAGGTCTCCTGCACAGACGGCATCATAGAGCTGCCTGTCAGCATGCTCTGCTCGAACAGCCATTCCTTCAGATGTGTCACTGTACCACACTGACTTGTTAGAGCGTCTTTAAAGGTGTCGCCGTTCATTCCACCAGTACCAGAGGAGCCATATCCGCAGCTTTTGAGTGAGCTCAGTCAGTGATGTCATCAGTGATGATGTCACCAGTGACATCACTCGAGCAATTACGATCTTACTTATAAATAACATCATTAGTGGGTACTGTATGGCATCAGTGATTTACGACATCACTGATGACATCACAATTCAGTGTGACATCACTGATGATGTCACAATGCAAATGACGACATTAGTGGGTGTGACATCATCAGTGGTGACATCACAATTGCTTGAGTGACTATGACATCAATAGTGGGTATTTATTTCATTTATTTAAATAAATAAATGAAATGTTGGTTGTACCTACCCAAATTGACGCGCTTGCACACCATATATCCTGTGGTCCTCTCCTCAACACTTGACTTCCCCTAGACCTCATTACTGCACAATTTAACGGACTAATTATGTCTCTCGTTGTCTCATCCTCCATCTCTCTCCCTTGTTTCTCACCCTCCCTCTCCGATATGACATCAATAGTGGGTATTTATTTCATTTATTTATTTATTTATTTTTATTCACCATTTGTAGGCTACTTTTGTTGACCTTGTTAATAGTGTGCATTACAAGCAACACTATATTGTTTCAGACCACTTTAAACTGAACATGTTACAGGCTTGCCCATAACAGTGTCATTCTGTTTGTCTGTCAGCCTCCATTGAGGACATTATTTTGTGAACAACATTGTGTAAATAAAGTTTTCTGAAACATAGACGTTGCAACTTTTTTATTGATGGAAAAAAAAATATTTATACATGACATGAATTTATTACAATGGGAATTTAGCCGATTTAGGATTAGGCTAGCATATAACTTTAGGAACAAATAATGAATCTAATGTGGAAAATGCAAATTGGTATGGCTATAACTTTTGGAACAAGCAATAAAATTAACTTGAAAAATGGAAACTAGGATTACTGGGCTATATAACTTTTGGAACAAGTAATAAAATTAACTTGAAAAATGGAAATTAAGATTACTGGGCTATATAACTTTTGGAACAAGTAATGAAATTAAATTGGAAAAATGAAAATGAAAATGATAATTGGGCATTTTGAACTGTGTGTGCAAAGACCTTTATAACTAGTAGTAGTAGTAGTAGTAGCAGCAGTAGTAATACTCTAGTAGTATCATCACCATAAGGGGCAGTCAAAGCTGAGAACGTTTGTGCTTCTGTCATTTTATCCATGATGATGATCATCTTGACTTTCCATCACAGCTCCATCTGTGGCGTACAGTACCACCACCTACCAGCGTGTGGCGTACCACCACCTACCAGCGTTTGATTCAATTCATCACGGTCAATATAGTCACACGTATTAGCCACACATCATCCAATCACAATCACCATTCAGTGCAGAGATGCGGTGTCCACTCCTCCTCGCTGTCTGTCGCCTTGCTGCATCCAATTAGCGCCGCTCTCCTTCCCATCTTCTGTGGGAGAAGAGGACAGGAGGGACATTTAATTGGGCAATGGAGAAAAAAGAAATAGTGCAGTTGGGGGCAGTCACTCCCAACCTCTCTCTCTCTCTGTCTCTCTCTCTCCCTGTCTCTCTGTCTCTCTCTCTCTCTGTCTCTCTCTCTCTCCCTGTCTCTCTGTGTCTCTCTCTCTCTCTCTCTCTCTCTCTCTCTCTGTCTCTCTCTCTGTCTCTCTCTGTCTCTCTATGTCTCTTTCTCTCTCTCTCTGTCTCTCTCTCTCTCCCTGTCTCATCTCATGCACACAAACGCAGCAGCAGCAGCAGTGTCCATCAGGATGAGGAGGTGACAAGAACAAAAGATAAACGCAGCGGGAGAATGGCAGCCTGTCAGATAAGGAGAAAAGGGGGTGGACAAAGGAGGAGGCTGGAGGAGTGGGAGAACGAGGCAGACGAAGATGGAGATAAGGGGGAGAGAGAGAGCGAGGGACAGGGAGAGGGAAACCACGGGTCACTGGGGGGACGGGGAGGAACGCGACAGTCGTCAAGTTTCAGGTTTATGTAGAAAGACCTAATTTACAGGCAAGTCTCAAAGGGCGACACAGCAAATAGTCTAAATCTAACTAAACACAATCAATACACAGAAAGCCAACCATTTATATAAGACAAGCATATTGCCAGGTGAGGGAGAAGAGAGAAAGAATGAAAGACAAAGAAAGAAAAACAGACACTAGACAAGAGCCGTCTCTGTCCATACCTCTCTCTCTCTCTCTGTCCATACCATACCTCTCTCTTTTTCTCTGTCCGTCTCTGTCCATACCTCGTCTCTGTATGATTGTCTCTGAGAGAAGGTGTCCTCTAGGAGGTTATCAAGGCGGGCACATGCTGTTAATTACTGGGCTGTCATTGATCCTCTAGAGCAGGGGTGCCCACACTTTTTCAGCTTGGGAGCTACTTTTAAAATGACCAAGTCAAAGTGATCTACCAAACATATTTATTTATATATATATACACTGAGTATACAGTGGAAAACAGTGGAACAGTGGAAACAGCGGAAAAACAGTGGAAACAGTGGAAAAACAGTAAAAAAAAATCCCCTCAATGCCATGCGATCGACCACACTACCTTCGCGATCGACCGGTCGATCGCGATCGACGTATTGGGCACCCCTGCTCTAGAACGTGCACACACACACACACACACACACACACACACACAGAGTGGATTACTATGGAAATGAGAGGGCTGTGCATGTGTGTGTGTGTGTGACGTTTGGGTTCAAGTTTGGGTCGAGCGTTGGAAGATAGAAAGTCTTGGGCCCTTCATGTCTTCAGGCAAAGTATTTTTGTCAGGCGGCCTCTAAAAGACCGTTAGTGAGAGAAAATAGAGAGAGAAGAGACAGGAGAGAAGAGAGAGCGAGAATCAAAAGGCACGATTCAGACAGAACGAGAGAGAGCAAGAGAGAGAAACAGACAGAGAGAGCAGGAGAGAGAAACAGACAGAAAGAGAGAGAGAGAATCAGAGAGACAGAAAGAGAGAGAGAGAGAGAAACAGACAGAAAGAGAGAGAGAGAGAATCAGAGAGACAGACAGAAAGAGAGAGAATCAGAGAAACAGACAGAAAGAGAGAGAGAATCAGAGAGACAGACAGAAAGAAAGAGAGAGAGAGAATCAGATAGACAGACAGAAAGAAAGAGAGAGAGAGAATCAGATAGACAGACAGAAAGAGAGAGAGAATCAGAGAGACAGACAGAAAGAGAGAGAGAATCAGAGAGACAGACAGAAAGAGAGAGAGAATCAGAGAGACAGACAGAAAGAGAGAGAATCAGAGAGACAGACAGAAAGAAAGAGAGAGAGAAACAGATAGAAAGAGAGAGAGAGAATCAGATAGACAGACAGAAAGAGAGAGAGAATCAGAGAGACAGACAGAAAGAGAGAGAATCAGAGAGACAGACAGAAAGAGAGAGAGAATCAGAGAGAAAGAGAGAAAGAGAGACAGACAGCGGTGGAGGAGATATCTTAATCTCACAGTTGTGACGTTGGATTGCACAGCACGGCAGCACAGTGACGATGTGATGTAACTCCAAGAAACTGCTTCCCTGATAGAAAGTCATCTATGTTGTATCATAACACTAAAGAGGTTACAGTGTGTCAAGTGTGTCTCCACTTAGTCAGAGGATCAAGATCTCACCACAGAAAGTCTGATGTAAGACGTGGAAACTGGAGCGCACAGGGGTCTTTGAGATGTGCTTAACTCATTCACCGCCAATGACGTCTTTGACGTGTTATCAGAAATAGCCCTCCCCGCCAATGACGTGTTTGACGTGTTTTTGTTTTTATTACTGCAGCGCGTATTTCAAACACTTCCCCAGCCTCTGACATAGTATCAGGTCCCTAGCATCTAAGGCAACACGTGAACAAACACATACCGCAGCTGTTGTTTTGAAATTGAGCAAGAGGAAAAGCAGAAAACGGATAAGGAGCTTGCCTTGTGCAGACAGGAGAAACGCCATTGAAACGCCCCTCGCGCGCTGCAGGAGCTGGTCGCTTTCCTGTGTGCCAGCCGGAGAAAACGGGAGAAAGTTCCAGAGATGCGTTTGATCATCGGAGGAATGAGGAAATGATCGATCAGTTTGACGGGTAATCCAGAGGGCGGTGACGTGAGGAAGTGTGAATAGCCGAGGGGAAAACGGGAACGATCAAACAGCAGGGAGTATAGGACAGGGAGGCAAGAAGACAAGCCAGAAGCGGCAGTCACAGCAGCCCGCTGTCCTTCTCAAGAGCTATTCAGTTGGTTCATGAAATCGCTGGGCTGCGTGCCCTCCAGTGTTGCTCCTGGCCAATCCCGGCGCCACAGGGCGTGGTTATTGCTTATCCTATGTGGGGTTAGAAATCACGCAACGAAGGGGGATCATGTGTGTGTGTGTGTGTGTGTGTCTGTCTGTCTGTCTGTCTGTCTGTCTGTCGGTGTGTCTGTCTGTCTGTCTGTCTGTCTGTCTGTCTGTCTGTGTGTCTGTCTGCACACTCACTCACACTGCTGTATTGTTGAATGTAAAAAAAAAAGCACTTCATGTGTATATATATATATTTTTTTTTTTATTTTTTTTTCATTTGTGTCATAACGAATAGTATTTACATGTCTGATGTCAATACAGTTCAAAATAAAAGAATTGAGAGCGAGTTCTGCTTGAGAATGTGTATTTTACAGAAATTGCCTTTTCTCCTGTTTGTCATCTCAGAGAGAGCTTTTGGGCTAAAACAGGGTGTATATAAATGGATATAAGTAGAGTACAGAACATGCTAAAAGCTCACTTTTTTTTTCCTGGTGAACCCAGAGACATACATCTTCATTTTGAGGTATTGCAAATCACTCTGGTGCTAATAGATAATTTACTGTGGGTCTTGAAAGATGACCAACAATTATGAAAATCTTTGGCCTGTGCTAAATATTGGCAGTCCTAGGCCCAATCCCAATTCTTTTCTTAACCCTCAATCTTAACCCTCAAGCTCAACCCTCAATCTTAGTAGCCCTCAAAACTAAGTGTTAAGGGCTATCTTGCGACTTTAAAATGGGACAGCCCTTAAAGGCAGATACGTCTTCAGACTGTGGGGGGCAGCAATATGCCAAAGCTCCGTCCAGTCTGTCAATTCAAAAGAAGAGGAAAAAAGCATCTCTACAAATATTTCCTTGATAATATAGATGTAGAAATTACGATAACCATTGTATTATCTTAGTTTAAATGTCATTTTATGGATTTCCGTTTTGGAGCCTAACACATTTGTTGTTGCTAACTATCGATAGTCAGTAGCCGTGCTGGTCAAGCCATATTATTATTATTATATTATAACATTGTTAACGTTGTTACGAAATGCCATAATTCTCGGTGGTAATGTCGTTGTTGAGTTGTTTTTATCAAGATACAGCCTACGTGTAATGCAACGCACCACAAAACAAGTGGGGGCTAGAATGACCGTGCTTTCCGACGTGAGGGCTGGGTTGACTGCAGTTAAACACTGCAGTCAAGCCAGCCCTCACGTCGGAAAGCACGGTCATTCTAGCCCCCACTCGTTAGCAACAACAATTGTTGTTAGGATTCCAAAACGGAAATCCATAAAATGACATTAAACTAAGCTAATACAATGGTTATCGTAATTTTTACATCTCTATTAACTCATTGAATGCCAATGACGACAGCTGTCGTCAATTCAAATACTGACGTAGAGTGCCAAAGACGACGATTGTCGTCAATTGCGTTTTTTGACGGTGGGACGTGGATCAATCCCTGATACATCTCTGGTACAACTATTGTAGCTATTGGAGGTCTATAACCTATTTTACAGAACCCTTAGGTGGCGACAGTGCTCTCCACATAACAGAAAGGCAAGGAAAAAACAAAGAAGAAGTCGTTATGGAAACGGAAATCGCATCGCATCCGTATGCATCGATATGCTGAAGCACGTTACTGCAGCTGTGCCTGCAGCAGCCAATCTGCTCCCACAATTGAGCCGCTCCGTGTCGGTTGCGACAGCACATCTGCACATCCACACCGTGGAGTTGTTATTATTCTCAACTGGAAGCATCGTTGCCGGTGACAAACACACGCGGAACGCTGTAAAAAAGCCTGGCTGTTCCGCACCCTTCACTGTGCGCACAGCAAACTCAGCAGAGAGCCACCACAGACAGGAGGAGGAGTGTGCAGTTGAGGCGAGGCGGGGCGGGGCGGGGGGGGGGGGGGGGGGGCACGCAGAGCAGCACGCAACACCCAGACAGACCCAGGCAGCAGGACAGGATTGACAAACGCAAGCCAGAATATCCGATACCCACCAGCAGCAAATCAAAACCAGCAAGAAGCTGCAACCAGCAGCGCACGCAGGGGCCAGCGCTGCTGGTTGTAGCTAAAAATATTATTCTGCCAAACAAAATTCCCTGGCCTAAACTGTTTTATTGAAGGAAATTATTTTTGAGGTGTGACTACATTAGAAAAGATTAGCTTCAGAGTCAGTGATGTGCTTGAAATGATTAATT
Organism: Poromitra crassiceps; assembly: GCF_964638095.1. Lineage (NCBI taxonomy): Eukaryota > Metazoa > Chordata > Actinopteri > Beryciformes > Melamphaidae > Poromitra > Poromitra crassiceps. The sequence goes on from NC_139639.1 coordinate 7,013,149, forward strand.
TCACAAAAGGCCAATTATCTCAGCTTCTAGAAAAAAATTGCTGTTTTTGGATGAATCAAGCTATCTTCTCCGGCTCATAACTAAAGAACGGAAAATGGGATCAATAAACTTTTTTTTGCAGATGATAGAATAGAGTCTCATCGTTCTTTGTGCGTGTTCAGTGTTTACATAGTAATATCACACAATATTCTGTGGGCCTCGAGAAATCACTGAAAACGCTCTGAAACTCTGGCACTGGGAGCGTCCGTTCTCCAAAAGTGGCTGGCACTCAATGAGTTAACAAGGAAATACTTAACTTTGTAGGGCTACTTTTTTCCTCCTTCGCCGCCATCTTCCATCTGAATGGATCTAGCTGATGACACGCAAGGGATTCTGGGATCGCACTCACCGCCAAGTGTGGTCGTGGAAAATCTCAAAACTGAGGGCCGTAGAGCCCTCAAACTCGACTCTTAACTTAACAAAGTGAGAATCGGGACAGCACTAGCACTTCGCGGGAGTGCGCATTTTTGAGACTGAGGGTTAAGATTGAGGGTTAAGATAGGAATTGGGATTGGGCCCTAAACTGGCCATGAATGAGTTAAGAATCACGGAAGGGCAAAGAAAGCCTTGTTTAAAAGCTATTGGGGACTGGAAATGTACTTGGGGGGTGTGATGTAATATGTGTTAAAACATGGGGGGGGGGGGCATTTCTGATCCTGTGTGTGTGTGCGTGCGTGTGTGGATACCACAAATATTCAGAATAAGGGTGTTCTCATATGAAATTTGTACTTATCATTACAAAAATAAATGCACCGTATTTTTTTCAAATTATATTCTATGAAACGAGTGAACCAGAACCTTACATGACTGAAACAGGCAGTAATTTGACATTGTAGGAAGATGAATGTTGGGGGTGATGATGGCATGGGTGTTATACACTTGTGTTAAATTCCCAACTCATGCACACACACAAAAATCTGATATAAGATCAGATATGATATAAGATGCATGTGGATCGCTTGTGAATACAAAGGGCAAAAGATCTTAACTGGTAAATGAATGAACTACCCAAAAAGAACAATTCCCACAACATTGAATGGAATGTGACTCAGCACTTCTTACTGTTTGAATGTGACTCAGCACTTCCATACTGTTTGAATGTGACTCAGCACTTCCATACTGTTTGAATGTGACTCAGCACCTCTATACTGTTTGAATGTGACTCAGCACTTCTTACTGTTTGAATGTGACTCAGCACTTCTTACTGTTTGAATGTGACTCAGCACTTCCGTACTGTTTGAATGTGACTCAGCACTTCTTACTGTTTGAATGTGACTCAGCACTTCCATACTGTTTGAATGTGACTCAGCACTTCTTACTGTTTGAATGTGACTCAGCACTTCCGTACTGTTTGAATGTGACTGAATGTGACTCAGCACTTCCATACTGTTTGAATGTGACTCAGCACCTCTATACTGTTTGAATGTGACTCAGCACTTCCATACTGTTTGAATGTGACTCAGCACCTCTATACTGTTTGAATGTGACTCAGCACTTCTTACTGTTTGAATGTGACTCAGCACTTCTTACTGTTTGAATGTGACTCAGCACTTCCGTACTGTTTGAATGTGACTCAGCACTTCTTACTGTTTGAATGTGACTCAGCACTTCTTACTGTTTGAATGTGACTCAGCACTTCTTACTGTTTGAATGTGACTCAGCACTTCCATACTGTTTGAATGTGACTGAATGTGACTCAGCACTTCCATACTGTTTGAATGTGACTCAGCACTTCCATACTGTTTGAATGTGACTCAGCACTTCCATACACTTCCATACTGTTTGAATGTGACTCCGTACTGTTTGCCAAGCTGAAAGTGATCCATTTTGAGCAATTCTGAGGCCTGGTTGCAAAATAACAACACAATAAGAGAACAATTAGTGCATAATTACCTCAGCGGTAACCTAACGATTTAATTGGGATTGATCTGCCATTTTGTCCAAATACGATTACTCTACTACTCGATGATTAACCGTTTGGAAATCATTTGAATGTACGGTAGGCAACTCGAGTCCCCGATCTACCCCCCCCCCCCCCACCCTGATTCATAGAGAGCCAAAGTGAACGTCACTTCCTGCTTCAGCACTGTACCAGAGATTTTCATCCGCCATTTATTTTCCCATAGACATTTCGTAAAATGCTTATAAAAATAGTTTTACTTGTTCAAACCAAACGGTACAGATATAGAAACAGGAGGTCACATAACATTTCACTCGAACCAAAATGTAAAACAATTGGGGTTTATAGAATTATTTTTAGTTTTTTTAAGTTTTGGTCTGAGTGAAATGGTCTATGGTCTCTCCCGATTCTAAATATAGCTGACCCGTTTGGTTTGACCAAGTAAAACTCTTTTTATAAGCATTTTACGAAATGTCTATGGGAAAATAAATTGCGGAAGAAAATCTCTGGTACAGTGCTGAAGCAGGAAGTGACGTTCCACTTTGTGGAACGTCACTTCGCATCTTGCATCTCTGCACTTCCCCCATGCTCCCCCTCAGTTAGCAAACCACTGACTTACAGTATAATCATGTCAATGAATCTCCTCCTCTCTGTCCGGTAGCCATGGACGCACCGCTCAACCTGACGGCCAGTGAGGTGAACCACCGCAGCGCGCTCATCTCCTGGCAGCCGCCAATCGCAGACATCGACAACTACATGCTCACCTACAAGTCCACTGATGGCAGCCGCAAGGTACGCACACACACGCACACACACACACACACACACACACACAAACACGTGTACGTACACACACACAAACGCGCATGCGCACACACACACACAAACACGCGTACACACGCACACACACACACACACACACACACACACACAAACACGTGTACGTACACACACACAAACACACACACACACACAAACACACACAAACACGTGTACGTACACACACACACAAACACGCATGCGCACACACACACACAAACACGCATGCATGCACACACACAAACACGTATACGAACACACACACACACACACAAACACACACACACACACAGAAACACAAACGCGTACACACACACACAAACACACACAAACAAACATGCACGCACACATCACTCAAATACAATCTAACTTTATGCATGGTAGTCCAAACAAGTTCATTTCGTCGAACTAATGTTAACTATAAAGTTGTTCATATGCAAAGACTAGTTGTATTATTTGTCAATACCTGACAGTTTCCACTGCTGCTTCCTGCAATCTTCATCAGAGACATCACGTGATGTTGCTGTGACGTCACGTGATGTTACTGTGACGTGTCCTCTGGTTGGTTCATGTAGGCCATCCATGTTGTCTCATACCTGGGACACAGTCCTCCATGTTGTCTCATACCTGGGACACAGTCCTCCATGTTGTCTCATACCTGGGACACAGTCCTCCATGTTGTCTCATACCTGGGATGCAGTCCTCACTCCTCCATAAAGTACCGACCAACAGGGGGCATGGTCATCACAGCTATCCAGGTGGGATGACCATGCCTACATGAACCAACCAGAGGACACGTCACAGCAACATCACGTGACGTCACAGCAACATCACGTGACGTCTCTGACGAAGATTGCAGGAAGCAGCAGTGGAAACTGTCAGGTATTGACAAATAATACAACTAGTCTTTTCATATGAACAACTTTATAGTTTATGCATGGCATGTGCCAAAAAGTGTTTGCCTATCTAACTCTATTTACCCTATTGTGGAAATGCTGCAGGATAATATCATATATCAAAAGCTGCAGGCACTTGCAGACACGCAGCAGGGAGATAATGTAACGGCTGGACAATGTGCTTTTTGATGGTCCCTATCTCTGCAAATAGAAATCTCATTCTGTAGATACTGTTGTTGAATATCTTGAAACTCCTTCCTGGATTTCTGCAAAGTGGAAAATGTCCCCAATTTATTTAGCGTTGTTTACTGTAGCTGAGGGGGAAGCTACATGTTTACTGTAGCTGAGGGGGAAGCAAATGCAGGGAAAGAGAATGGATGCAGAATCATAACTTTATGACACAAGCACTTCTAAAGAGACAAAGTACCAATCACACCCTTCAATCAAATAGTCCCTTGTTGTATTGTAAGTATACGGACGGGCGCGCACACACACACACACACACGAGGCACGCACTACACATTGAATTTGCCTGTCCAAGAGCAATGTGACGTTAATGTATCCTAGTAGAGACATAATTTATTTTGATGATACGTTCTGATGTGGCTGAGTAGTGCTAATAAAACACATTAGCGAGTGATGTGCTGAACGCAACACGCCTGTTAACCAATTGGCTGCTCTGCAAAACACATTTGTCTCTCACTGGCAATTAGGTCACACACATGCAAACACACACAGGCTACTACTCTCTCTATCTCTCTCTGTGTCTCTCTCCCCCTCTCTCTTTCTCTCACACGCACACACACACACACACACACACACACACACACACACACACACACACAAACAGATTGTCTCCTTCAACCCACACTAATCAGTTGTTGAGGCAATGCATTTCTGATGTTAAGTCTGACCTTATAAATAAACTGTTTACACATAAACCACACACTCTCTCTCACACACCCACCCACACACACACACACACACACTCACAGGTATCAGGCAATCATCTACCACAAGAAAAGGTTTTATTCTTCTATCTCTACAACTTGCCCTACCTCCCACCCCCCCTCTCCCTCCCTCCCTCCCTCCCTCTCTCTCTCTCTCCCTCTCTCTCCCTCTCTCTCTCTCTCTCCCTCCCACCCTCCCTCTCTCTCCCTCCCTCTCTCTCTCTCTCACAGTGTATGTGTGACACTGATACTGGTGTGTGGGTGACCAGCGGGTGTCAGCCATGCACAAAGAATGCAACTTACAGTAACTTGAAACTATCCACATTCTCTGGGTTTTGTTTCTTGAGTTGATGCTCATTCCAGATCAGTGGTTCTCAGCTGGTCTAGCCTCACGAGTCACCACCCACATGTTTCCTTAGTCATTAAGTCGTGACCCAAATTTCAAGATTTTTCCGTCGCCAAAATGTAGCCTAACTTTGGAGCATTATTTAGATCCCTTCCCGACAAGCTAGCATGACAAGATTGGTACCAATGAATGCCTTACTGTAGGTCTTCTAGTTTCATATAATACCAAGATCTTCACTCTGCCTCTAAAAAGGAGCCCGCTACAGCCTCTGAAAGACAGTAATATCGGCCATGGATGCCGGCGTCCTCAGAGTAGAGCAGCACACACACACGAGCAGCAGGCTCGGGAATCATTTGGTGATCTAACCCCCCAATTCCAACCCTTTGATACTGAGTGCCAAGCAACTCACCACCTCCCAGTCTCAGGGCGGACACTCAAACCACAAGGCCACTGAGCTAATTATTACATATTTTGTGTTTGAATATCTGAGTAATTAATTGATTATGTGTCCAGAATAGCTGGTGAGATACCGTGGTTAGCTGTCCTGTGATCACAGGTTTAAGGCTGTTTTATGGTTAGACGAGTGGCGACAGGTGTCTTAGAAAAAGTGTCGGACCAGACTGAGGCTCAAACGACGTATCGGGAGAGACGTCTGCACAAGCTGACACACATACACACACACACACACACACACACACACACACACACACTTGACCTAAGCTAAGTTGACATTTGATTAGATAAACAGACATAAAAAGCTTAACATGACCATTACAAGACTCTCCATCACTGTTTTACTACCAGGTACGTCACACTAATAGTTGCAGGAGTTTCCCCACAGTTCATAGTTTTTTGTGCTTCTTTAAGAGCCCTCGCTCTGTGTCAACTCTGTGCCTGCAGAACAGAGGAATCCTCATCACCTGTAGCCAATGTTTGGCAAGTTACTTTCAAAGTGTAATATACTACATATTACTAGTTCCTTTCATTTGAAAGTAATAAGTTACTTTACAATATTACTGTCTGTGTAGAGTAACTCGTTACTTATTACACTACTTTTGCATTACTAACAGCAGCAGCAGATCACCGCCCCGGAACCATCCCACAAAACAATTTAAACCATCTTGAAGTCAGTGTAAACCATCCAAAATTCACACACAGACACACGATTTGATTAGGAAATTATTGTATCTTTATTTAAATATGTGCTTTGATTTTTTTTTAAAGTAACTCAATTTGTAACTTGCCTTAAGTGACTAGTTACTTGAGTAACTGGTATAATATTACTGAAATCATATTGGTAATAAGTTATATTACTGAGTTAATGCTAAAAGTGATATATTACATGTAATATGTTACTTTTGTAACGAGTTACCCCCAACACTGCCTGTAGCCTACAAGTCTCTATGGAGGCCTTTTATCTCCCAACACCCAAAACATCTCGACGGCCGTATGAAACCGTCTGGGGGGCCGGATCTGGCCCGCGGGCCATATCTTTGACATCCCTGCACTAGTGGGGTGTTTGAGCCAGCCAGAGATTGTAATGGCCCTTGTGAGATGTTACCTTCTTAGGAAGGTAATGGGCTTTTATCATTTACAGCCACTGATCTGTGAGATGAATCCTTGATCTGATCGTTTACTTCATAGCGTGTAAATGTATGTGTCACTATAAGTAACGGCTGTGTCTGGAGTGATCAAATCATAACATTCATACACACACACACACACACACACACACACACACACACACACAATCGATACTGAGTGTATAAATGCATGTATCATCATTAAAGCAGGGCTATTTCACTTGCAATAAAACTCTTGACCCTGAAAAGCAGTGGGATCCAGAGAGACAGAGAGACATCGTTTACCAGCTGCTCCGCTGCATAATTCACGCGGACATATTGCCTGGAAATGTGTGATTTTTCCAATATGGCTAAATATTAATATATTATATTTTATGTGTATCCGAGCCGACCATAGATAACACGTGTACGTGTGTGCACACACACGCGCACGCACATACACACACACACACGTACACGTGTGCACACACACATACACGTGTGCACACACACACACACACACACGTGTGTGCGCACACACACACACACACACACACACACACATGTGCAAGTGCAAGTTTCTCTGTTACCTCACATTCATTAGTTGAATGCGTTGCCAGTTGAGTGTGAAATCTCTTCATGTCTCATGTGAGAAAAAGACAGACTCCTTCAGTTCGTCTCTAAAGACAGGGACAGGCAGACAGACCCCTTCAGTTTGTCTCTAAAGACAGACACAGGGACGGGCAGACTCCTTCAGATCGTCTCTAAAGACAGACACAGGGACAGGCAGACAGACCCCTTCAGATCGTCTCTAAAGACAGACACAGAGACAGGCAGACTCCTTCACATCGTCTCTAAACTAAAGACAGACACAGAGACAGGCAGACTCCTTCACATCGTCTCTAAACTAAAGACAGACACAGAGAGAGGCAGACAGACTCCTTCACATCGTCTCTAAACTAAAGACAGACACAGGGACGGGCAGACTCCTTCAGATCGTCTCTAAAAGAGGATTAGTGTAAAAAACAATGGGAAGCTATAGAGCTTTCTCAGCCTGGCTGCCTGATAAGAGCCCTTTCATCTCCTTCTCTCAGTCAAGTTAAATGCCCTGCCTCCCGTGCACGCTCCCCCACCTGCTCCCCAGCCTGCTCCTCCCCAGCCTGCTCCCCCAGCCTGCTCCCCAACCTGCTCCCCCCCCCCCCCCCAGCCTGCTCCCCCAGCCTGCTCCCCAACCTGCTCCCCCCCCCCCCAGCCTGCTCCCCCAGCCTGCTCCTCCCCCCCTCCCCAGCCTGCTCCTCCCCCCCTCCCCAGCCTGCTCCTCCCCCCCTCCCCAGCCTGCTCCTCCCCCCCTCCCCAGCCTGCAGGTATACATATAGCATGTAATATATACAATATTAACCCATAATAATAACCCATTGATACCTGATGCAGCATTTGCATGTATATCCCTCATTTGTGTGTGTATCCCTTTAAGACCGCGAACTGCGTGATGCGGTTTGCGGTCTTAAAGGGATACACACAAATGCTGCATCAGGTATCAATGGGTAAAATGGCACGGGGATCCCTTCTTTCATCCATTCTTGGTGTTGCTGGTTGAAGGAAGTTATTCTCTAAGTGAAGCACTGTGGTCATTTTCTGGAGCGAAAAGCAGCTTGAAGGTTTCTTTGTTGCCTTAGCTGACTCTTCTTCTTCTAAGACTCAAGCCGAGCTCAAGCCCACGTTTCATTAGTGTCTCATGGGGGTTTTGTAACGTGCTGTTTTACCCTCAGATTTAGACTGAATACATGTATTCAATGATCTCCTTTAGAAAACCACCTTCCTTCATCTAATATCTTTTAACTGTGTTGTGTATATGTGTGTACGTGGATTTGTATGTGTGGGTCTGTCTGTGCATGTGTATATGTGTTCCTGTCAACTTGTGGTGTGTGTGCGCGACTGTGCGTCCGTGCGTGTGTGTGTGCGTGTGTGTGTGTGTGCGTGTGTGTGTGTGTGCGTGTGTGTGTGTGCGTGTGCGTGTGTGTGTGTGTACTAGGAGCTGATCCTAGATGCAGAGGACACTTGGATTCGTCTGGAGGGCCTGGCAGAGATCACAGAGTACACGGTCAAGCTCCAGGCTGCTAGAGGACTAGACACCAGTGCCATAGTGTCCACTACCTTCACCACAGGTAGACACCAGTGCCATAGTCTCTACTACCTTCACCACAGGTAGACACCAGTGCCATAGTGTCCACTACCTTCACCACAGGTAGACACCAGTGCAGTGCCATAGTCTCTACTACCTTCACCACAGGTAGACACCAGTGCAGTGCCATAGTCTCTACTACCTTCACCACAGGTAGACACCAGTGCCATAGTCTCCACTACCTTCACCACAGGTAGACACCAGTGCCATAGTCTCCACTACCTTCACCACAGGTAGACACCAGTGCCCTAGTCTCCACTACCTTCACCACAGGTAGACACCAGTGCCCTAGTCTCCACTACCTTCACCACAGGTAGACACCAGTGCCCTAGTCTCCACTACCTTGACCACAGGTAGACACCAGTGCCATAGTCTCCACTACCTTCACCACAGGTAGACACCAGTGCCATAGTCTCCACTACCTTCACCACAGGTAGACACCAGTGCCCTAGTCTCCACTACCTTCACCACGGGTAGACACCAGCGCCATAGTCTCCACTACCTTCACCACAGGTAGACACCAGTGCCATAGTCTCCACTACCTTCACCACAGGTAGACACCAGTGCCATAGTGTCCACTACCTTCACCACAGGTAGACACCAGTGCCATAGTCTCCACTACCTTCACCACAGGTAGACACCAGTGACATAGTGTCCACTACCTTCACCACAGGTAGACACCAGTGACATAGTGTCCACTACCTTCACCACAGGTAGACACCAGCGCCATAGTCTCCACTACCTTCACCACAGGTAGACACCAGTGCCATAGTCTCCACTACCTTCACCACAGGTAGACACCAGTGCCATAGTCTCCACTACCTTCACCACAGGTAGACACCAGTGCCATAGTCTCCACTACCTTCACCACAGGTAGACACCAGCGCCATAGTCTCCACTACCTTCACCACAGGTAGACACCAGTGACATAGTGTCCACTACCTTCACCACAGGTAGACACCAGTGCCATAGTCTCCACTACCTTCACCACAGGTAGACACCAGCGCCATAGTCTCCACTACCTTCACCACAGGTAGACACCAGTGCCATAGTCTCCACTACCTTCACCACAGGTAGACACCAGTGACATAGTCTCCACTACCTTCACCACAGGTAGACACCAGCGCCATAGTCTCCACTACCTTCACCACAGGTAGACACCAGTGCCATAGTCTCCACTACCTTCACCACAGGTAGACACCAGTGACATAGTCTCCACTACCTTCACCACAGGTAGACACCAGTGACATAGTCTCCACTACCTTCACCACAGGTAGACACCAGTGACATAGTCTCCACTACCTTCACCACAGGTAGACACCAGTGACATAGTCTCCACTACCTTCACCACAGGTAGACACCAGTGCCATAGTCTCCACTACCTTCACCACAGGTAGACACCAGTGCAGTGCCATAGTCTCTACTACCTTCACCACAGGTAGACACCAGTGCCATAGTCTCCACTACCTTCACCACAGGTAGACACCAGTGACATAGTGTCCACTACCTTCACCACAGGTAGACACCAGTGACATAGTGTCCACTACCTTCACCACAGGTAGACACCAGCGCCATAGTCTCCACTACCTTCACCACAGGTAGACACCAGTGCCATAGTCTCCACTACCTTCACCACAGGTAGACACCAGTGCCATAGTCTCCACTACCTTCACCACAGGTAGACACCAGTGCCATAGTCTCCACTACCTTCACCACAGGTAGACACCAGCGCCATAGTCTCCACTACCTTCACCACAGGTAGACACCAGTGACATAGTGTCCACTACCTTCACCACAGGTAGACACCAGTGCCATAGTCTCCACTACCTTCACCACAGGTAGACACCAGCGCCATAGTCTCCACTACCTTCACCACAGGTAGACACCAGTGCCATAGTCTCCACTACCTTCACCACAGGTAGACACCAGTGACATAGTCTCCACTACCTTCACCACAGGTAGACACCAGCGCCATAGTCTCCACTACCTTCACCACAGGTAGACACCAGTGCCATAGTCTCCACTACCTTCACCACAGGTAGACACCAGTGACATAGTCTCCACTACCTTCACCACAGGTAGACACAAGTGACATAGTCTCCACTACCTTCACCACAGGTAGACACCAGTGACATAGTCTCCACTACCTTCACCACAGGTAGACACCAGTGACATAGTCTCCACTACCTTCACCACAAGTAGACACCAGTGACATAGTCTCCACTACCTTCACCACAGGTAGACACCAGTGCCATAGTCTCCACTACCTTCACCACAGGTAGACACCAGTGCAGTGCCATAGTCTCTACTACCTTCACCACAGGTAGACACCAGTGACATAGTCTCCACTACCTTCACCACAGGTAGACACCAGTGCCATAGTCTCCACTACCTTCACCACAGGTAGACCCCAGTGCCATAGTCTCCACAATCTGTGGGATTTGAGTTGATCACAGCTGAAACAGTTTGCTATGAAAATCATATGAACCCTGAAGAGGTTAAAAGCAAAAAGCATAATTGTGCCTGGCCCTTCACTCCTGCGCTGCCCCCTATAGGGAGTCGTCTGTTTGCGACGCCTCAGAACTGTGCCCAGCACCTGCTGAACGGAGAGACGGTGAGCGGCGTCTACACCATCTACGTCAACAGAGACCCCAACCAGGGCGTGCAGGTCTTCTGCGACATGGCCACCGATGAGGGCGGCTGGATCGTAAGTCATAGTGGACATAACATATTCTCTTACTACTTTTTACTTTACTTTATTGATATTTAGCAGACGCCTTTATCCAAAGCGACATACAACCAGGTTATAACACAGTACAGCTATTAGAAAAATACATAACAGTTTTAGCGAACAAATGTATAAACAGCAATTTAAATTAAAACATATTTACAGACAATAGAGCATAGGACAATAGAGCGTAGGAGCTAGAGAGGGTTTACAGGGGGGCAACATGAAGACTGAAAAGATGGGTTTTTAACTGTTTTTTGAAAATGGGTAGTGATTCGGCCGTTCTTATTGAAGGGGGGAGCTCGTTCCACCATTTTGGTGCAAGATGGGGAAAAAGTCGTGATCGGGAGCTGTTAAAACCACGTGGGGGGGGAGGGGCAAGGCGTCCTGAGCTAGTGGAGGGTCGGAGTGCGCGATGAGGGCTCTGGAACTAGCACTTTTGAAGAGATCAGTCACTTGTCGAACTGTATGTTGAAGACGAGGGGGGGCTGGCATAGAAAGAAGGGAAGAGAGTATGGGAGAGTCAGAGAGAGAGAGAGAGAGAGTGATGAGTGAGAGGACAACAGAAGCTTGATCATAACCGTAGCAGATTGAGAGTGGCTGGAGATGACATCAAGGTCACATCAATCATTTGGATTGCAGCTGTATGTAAACCTCTGAACAAGCTGCTGAAATGTGGCTGGTAAAATGGCATCAGGTGGCTTTGATGGAGACATATTTCACTGATCGCAGTCACAACATGGCATGTTTGTGTCCAGGTGTTCCAGCGCCGGCAGAACGGCCTGACGGACTTCTCCAAGAAGTGGAGCGACTACCGGGTCGGCTTTGGAAACCTGGAGGACGAGTTCTGGCTCGGTAAGAATCTCACTCTCACAGAACCGGATCTGGGCAAAAGTACAATCGCCTCAAACGTATCAACTCGAGGAAATTATTCTTGTCTGACCCAAAGGCGCGTGGGCCAGGAGCTTATCTCCTGTCTCTGTACCGGGGGGCCGGCTTAGGTGTACCGGTACATCAGTCTGGACAGGATCCCAGTCTGTTACCCCCAATCCACCTCGTGTTTTAGTGCTGAGCTCTGGGTGGAGACTAGAGAGGCATCAGGTCCAGTCTCTGAATCCACCTCGTGTTTTAGTGCCGAGCTCTGGGTGGAGACTAGAGAGGCATCAGGTCCAGTCTCTGAATCCACCTCGTGTTTTAGTGCCGAGCTCTGGGTGGAGACTAGAGAGGCATCAGGTCCAGTCTCTGAATCCACCTCGTGTTTTAGTGCCGAGCTCTGGGTGGAGACTAGAGAGGCATCAGGTCCAGTCTCTGAATCCACCTCGTGTTTTAGTGCTGAGCTCTGGGTGGAGACTAGAGAGGCATCAGGTCCAGTCTCTGAATCCACCTCGTGTTTTAGTGCCGAGCTCTGGGTGGAGACTAGAGAGGCATCAGGTCCAGTCTCTGAATCCACCTCGTGTTTTAGTGCTGAGCTCTGGGTGGAGACTAGAGAGGCATCAGGTCCAGTCTCTGAATCCACCTCGTGTTTTAGTGCCGAGCTCTGGGTGGAGACTAGAGAGGCATCAGGTCCAGTCTCTGAATCCACCTCGTGTTTTAGTGCCGAGCTCTGGGTGGAGACTAGAGAGGCATCAGGTCCAGTCTCTGAATCCACCTCGTGTTTTAGTGCTGAGCTCTGGGTGGAGACTAGAGAGGCATCAGGTCCAGTCTCTGAATCCACCTCGTGTTTTAGTGCCGAGCTCTGGGTGGAGACTAGAGAGGCATCAGGTCCAGTCTCTGAATCCACCTCGTGTTTTAGTGCCGAGCTCTGGGTGGAGACTAGAGAGGCATCAGGTCCAGTCTCTGAAGTCTGCTGTGTCTCCAAGACAAAGCACATTATCAGAGTGGACACTAACCATTAGAGCACTGATCTACCCGTCATCTGGGGATTCATGCTGAACTGAATGTATTGTGACAGGTGCTTAAACAGCTCCCGTAGTGGAAAAACCTGACTTGCAGGACAAGATTAAAAGACGTTTTATTTTTCCTTTCTTTTTTTTAAGCAGTACAGCCACTTCTATACGTGACTTTGTATGTGTATGGCGAGATTTGGGGGAGTTCACTTACACTGTTTTATCTCTCCTGTCACCATGTCCAATACATTTCTACACTGTTGGTCTCTCCTGTCACCATGTCCAATACATTTCTACACTGTTCTATTGTCTCTCCTGTCACCATGTCCAATACATTTCTACACTGTTCTATTGTCTCTCCTGTCACCATGTCCAATACATTTCTACACTGTTCTATTGTCTCTCCTGTCACCATGTCCAATACATTTCTACACTGTTCTATTGTCTCTCCTGTCACCATGTCCAATACATTTCTACACTGTGCTATCTCTCCTGTCACCATGTCCAATACATTTCTACACTGTGCTATCTCTCCTGTCACCATGTCCAATACATTTCTACACTGTTCTATTGTCTCTCCTGTCACCATGTCCAATACATTTCTACACTGTTTTATGGTCTCTCCTGTCACCATGTCCAATACATTTCTACACTGTACTATCTCTCCTGTCACCATGTCCAATACATTTCTACACTGTTGGTCTCTCCTGTCACCATGTCCAATACATTTCTACACTGTTGGTCTCTCCTGTCACCATGTCCAATACATTTCTACACTGTTGGTCTCTCCTGTCACCATGTCCAATACATTTCTACACTGTACTATCTCTCCTGTCACCATGTCCAATACATTTCTACACTGTTGGTCTCTCCTGTCACCATGTCCAATACATTTCTACACCGTTGGTCTCTCCTGTCGTCACCATGTCCAATACATTTCTACACTGTTGGTCTCTCCTGTCACCATGTCCAATACATTTCTACACTGTTGGTCTCTCCTGTCACCATGTCCAATACATTTCTACACTGTTGGTCTCTCCTGTCACCATGTCCAATACATTTCTACACTGTTGGTCTCTCCTGTCACCATGTCCAATACATTTCTACACTGTGCTATCTCTCCTGTCACCATGTCCAATACATTTCTATACTGTTGGTCTCTCCTGTCACCATGTCCAATACATTTCTACACTGTTGGTCTCTCCTGTCACCATGTCCAATACATTTCTACACTGTTGGTCTCTCCTGTCACCATGTCCAATACATTTCTACACTGTTGGTCTCTCCTGTCACCATGTCCAATACATTTCTACACTGTTGGTCTCTCCTGTCACCATGTCCAATACATTTCTACACTGTGCTATCTCTCCTGTCACCATGTCCAATACATTTCTACACTGTTGGTCTCTGCTAAACAGGTATAGTCACTGCCAGAGATGGGAAAAGTGCACACATTCTTTACTTAAGTAGAAGTACAGTTACTTGTCTAAATAAAGACTCTGGTAAAAATAGAAGTACTGATTCAACTTGTTTAATCAAGTAAAAGTAACAAATTACAGGCTCTGAAATGTAATAAAGTATAAAAGTAAAAAGTATTTGTCCCGGCTGTTTCTGTGCAAAGCTGGACCTCACGTCATATTCAGATAAACAGAATTTCTGGGGTGAGGACTCTGGAGACGATGAACTGAGCACACACAGACACACTCCAATTAACGCTCTCCAAGTAGGCTAGTTAGGATTGGCTACAGGTGGTGTATGCTGCTGATGGT
Organism: Poromitra crassiceps; assembly: GCF_964638095.1. NCBI lineage: Eukaryota > Metazoa > Chordata > Actinopteri > Beryciformes > Melamphaidae > Poromitra > Poromitra crassiceps. The sequence goes on from NC_139639.1 coordinate 7,028,226, forward strand.
ATATAATCTCTGGTCCTGGATTTGTTTGAAACAGTCACTGAAGAACAAAATCTAGCAAATGAGCAAATTAAGAAAAATAAACTGACTCCCTTCAAGCGTCAAGTCAGTTTTGGTGGAGCACAAAGTCCTTCATCACTTGTGGTAGTGGTAGGGAGTGCACTTGGTTCAGGCGATGTGTGCCCAGCACTTGGCGGATCTGGATCCGACACACGTGGGCCAGACTGCGAGGACATCTCTTGGCCTCCAGAAAGACCCTGAGAGCCTCAGGATCTGCCCTCTCCTCCAGCTGTGCCTGCTCTAAGGTCACCAGGACCGGGTCGGCGCCATGGTCCAGCAGCAACTGAACGAAGGCTGTGTTGCAACTGTTATGCAGCACCACCTCCAGCAGGAGAGAAGCCACATCACGGGTCAGAACGCCAGCAGCCTGGAGCAGCAGGCGGAAGCAGTCCAGGTTGTTGTGTAGAGCACTGATGTAGAGAGGAGACCTCCAGCGGTGATCAGTGTCTATGTCAACAGAAACAGCAGCACGGAACCTGATGAGTTCCTGCAGTATCTCCAGCATTCCATCCCGGGCAGCACAGTAGATCGGGGTGTACGAGCTGTGTCTGCCTCTGTTAGGGTCGGCACCGGCTTCCAGGAGGATCCGGACACAGTCAAGGTGACCGCAGACCACGGCACAGTAGAGAGGCATAAAGTCATGCGCGAGGTCTACCTGTGCTCCCTGTGTGATCAAGTAGTCCACACAGGCAGCATGACCCCTCCAGGCTGCGTGCACCAGAGGGGTCCACCTCATCCACCCATAAAAACACTTCTCATTGATCTGCCTTCTGAAGTGCTCTTCCTGCAGCAGGCTCCTCAGTGTGTCCAGGTCTCCTGCACAGACGGCATCATAGAGCCGCCTGTCACCATGTCCTGCTTGAACAGCCATTCCTTCAGATGTGTCACTGTACCACACTGACTTATATGCTGTGTCTCAAACAGAAGGTATTATCAGTGTTGCCAGGCGGGAAATGAGGAATTATCGTACCTGAGGGTCAAAATGATCGTTTTTGGAGGGAAAATATCTACGCGAGCAGCGGCTTCTTCTTCTTCCACCACTTATATAGCCTCAGCCAGGTACGATTTATGACATCACTGATGACATCACAATTGCTTGAGTGACATCACTGATGACATCACAATTGCTCGAGTGACATCACTGATGACATCACAATCCCTGATTTATGACATCACTGATGATGTCACAGTCAGCCCGCAAAATCGTGACTAACCACCGCCCACCCACTTAGGCGGCGTTCACACCCAACGTGCTTTTTTCAGTTAGAACGCTATGGAAATCATGTTGAGAGCGCTTCTGGTGTAGAACGGTGGGGTGGGGGGGGGGGACATATATCTCAATGGGCTGCGGAAGGTCCTGTGTCTGTTCAGATGGGCATTTACTGCGGGGGTTGAATCCCCGATCCTGTCTGCCTGGGCTGGGCTAGCCGCTAAATGCTAACTATGCTGAATGGGGAGAATAGGGAGGATTTCCCCCATGCTGACCCATTGACCACGTGTCTATGACGAGACACCGCCTGAATGTATAACCCGTTAACTAGAACTATGGCGTTTCCTCGTTAGCCATAGCAGTCAGTAAGGAAGTTGCATATGAATTGGGCTCGTAGCTTTGCTCAGTGTATGGGGGCCATATGAGGTCATATCTGTCCCCTAATCTAAAGTGTTATCACTTTGAGTATCAGCTTGAAATGTTGTTTAACTTCACCAAGGAACTCAAAGAATACAACAGAAATGTTTCTATACAGTATGTATTGGCACTTTGGCTCATCACATAGCGTTTCTCATTCAAATCAATGGCTACTACTAATTCTGCCCTAGAATGCGAACACTGCTAAACAGAATGCTAACACTGAGTGCGTTTACATGCAGACAATAAAAAGTTTATTAGCGGATTTCTGGAGTTACCTGATTAATCAAATGGTCATGTAAACAGCATAAACCGATAAGCTTTATCCGTTTATGGCCGTTATCGGGTTATCGGGGGTACGGTGGCTCAGTGGTAGAGCTGTCGCCTCACAGTTAGAAGGTCCTGAGTTCGATTCTCGCCTGGGACACTGTGAGCGCTGTGGTTGTGTTCCACCCCATATCTTCAGTGCCTACTGCCCAGGTGGGGTATCTCGTCGTAAGGGCCTTTCTCTCTGTGTGGAGTTTGCATGTTCTCCCCGTACCCCCCAGGGGGTTCCTCCGTATATAACCCCCCCACTAAAAACATGCAGAAGATCAGATCGTCATCGTCATCCGACCAGTGACGACAACATCCGAAGTTGGTCCCCGGGCGCTGTACGAGAAAGCGACCACTGCTCCTGGCCTGCCCCCCAGAGGAAAGGACATGCCTGGATGGGTTAAATGCAGAGGACACTTTTCACCGGCCGCATGCATGTGTTGTGGTGTTCGTGTGACAATAAAAGACGGTCCGTCCGTTACGAGAGTTTTTTTTTTTTTATGAATAAACCGATAAACATACCTAGGTTTTTGGCCAATAACCTGTCTTTTGAGTGCATGTATACAGCGTATCAGGTTTCTTGTGGGTTTATACATCTGCGCATGTACAAGTTGCATGTAAAAAGTTGAATTACCGCCGCCTTCTGGAGAGAAATCCGACTAATTGACTGAATCATGTAAACCCGGGTTTTTCCTATTGTCGGATTATTAAAGTGCATGTAAACGCAGAAATCAGATTATTGCCATAAACTGATTACTCACAGTTATCAGTTTATTGGTGTGCATGTAAACGCACTCACTGTTGGTCTCTCCTGTCACCATGTCCAATACATTTCTACACTGTTGGTCTCTCCTGTCACCATGTCCAATACATTTCTACACTGTTTTATGGACTAGGCTCATATTGAGCTGCAACCTGCAACCCATTTTGTACAATGTGTGTCCCAGTGTTCTGAAGGCTGTATTAGCCTCTTTGTCTGCACACCTTCTCCATGACTGGAGTGGATTTAATGGGTAAAATCAATAGGTGCTCATAGCTTTCATTTGGTTTCAATTGATACGTCTATTTTATGGATAGCGAAACTGTTTCCAGCATCTTGTCCTCTCAGCGTAGCCTTTCTTATCATATTTGCCAGTGTCTGTGAAGATTGAGAACCACCGTGCGAGGGAATTTTTTTGCTCATCTCATCTTTCGCCACTCGACTTCACAAAGTCTATCCGATTCATTACTGGATGCTCTGAGAGCGCATCTCTCCTTGAAATGACTTGGTAATTGTTTTTAGCACCGCTGATTCAAAGACAAAACAACAGAACCGCCTCACTGTTTTATGGACCGCTGAATATTTCCCCCCAAATCTCATTATGAAACAATAATTATATTCATTTCAAAATGTGCAGATGAGCTGTTTCTTCATGGGCCAGTTTTCATGTTATTGTTTTGGTGGAAATGATTAAAAGAAAATACTACATGAATATTTCATTGAATAAATCAAGACCTTGAGATAAGTGCTTTTTGAACCTTTTTTTAACTAGGCATCTCGCGCGCTGCGTGCTCAATGCCTAGACTTTGCGGCCCGTAGCTCGCTTGCTCTTATGACATCACTGATGACCACGGCGTATCGCGGCCTCGCCTCCTCTATGACATCATAATTAGGGCAATCGCCTAATTAAGAAATCCGGCTCCGTCGGGTCACCCGCACAGCCCAGGGGCAGAAGCCATCGTCTCTGTCTCGTTCCTCCCGATTCTACCCACTTATACTCCCATCACTTAGCCTCACACTGATGACATCACTGATGACTCATCACTGATGACATCATCACTGATCAGTCTTGTCACAATGCCTTCTTGTGTGTGTGTGTGTGTGTGTGTGTGTGTGTGTGTGTGTGTGTGTGTGTGCGCGCGCACCCTTATGACATCACTTTTGACATCATCACTGATGATGTCATCACATAATTAACTAATTAGCCTAATTAAAAATCCGGCTCTGTCAGGTCACCCGCACTGGTGCTCTTTACACCCCCTGAAAGCTTCAGCCCGATCACACTTGACGCGGCGTAGCTGTGGCCGGACACAGAACTGACACACAACAAAACATCGCCCACATAAATGATAAATTACAATAACACTAGGGGAATATTGTATGGCATTTTGCATTATGAACACATTATACCAGTGAGAAGTCTGATATTCTGCCAACTCTGAGCACAATCTGGATCAACATACAAGATAGCTGCCATACAGTATGTGGAAGAACTACAACTACGTTCTCTCTCTCTCTTTTGCATGGAGCATCCTGCGGCAAGCTATGATCCATAAAGCACAAAGTGATTTTAGATGTCACCGATCATGCATCTAGCTGGCAACTGTCTTGTAGAAGTACAGCGGTAAATGCAGCCTACAGAATATGTACAGGCCTCACGTAATATGTAATATGTACAGGCCTAACGTAATATGTAATATGTACACGCATAATGTAATATGTAATATGTACAGGCCTAACGTAATATGTAATATGTACACGCATAATGTAATATGTAATATGTACAGGCCTAACGTAATATGTAATATGTACACGCATAATGTAATATCTAATATGTACAGGCCTAACGTAATATGTAATATGTACACGCATAATGTAATATGTAATATGTACAGGCCTAACGTAATATGTAATATGTACACGCATAATGTAATATGTACAGGCCTAACGTAATATGTAATATGTACACGCATAATGTAATATGTAATATGTACAGGCCTAACGTAATATGTAATATGTACAGGCCTAACGTAATATGTAATATGTACACGCATAATGTAATATGTACAGGCCTAACGTAATATGTAATATGTACAGGCCTAACGTAGCACACAATGCTCTCAAATCCCCGCTTATTTCCTCGCACATTTTCTTACAGCAGGAAAAGTGAGCAGCATTGCTTTCATTGGTATCAATAAATGTTTGCAATGCTATCAATTTTTCTCCAACAAGGAAGAGTGGAAGAGCGGTTACTGTAGTGCACGATGCCTGATGTCAGTGAGCGGTTACTGTAGTGCACATCACGATGCCTGATGTCAATGAGCGGTTACTGTAGTGCACATCACGATGTCTGATGTCAATGAGCGGTTACTGTAGTGCACGATGCCTGATGTCAGTGAGCGGTTACTGTAGTGCACATCACGATGCCTGATGTCAATGAGTGGTTACTGTAGTGCACATCACGATGCCTGATGTCAGTGAGCGGTTACTGTAGTGCACGATGCCTGATGTCAGTGAGCGGTTACTGTAGTGCACGATGCCTGATGTCAGTGAGCGGTTACTGTAGTGCACGATGCCTGATGTCAATGAGCGGTTACTGTAGTGCACGATGCCTGATGTCAATGAGCGGTTACTGTAGTGCACGATGCCTGATGTCAATGAGCGGTTACTGTAGTGCACGATGCCTGATGTCAATGAGCGGTTACTGTAGTGCACGATGCCTGATGTCAATGAGCGGTTACTGTAGTGCACATCACGATGCCTGATGTCAATGAGCGGTTACTGTAGTGCACGATGCCTGATGTCAATGAGCGGTTACTGTAGTGCACGATGCCTGATGTCAGTGAGCGGTTACTGTAGTGCACGATGCCTGATGTCAGTGAGCGGTTACTGTAGTGCACGATGCCTGATGTCAATGAGCGGTTACTGTAGTGCACATCACGATGCCTGATGTCAATGAGCGGTTACTGTAGTGCACGATGCCTGATGTCAATGAGCGGTTACTGTAGTGCACATCACGATGCCTGATGTCAGTGAGCGGTTACTGTAGTGCACGATGCCTGATGTCAGTGAGCGGTTACTGTAGTGCACGATGCCTGACGTTGGACCGTTATAATGGTACGACTACCCTCTGGTCCAAGCAGATAGCACATAACAATTTATTTTTACATAAAGATTTCACTGCATCCCATGCAGGAACGCGAGCGTAAAGTGTTGGCCATTTTCTTTTCATACCTTGTAAAGTATGCTGGAATCTGCTCATTCACAAAAGTTAAGCAAGCTACACGAACAGTTGGAAATGTTTGGGCTGCTTCTTAGACCTGAAGGCCTGATGTACTGTTACATCAGGCAGCATGCTGCTATCTGAGCAGGATCCGGACGGGGATTTGTGGCTTTTTAAATGGCTGTGTCTGCACCTTATGATCTAGAGCCAGCCTAAGCATTATCTGCTTGACTGATTCCAGCGCCACATTTCATCTGACCTGTTTCCATATGAGATGAATCAGCAATAATCTGCCCCACTCCACTCCTGGACTTAGTGGACCAGGGCAGCACATCTCCAGGGTCTTCAATTACTTTGTTCAGTGTTCCCTAAGAGGCTCTTCCCCCCCGCCAGTCCCTCCCTCTGTCCTTCCCTGTTCTGGACCCGTGGTCCTCTCAGTTCTGTTCTGGACCCGCGGTCCTCTCAGTTCTGTTCTGGACCCGCGGTCCTCTCAGTTCTGTTCTGGACCCGCGGTCCTCTCAGTTCTGTTCTGGACCCGCGGTCCTCTCAGTTCTGTTCTGGACCCGCGGTCCTCTCAGTTCTGTTCTGGACCCGCGGTCCTCTCAGTTCTGTTCTGGACCCGCGGTCCTCTCAGTTCTGTTCTGGACCCGCGGTCCTCTCAGTTCTGTTCTGGACCCGCGGTCCTCTCAGTTCTGTTCTGGACCCGCGGTCCTCTCAGTTCTGTTCTGGACCCGTGGTCCTCTCAGTTCTGTTCTGGACCCGCGGTCCTCTCAGTTCTGTTCTGGACCCGCGGTCCTCTCAGTTCTGTTCTGGACCCGCGGTCCTCTCAGTTCCGTTCTGGACCGCGGGTCCTCTCAGTTCCGTTCTGGACCCGCGGGCCTCTCAGTTCCGTTCTGGACCCGCGGGCCTCTCAGTTCCGTTCTGGACCCGGTCGTCTCAGTTCATAAAAGCAGCTTAATGTAACCTCAGGCTGCGACACACCCAGAGCTCCCTGCCTCTCCCCGCTCTCCACTGGGTTACGTGACAGCGAGGAACAGGGCAGCCTGGTTCTCCTCCACCATAAGTCCAGAGCTGTTGGTCCAACACAGCTCCAGTGATGATGACCTTCTGGTCAGCCGAGTGTTTGAGCATTTGGTTGTCTCATGCATATTTAAAGCAGGCGCATTTACACTAAACATCATCCAATTATAGGTGTACATTATGAACAGAGAAATCCAGTGTGTCCACACAATAATTAGTTTTCATTTTCAGGGGGGGAAATTGTGTACACTGTTATTATCCATAGACATGATGGTTTATTGGGTTCTGGCACACAATGTTGGCAAAAAGCCATGGAAATTTAAAAGTATTTTTACTGCTTTTGTCAAATTTGCCCTACAGAGTCTTTGGTATTCTGCATGTCTCTGCTCTTCAGACACTTTATTGATTATGTGGCTCTAATAGAGATGTTGCTACAAAAGGTGTCTTCCTATTTCTGTCGTGTTGACCGACCGCTGTGCTGCAGAATGCCTGACCGCCCACCCACTCCTAACTGACCGCCCACCCACTCCTAACTGACCGCCCACCCACTCCTAACTGACCGCCCACCCACTCCTAACTGTTGACAGTGTGACATCTAAAACTATGATCTTTGGCCATGTTCACATTACAGGCAAATCCGATTTCCTGCTAAAGTCATTAATCATCATGATCTTGATTGGTTTCCCAAATCAGATTTGGGAGTGTGTCCACACTGCCACAAATCTGATTTGGGCAAGTGTTCAAGTCGGATCTGTGTGTCACATGTGGTTTGGGACAAGTGACACGAATCAGACTTGGAGCGTCCAGACTCATCAAACCAATCTGGATAGAATCATTAATAGGTCACTAAAGTTCACAAATCATCAGATTTGGCCTCCTAGTCTGAGCATGACCTTTGCGTCAAACCAAAATGTTAGTTCGAACACATCGGTCACACCGATGTTATCGCAGCTTCAAACCGTTTGACCTTCATTCTTATTATTTCTTCCGATTAGCTCGCCGTTGTAACTCTGGAGAAGCATTATTATAGTGAGCATTTAGCTAATCACTACCACCACTACACACAACAGCACAGCAATGTATTGGACAGTATGGAGCCATAAACAGTCATATTAAATCCGCTCACACACTCACACACACACACACACCTACACACACACACACACACACACACACACACACTAGACAAGAAGAGGCACTTAACTGGCCAGCAGTAAAGAATATGGAAATTACGCTTTCATTGCTATCTGTTACACTTTGAAAACGGCCCCCGGTTTATTGCAGCTCGAGGGCAATCTGTTCTCCCTACTCACTGACCTTAGCCTGTGCCATGCAGAGCGTGGTTTTGATGATGTAATAATAACACAGAGAAACCATATCGCTGTGTGCCATATGTGATCATTATATAACACAGAGAAACCATATCGCTGTGTGCCATATGTGATCATTATCCCACTTGTTTCTCCATAAGTGTGGCAGAAAGGCTGCTAATAAAATGTTAAGAGACGCTCACGTTGGCAGTATAATTGGAGACGAGCACAGCACAATACTGTGTCCAAATGCATTTTTAATACCCTCCCCCCCCCATTTCTAATGGAGCAGTCTGGTCCCATCAAAATGCTGCAGAGTGGGGGGAAAAACGAGTGAAAAACTAATATGAGTGCGAGATGAATCGCTGATGGCGCAGTATTATTATATACTGCTAAATCCGAGTTCACTCACTGTTTAACTAAATCTCATTACAGCAATTGCATTTCCCCTGTCTGCCTTAGGGGTCTTAGGGTTGTAGCATTGATTTTATCTGCTTCCCATACTGTATTACAGCAGACTTGCTTTCTGCCCTCTCTCCCTGATTTCAATTCCCCATTCGTGATTAGTAGCAAAGGCTTAGAGATGTTTCCCAGGTTCTGAAAAAAGTCTATATATGTGATGATTCTGTTGGAGGTGAAGCGAGGAGGAATGTTCTTTTTAAAAAGTGTGTATATGTGATGATTCTGTTGCAGGAATGGATGCTTGTTGTGGTACAATAATCTGATCGTGGCAGTTCCAATCTCTCGGGTCGGTGTGTGTGTGTGGGGCCTTATCGTCACAGAGTATATTAGTCTGGCTTCACACTCGCCTCATAACTGCTACTTTGGAGATAGGGAGCAAAGCGCTATATCTCCAAAACCTGTGACATTTCTTGTAGGGAGGGAAGTGGCAGTGCCCACCACTCTCCATCATGTCACTCAATCCATATTCTCCAAAGAGCAGCTGGCAAAGATGTCTAACATCTTATCAGGATGCTTATCAGGATTCAAAAATGTAACTTTCAAAACAGAAAAAAAAATCCTACTGTAGCTGTATGGGCTGTCAAGACTGTGTCAACTGTATATGAATGTATTCAGTAAGGCAATACATTTAAAGTGGCATCTCACATCTGTGCTGTCAACAAACTGGGCTATACTGACTGGTTTGTCCAGTAAAGTTGCTCTCAGACATTCTTAGTCTTCTGCATTAATTATCTGTTTCTCAGCAGCATCAATCACTACAGAAGAATTCCAAGGAGAGTCGTGTATCCATTCCATTCAAGTCAACATTCTTTATTGACAAAGGGAAAGATTTTGCTCAGCTCTGGGAGCCATACATGCGTTTCATGAGAGATGGAGGCGGAGGTCTTGCCTGAAAGTTTGTAAAAAAAAAAGTGTGAGCAATGTGGAGGAAGTGTTTTGATTTGTTTTATCAGTATTTAGTTTGAATTGTTGCAGGTTGATTGTGTGTGTATGTGTGTGTGTGTGTGTGTTGTAAAGTGTCTGGTCTTTAAAGTTGTATTGTCACTGTATGTTGTGTATAAAAAAAATTACAATAAAAATATTGGGGGGGAAAAATAACAATGAACATTCTTTATTGAGCTGCTAATATTTCAGACAGCTGCCGTAATCTTCTCTGTGCTCACCAGAGTCTGTATTGTGTGTATTATCTCTCACACAGTACATTTGTAATGTAAAGTCTAGATAGTATCCAAAAGAAAAAAATGCTACATTTGTTGCCACTGACATGTGGAAATCAACTGAAGGGTTTTGATAAAAGTCTGGATGGTTACATTCGTCATTTCAATGTGCTTTTTGAGATCTGATTCTTCTAAAGATGGGATTTCATGACATGCTTGGGACGAAAACAGCTTATTACAGTATGCATCTACTGTGGCTGCCTGTATGTATTTAAATCTGTGCCCGCATTACTTTTCCTTACGTTCCTTCTCCCTTCTCCATCTCTTAGCATTGCTTGTACTGTATGTGGCTGGATTGTGTGCAGAATACAGAGAAATCCAATCACAATGTGAGCCTAACATTTCCGTCTCTGGCTTAGAAGATCTGACAGCCATATGATTAAAAAATCAGATTTTTCTGCGTCTGGACCTGTGACTTAATCTGTCCAGAAATATCCATCCAGCCATCCATCTTCAACCTCTTATCCAGGGTTAGGTCGTGGAGATAGCATTCCAGCAGGGGACCTCAAACTTCTCTTTCCCTGGCCACATTAGCCAGCTCTGACTGGGGGGATCCCGATGCGTTCCCACGCCGGCGTGGAGATATAATCTCTCCACCCAGCCCTTCGTCTGCACCGTGGTCTCCTGGACCCGTGTGGAACACCTCCCTAGGAAGATGACCATGGCTCATCATTACCAGATGCCCGAACCACCTCAACTGTCTCCTTTCTACGCAAAGGAGCAGTGGCTGTACTCCGAGATGACGGATGACTGAACTTCTCCCCTTGTCCCTAAGGGAGATGCCAGCCACCCTCCTGAGAAAACCCATTTTGGCCGCTTGTATCTGTGATCTTGTTCTTTCGGGTATGACCTATCCTTCATGACCATAGGTGAGGGCAGGGACGAAGATCGACCTGTAGATCCAGAGCTTTGCCTTCTGGATCAGCTCTCTTTTCGTCACAACGGTGCGGTAAAGCAAACACAATACCACTCCTGCTGCTCTGATCCTCCGGTCCATCTCACACTCCATTGTCCCCTCACTCAAGAACAAGACCCAGCGATACTTGAACTCCTTCACTTGGGGTAAGGACTCATTCCCTACATGGAGGAGACACTCCACTGGTTTCCTGCTGAGAACCAGGGTCTCAGATTTAGAGGTGCTCATCCTCATCCCAGCTGCTTCACACTCGGCTGCGAACCGATCCAGTGAGTGCTGAAGGTCCCAGACCGATAATGCTCTCAGGACCACATCATGTGCAAAGAAGCAGCGATGCAATCCTCAGCCAACCGCAATGCAACCCCTCTCCTCCCCACGACTATGCCTTAATAATAATAATAATTGGACTAATTGGATGATAATATTTGCACTGAGATGAGGTATGTGACTTGTTCTGATCCTCTCTCTGTGTTGTTTGTAACGTGTGTTGTTGTTCCTCCCAGGCCTGGACAACATCCAGAAGATTGCTGGTCAGGGTCGATATGAGCTGAGGATCGACATGAAGGACGGACAGGAATCCGTCTACGCCAACTATGATAAGTTCTCCATCGGAGACGCTCGGAACCTCTACAAGCTGAGGATAGGAGAGTACAACGGCACCGCAGGTATGTGCTTGGACAATCACAGAGAATGTTTTTTTTTATGTTTGATTTGTTAGCCTACCCTATTATTGGATTGGATGAATTCCTTGTAATCAACATGCTTCCCCTCACAGAAATGAAAACACATTCCCATCTCCTCCCTCTGCCATCTCCTCCCTCTCCCTTATCTCCTCGCTCTACCATCTTCCCTCTCTCTTAGAAGAAGGGCTGTAAGCCTGTAGCTGTGGCCATTCTGACATCCGATTACAGTCTCTCTTTTTTTTTTTACACATATCTCACATTTCTGAATGAAATTCCATCATCAGGTCGTTTTGAAAAATGTCCTCGAAGTCCGTATAAATCCTTCCTTCGATCATGTCAGACTATCAGTCGTAGAGTTTGTGCTTTCCCAGTATTCCACCTTTCCTTAAGAACAACTTGAAGTAAAAACACCTTCTCCTTCCTTCCCTGCTCTGCTCTACCATCTGTCATGTTCTCTCTGCCTCCTTTTCTCCCCACACCTGTTCTGCTGCTCCTCAACACTCCTCCCCATCCCCACTCTGGTCCTCCCTCTCTGCTGCATCGCTCCCTCTGTCAACACAACCATATGCCAGAATTACCTATCATTCCCTCATGTTTATAATTACACTTCCCTCTCTCTCTCTCTCTCTCTCTCTCTCTCTCCCTCTCTCTCTCTCTCTCTCTCTCTCTCTCTCTATCTCTCTCTCTCCCTCTCTCTCTCTCTCAAACAGATTATTTTCTCTATCTCGCCTTATTCCCTCCATCTCTCGCCTCTGCCTCCCTCCTCCCCTCCTTATGCTATTGTTCAGCACAGCCGTATGTCGTTTCCTTTGCCCCGACATGTGCACATGTTTCTAACTCTTCCTCTCCTCCTCTCTCCTCCTCTCGTCTCCCAGGTGATTCTCTGACCTACCACCAGGGCCGGCCCTTCTCCACCAAAGACCGAGACAATGACATCGCCGTCACCAACTGTGCCTTGTCTTACAAAGGAGCCTGGTGGTACAAGAACTGCCACCGGGCCAACCTCAACGGCAAATACGGCGAGTCCAGACACAGTCAGGTCAGTCATCCCATCAGCAAACTGACTGACTAATTAAATAATTAAATCAAGGAATAAATTAATTGATCTGTCAAATATCAATACTGTATCTCTCAAGTTAGAATATAATTTTTCTTACTCAAATATTTACAAAAAGCACACCAATTGGCCTGATGGAGCCATTATAATTATAGATAAACATTTGAAATATTGTAGCCTACAGGGCTCAGGAGGTACGGTAGAGCGGGTTGTCCACTAATCCCTTTGGATAAAAGAGGTTGGCGGTTCGATCCCCGCCTCTTCCAGTCTGCGTGTCAAAGTGTCCTTGGACAACATACTGGACTGGACCCCAAATTGCTCCCGATAGCTGCGGCAGCACCCTGCGTGGTACAGTAGCTTGCCACCATCGGTGTGTGGATGTGTCTGTGAATGGGTGACTGGAGGCTGATTATAAAGCGCTTCTTTGGATAAAAGCACCATATAAATGCAACCCATTTCTCACTTTGAGCATTTCTCCCTTTGAAAGGCGCTCACCTCTGCACGTCACCTCCACACGGTCAATTCAGTTGGCTTTAATCTTGCAAAACACATCCATCTATCCTAACAAATTACACTTACTGGCCTGATGGAGGCGCTGTAATAAAAGGTCAAAATATGAAACTTTGAAGGTTTAGCTGCTGCAGTACACCACCAGACTTTTCAGTCCAATGTTGATGAACCTTGGAGGGACGATGCATCTTGTTAGTGAGCGTTGTGAGCCTGGCCACACTGATCCATTGTGTCTGTCCCTCTCATCTCTCCGTTCATCTCAAGTCATCTTCAGTGACACTCGTCTGGACAGTGTTGATGATGCGTCCGTATCCCTCAGAACTCCGTCAGTTTTGACGGACAGGAAGTTCAACCCAGTTGAACTTTTTCTGGACAGACTGATTCGTCGGTGTTTGTTGAGCAAATCAGAGTCAAGGTGACTCTGATTCAGATGTTCATGTTCCGCAACAGCCCAAGGGACAGAACCAAATTTATGAGTCATGAAATGTATTTTCCCAACGGGTCAGTGTGCTGAATTATCCGCAAGGTCTGCGAGTGTCCGTGTGACCAAGTGACATCAAATCAGCAGACACACCTCTCCTGTGTAGACACACCCCTCCTGTGTAGACACACCCCTCCTGTGTAGACACACCCCTCCTGTGTAGACACACCCCTCCTGTGTAGACACACCCCTCCCATGTAGACACACCCCTCCCGTGTAGACACACCCCTCCCGTGTAGACACACCCCTCCCGTGTAGACACACGCCTCCCGTGTAGACACACCCCTCCCGTGTAGACACACCCCTCCCATGTAGACACACCCCTCCCGTGTAGACACACCCCTCCCATGTAGACACACCCCTCCCGTGTAGACACACCCCTCCCATGTAGACACACCCCTCCCGTGTAGACACACCCCTCCCGTGTAGACACACCCCTCCCGTGTAGACACACGCCTCCCGTGTAGACACACCCCTCCCGTGTAGACACACCCCTCCCATGTAGACACACCCCTCCCGTGTAGACACACCCCTCCCATGTAGACACACCCCTCCTGTGTAGACACACCCCTCCCCTGTAGACACACCCCTCCCGTGTAGACACACCCCTCCTGTGTAGACACACCCCTCCCGTGTAGGCTCCCGTGCGGCGAGTTTTCGCCTGGCCTTGCAGACGCCAAATATTCTAACTGGGCGGAGAAAGTGCAGTTTTCTAAAATAACGTTCATTTCCGCGAGCAGAAACCTGCAGAGTATAAGAGCTCAAAAGGTTTTCTCGTCATGATTCCACGTCTCATTTCCGTGCGACAGTCCAAACGTCAAGCATCATTCTCGCGTTACACAGTTGCAATGTTCCGATGACTGAAATACACTGGACGAACAGGCCAAAGACCAAAAACATGCACGCACATGTATGTGATGATACAAGTTAGTAGCCCTATTTTGATGTATTTAGATATGACATACAGACGGACATGCTTGTTTTGTCGGGTGAGAGAGAGTGAGTGTTGATGTGGAAGGAGAAAGGAGAGGTGTTGATGAGGCTGTGGAGCAGCACAGACACACAGGAGAAAGGAGAGGCTTTATTGAGGCTGTGGAGCAGCACAGACACACAGGAGAAAGGAGAGGTGTTGATGAGGCTGTGGAGCAGCACAGACACACTTCCACTTCCACTCTGTCCTTTGATCACATGAAATGCAACCATGTGGGTGCAAAGATGGACAAACATGAAAACAGACACACAAAGAGAAGAGGAAGTGGCTCAGGGTTTAAAGCTGAAGATGGGAGGGTTGGTGGTGGAGGAGAGAGGATTAACGGACTAGAAAGAGACATATTTCTTGGCACTCTTGCTGCACACACCACTGAGTTTCATCTACTCTACACTTCAACTTCCACTAGCTTTCACTTTCTCTCCAATCTACCCAAACTGAGATATACGTCCAAACAGCTTCCAAAGTAGATTTTTGTTAAATTGCCAACCAATATACACACACAGTCATCAGCCTTAAACCATCCTCAGGTCGATCTTACACACAACAGTCTTTTAAATGTACGTACAAAATAATTTTCTCATTATGCTTCTGCCACCAATGGTCCTCAACGTGGAAAAGTCCTGACTTCTTTTTTTTCCAATATTTTATTTATCAATTTTTCAGAACATCAAAAACAAACTCAGACATGGAAAAAGAAAAAACATACGTATATCAACATTCCAACATTCCAGAGTAGAGCTACCAGCGACATAATGTGCTCATGGGCTTGTTAATAGGTGTGCATAGAATCCCACGTAAAGAGTCCCTGAGAAATTAGATGGGCCAGTTACCCGTCACCCCTAACCTCGTCCAAGTGGGACAGAAACAGGTCCCAAATAGATGTAAATTTGTTAAGCGAGTTGGTCCTCAGGAAGCTGAGTCTCTCCATGCGCACGACCGAAACCATGTCCGTCAGCCACAGTTGAAAAGGAGGAGGAGAGGGAGACTTCCACTCCTTCAGAATGAGTGTCTTGTCGACAGTGTCAGAGACTGCTGCAGGATTCTGAGCAGCCGAAGGTGGCACGTTCCGCCTCTGGTTGAAGGGTTATTTTATTTTATAGGCCTTAGAGTAAGCAGCCCTGACTTCTGAAATAAGCACTGTTTCCTCTGCTACAGGGTATTAACTGGTACCACTGGAAAGGACACGAGTTCTCCATTCCCTTCGTGGAGATGAAGATGAGGCCATTCAACTACCGCAGCATCAGCAGCAAGAGGAGGAGGTCCACCCGCGTATAAACAAACCCCTATATCCAGCCCAGGGTCGACCCCTACATCCAACCCAGGGTCGACCCCTACATCCAGCCCAGGGTCGACCCCTACATCCAGCCCAGGGTCGACCCCTACATCCAACCCAGGGTCGACCCCTGCATCCCAGGGTCGACCCCTACATCCAGCCCAGGGTCGACCCCTACAGCCCAGGGTCGACCCCTACATCTAGCCCAGGGTCGACCCCTACATCTAGCCCAGGGTCGACCCCTCCATCCAGCCCAGGGTCGACCCCTACATCTAGCCCAGGGTCGACCCCTACATCCCAGGGTCGACCCCTACATCCCAGGGTCGACCCCTACATCCAGCCCAGGGTCGACCCCTACAGCCCAGGGTCGACCCCTACATCCCAGGGTCGACCCCTACATCCAGCCCAGGGTCGACCCCTACATCCAACCCAGGGTCGACCCCTACATCCAGCCCAGGGTCGACCCCTACATCCAACCCAGGGTCGACCCCTACATCCAACCCAGGGTCGACCCCTACATCCAGCCCAGGGTCGACCCCTACATCTAGCCCAGGGTCGACCCCTCCATCCAGCCCAGGGTCGACCCCTACATCTAGCCCAGGGTCGACCCCTACATCCCAGGGTCGACCCCTACATCCAGCCCAGGGTCAACCCCTCCATCCCAGGGTCGACCCCTACATCCAGCCCAGGGTCGACCCCTACATCCAGCCCAGGGTCGACCCCTACAGCCCAGGGTCGACCCCTACATCCCAGGGTCGACCCCTACATCCAGCCCAGGGTCGACCCCTACAGCCCAGGGTCGACCCCTCCATCCAGCCCAGGGTCGACCCCTACATCCAACCCAGGGTCGACCCCTACATCCAACCCAGGGTCGACCCCTACATCCAACCCAGGGTCGACCCCTACATCCAGCCCAGGGTCGTGAATACATGGAGTTCGGACTGTGTTTAAGGCTCAGCTGTATGTATGTGCGCCATTGACTCACGTATTAGCTTGTTGCAACGGAATGGTGCTTTGGAATGACACACTGGATGAATGATTACAAAAAGCTACTGATATCGTATTAATATTCCTATTTATAATATCACAACACATTATTATTATTACTAATATGCTACCATTCAACATGCAGAAGCTGTTGGATCTATAGATGTGATCCAAAAAGCACAACACATGGCAGCCTGGGTGAAAACATGGCCGAACTCCGTCTATCCGTGCTTTGGCTCGTGGCCAGCTTTAGCTGTCTCTCTCCCTGCTGTACTTCTCGTCACACGACAGAAGACACCGTGTAATTTATTAAATCGTTTGAATGACAATGGTTCTATTTGCTGTAAAAGAAAAAACAACGAAAGGCAAATCAAGAAGCTTTTTTTCTGCCGTTTGTGATTTGCCTTTCTCTGGGATGTGAGGAAATGTGCTCAGAAATGCCCTCCTGAGCACAAGAGCTAGCATTATTTTAACCGTTAAAAATAATAACACTTTTAACAAAAAAATATACTGTACATGCCCTTAAAACTCTTAACTGTAAGATATCTCTATTTTTATAACCGATATTGTGACAAACGTCCATCTATTTCATAATATGATTTGATGCCTTGGTTTTTGAGACCTCTATTATTGAGTTAATGCAATCATCAAACCAGATCATGACAAATACCAGACTCACAGGAGATTTAAAACAAAAACAAAAAAAACACTGCAGTCACCAGTGAACATTCAGCTTTTGCAATCGCCAAGCAACGCACCAGCAATAGATTCAGATACATCTATCTATTTTATTTATTCTATTTTTTGTCCATGTTACTACTGATTACTGACTACTGGGTTCAATTATGAAATCAGTATGAACATAACCATCAATAGCAAAATGCTATTTTTCATGTTAGCCACACTGAGACCGTATTTGCACTATGAGTGGGAACACAGCAAAACTATTGTTGTTCATTCAATATTTATTCCTTCCCTTGTTCATGCTTTCATGTACATGGGCAGTATGATGTATATTGTTTCCTGGTCTTTATTCTTTAATACGCTGCCCCCCCCCCCCCCCCCTTTTGGTGGATGTGATTGCTTGCAGAGATGGTGCTGATAGTTGTAACATTGAACCAAAGATCTGCATGATGAAGATGATGAAGGTTAGAGAAGCAAACTTGGGAACGGAAGGTCGTCTGTTCAATCCCCGGGGCCCGACGGGATAAGTCATTACCACCACTGAGGTGCCCTTGAGCAAGGCCCTTAACCCAAACCGCTCCAGTGGAGCTGCTCAGTGGCCAGCAGATCAAGACTGTGGTTGTACCAGTCAGCTTCCATCAGACAGACCTTTATGTATTTGGTGTAGTCTGACGTCCGTCAAACAGCAATATCAGGCGATCTTGGCTCATTTGTTGAGCGTCTATATGCGATCAAATAACATCATCTTGATCTCCTAGGCATCCAGGAATTGAGCAAGGAGGAGCGTTTTTCCAAGCTTTGTCTGGGGGGAGGCCCACAGTCTCAGACTTTGAAAACCCCTGGACTAGACAATGCATAGCTGGTTAAATCTCAGTCAAAACGATAACCTAAGTCGCTATTCGTTGTCCAGTACAATCTTTCAAACTCAACGTCACCATCGCTGCAAGCCACATTTGACCTGCTTTGTTTAATATTCCAAACAGTGATGACATGTATTTATTCTTTCCTTTGGAAGAAATGGAAATCTCTTTCCTCTCATTCCTCCTTTCCATCAGTCTCTTCAGTTCTGTTTTCTCAATGAACTAAGAAAAGAATGCAGGCTTGTATCATATGACTGTGTATACTATACCCCTTCCCATCCTTTAGACTTGAAAAAAAAATCCTTCTATAAGCTACTAATGTACTCGTATAGGGGTAGCGTTCAAGATCATGTGTCTTTTGATGTGTTCCCCCTTTAGATGCAAACTCATTCAGAAAGCCCCTCTGGACCATTTCCACTGGAACCCCTTGTATTTTCAACCATTGTTTGGTAAACACAGTGTTAAAGAAGGGTGGAGCCTATTGCATGCTAACTCAATTGCAATCCAAAGCTTCATGCTAAATAACAGAATGTCATGAGAATGTGTTTTCTTTTCAAGTATAGGGATGAGTTTCTTTGCTGACCTGGGTAAAAGTGGCTCTGGGAATGATTGATTAAGGTCCAAATGAGAAGTGAAAAGTGCAATTGACTGAATCTCAGGCACACAGACTGCTGAAGAGGAAGAACAACACTCGAGATGAGAGAAATCGAACACACCTGAAAATCCACCGAATGAACACGGCCGCTTCAACCAGTGACCTTTTCCCAGGTCTCGTTTATATCCGGAGTTCCACAGCTTCTCATGCAATCCATCATCTCCCATAGTGGTTTCTCTTAGAATAGGGTATATGTACTTATTTCATGAACTACTGTATGTAGATGAAGTTTGACTCAATGCATTTCTTTTGTGCAAGTAAAAAAGGTCTAGCCTGGTGAACCATGCTGATCACATGACTGGTGAACCATGCTGATCATGTGACTGGTGAACCATGGTGATCACGTGACCTCTCATTTAGTTTCGTTCTGCGGATCAGTCTGGCCTCCGAGCCGTCCACAGCCGTTTTAGTAGGCGGGACTACTTGCCTTGACAGACAACTCCTTCAGCCAATCAGCGTCACCATTCCAATCCAAATCTGCTGAAAACATATTTTCCGCCAAGAAACTCCACTGGTGCATGCTCTTGTTATTGAGTCTGTTTCTGCAATAACTGCACTTAGGGCTGTGCTTCCTCTACTATTTGCCAGCGGCGCGTCCCTGATTGGCCGGTTACGTTGTCAACTACGAGGGAGGTCCCTGATTGATCCGTGCGCTTTGTGATTTCTGGGAATGGCTGGGGGTGGGCTGCAGGCCAGACTGGTCCACAGAATGAAACAGAACGGAGGTCAGGATGGTTTCGCAGGGTAAGAAGGTCATGAAGCTTCACAGAAAAGGAACCAAATGTATGTAACTAACGGTGTGAGAGACAAACCATGAGCTGCTCTCTACATTTCTTTAGAGAAACGTTCGCTGCTGTAACTTCAGTTGACTTGCAGTTCTCTTTCATCAATTTCAATCTGTTGTCAATCAGTTAGAATGCCACAGGCCATATTGTCCTGAAGGAAATATGGTGAATCAAGGTTGACAGATGTTCTGCTGTAGAACGGCCTGTCTGGCCCTCCACTTCAGCTGTACTAATTGAATCCTGTGTTAATTAAATGTTTCTTTTAATGCCATAATTTTACAATGTTGCTATTATTATCAGTAGTATTATTATTACTCAAGACAAACCGTCCATTTGCAGCCAGTGTTGTAATCAAATACTCAGTAGTGCCACTCTTTCAGGAAAAGCTCAACAATATCCATAACCAGTTTATAAATTGAGAAAATGCAACCAAGCCTCTTTTGCATTTATGTGCAACCGGGTTTCCTTGCCTCCTTCAGCCTGAGCCGTACAGTCAGTTAAATATTTAGCATCTCGTCCCAAAAACAAGGCTTTTCAAAACGTGTTGCACTTCTAGTCAATTCTTGTCATGTAAACGCTGTTCCTCAAATTAAACCGATAAGCCCAACGCTGCTGTTTTCTTTATCCTGTGAATCATCTCATGTGATTTCTTACACTACAGCATCTAATAACATCTAATAACATCTTCTTTACAAAGCAACTGGATGAGTTACCTGATATCACTTCAAGCCTACAAAGTCAGAGGAGAGCGTGGTGTTAAATAGGCAATTTAGAAAATTAATTTGCCATCATGCCAAGGGTGTACTGCTCTATTAATTTCCTTATCAGATTTGAATAGAGGGACTTGATAGTCTGTCTTCTCCATTACTGAACTTCAACTCAAGTCTTAATCACTGGAACACGTTCGCGCAGTGTCAACATTTAAACACAGTCATTTGTTTTCTTTATTTATTTCAGGGCCATTTCTTTTCCAAAAGTACCTTTTGACTGATGCAACATTGTAAAAGAGATACTCTTACTGTCTTATGGTATAAACAAGAAGAAATTACCTTCATCATCATGGGTTTAATGGAGTTAATTAACTGATCAACCTTCACAAATAAGGCAGATAACTGCAACGATTATCTTGCCATGGAAATGGAAATGTTGAAAAAAGTGTGATCTTGACTGTTGAAAAGCTCATACAGTATGCTGAAACTAAGGATTTATTGTTGGATAAACTTGGATATTACCGTCAAATCTAGCTCTAGTTTGACTTAAACATGTACTATATAGTTCCTTTTTTAATACATTTTCTACATATTAATAAAATATTCAAATGGTCTATTTCGGTGTCTTATATTTACTGTTTTTCTTTAGCGTGTTGATTACAAGCTGACAAATGTAATTCCTGAATGATTCTATATAAACTCATGCAGTCGTTAGAGAACTGATAAGATGTACAATATGCCCTCATATGAACTTGGTGGTTCAGAAGCGCGTCGTTAGATTAATTCATGACTGGAGCCAGGTTCAATTCTTTCTAAAGCAGCATGCTCTCTGTAGTGCTCCTAGCCTTTCTGACATGCATGAAATAATGAAGGGGATCAACGCTGAGTTCATGTCGGATGTTCTTCAAAGCTTTTCGGCTCCAGTTGGATGCAATTAAGAATGGAAGTGAAGCTACCAGCAATTAGAGATGAATGGCTAAAGGTGCAATAATAAGGATGTGCAGTCAGGTTTGGCTGCTCAGTAAATCTCACTGATACACAGACACACATATGGACAAATCAAAGCAAGTCTCATTGATACACAGACAGACATATGGACAAATCAAAGGAAGTCTCATTGATACACAGACAGACATGGACAAATGGTGCAGTTGCATAATGGACATGTCCATGCATATGAAGACTCATGCAGCAGCATATTCAAATTGAGCATTCAAGCATATTTATTTTGAGAAATGATTGTGCTTGAACAGATCAAACTGTTTGCGGTATCATTAGCTTTCATTTGAGAAACACACACATACACTACACACATATACACACACATACACTACACACATATACACACACATACACTGTTGTGAGTTAACAAATTTCAGAGCATTTTTGAAAGTGTCCATCTATCTCAAGCTCACAACCAAAGCCTGCAGGTCAAGCTTGAATAAAGGAAATGATCACATAATGTATTATTTTCATCAGCTAACAGCTTCTCTGACTTGATCTGCTTTCTTCAGGCTCGGCAAATCTTTTGATTAACTGGCCATATTAAAAACAAGATGGATGAGACGGTGATATACATGGCTGATGTGAATCTGCCCGTACAGCCACTTTATTTTGAGCGTCTCTCGCAAGAGAGAAAAACAGCACATTATGCACGTCAACACTGTCCACACATAGGCTACTACACACACACGCACAAATCTTATCTGGGTAATGTAGGCCCAGATACTCGCAACGCCAGCAGTTTTAAGATCCACTGTGTAATCACGGCATCTTCTAATTATCCGGTAATTATCCATTGAAGCATCTGTGGTCAGCAGAAACACCTTGGTGAAATTTGTGAATACATTAGAGAGGCAGACACAAATAAATAAGCAGCACAGCATTTATAGTGTGGGAAATGTCAGAGAGACGGACTCCACCATGCTCCGTCTTCATCAAAACAAAACATCATCGGGGAAAAAGTCTGCTCCAACTCTGGCTTGGTTTGGTCCTGCTAGTGCCGTGTTATTACTACTGCAAATACGGTTCCTTGAAGGCCACAGCGCAGTAGTGTGAACATTCAGCCTTATGGCACTGTTGGCAATGTTTTGGGGGTACCAACAACACGGCTAATTGTTTTCAATGTGGAAAATGGTCTTAAGCCATTGATACCTGATGCAGCATTTGTGTGTGTATCCCTTTAAGACCGCGAACCGCGTCATGCGGTTCGCGGTCTTAAAGGGATACACACACAAATGAGGGATATACATGCAAATGCTGCATCAGGTATCAATGGGTTAAGCCTACCCTAACCCTAACCTGTTACACAATACACACCAAGAGTGATGCGAATATAAAGCACGAAATTGCGATGCGAATTTTGACTCACCTGTCAATCGCAGCAGATGTGTATAGGGAATCAATTTCGGAAAAATCGACCTTGGTCCTAAACACCGCAATAACGCTCAGAGAAACTTCGCCGTTGGTATGCACGGTTGCATTGACTGATAATAGGTTCGAAAAATATTATTGACGTGTGAATTAATGGCAAGAAAAAAACGCTCCCGGTGTGTAAGGACCTTGAGTCCTTGACCTGACTTTTGCATCTTCTGCCCCCCAGCCTGGCCTGCTACCAGCGCCATGGGAAAAATGAACAAGGATAATAGATTCATATACAGGCTGCTTGTGCCCCCTGACCGCCCCTACCACTCTTGTCCTCCCCTTCTGCGGTATTGTATTATTAATTATTATAATTATTATTAATTGTATATGTTTTTTTTGTATGACTACAGACCTGTCGCCTTGACCTCTGTGGCACAGAGGTCATGGTGACATACCTTTGTCTTTTTGGGGACAGGGATAATAGTTGAGGACTTGAAGCACGCTGGAACGTGACATGTCTCCAGTGAGGTGTTGAAGATGTCCGTGAACACTGGGGCCATATCTGATCAGCACTTTAGGGCAGAGGGTGAGACAGAGTCACGTCCAGCTGGCTTTTGTGACTCCTGTCTTTTAAAGAGAAAATGCATGCTCACGTAAGTAACGCTAACATAGCATGATCACATCATTTTTTTGTCATATCTATATTTGGTTAATATTAGATTAATGTAAATATGTTAATATAGCCTACACATAAATACTTACTGTATCTCTATCAACCTATGGGTCCTTGGGCTGAAAAAGGTTGAAGATCCCTGCTATAGAGGTTTATTAAAAAGGTGTATTTATTGCCCCGAGTCCCGACAAAGATCACATGGCAAAATATAACAATTAAATTGGACATAATAAAAAGATTTGCAGCACACATGGTCAGAAAATGTATTGTTTCTGTGCAGGTGCAGCATAAATACAGTAACAGTAACAAAATAGACCTTATTCGATTGACGTCACTCACGTACGGGCACGCCCACTGCCGCCATGTTGTTGACATAGCGCAGCCGCTTTAAGTGACAGCCTATGTAAGAGCAGAGTTTATAGGAAGCTAGCCGCCGTTAGCGTTACCTGTATCGTTCCAATTGTGTTCGGATGGTGACCTGCGTTACACACGGCTGTAGTAAAGTCCCCGTGGTTTGTTTCTATCTCTACCGTCCACAGACGTGAAGGGAGCGAGACGGAGGATACGTCAGCAGCACAGGAGAGGTGTGGATAGTTAGGAGAGACAGGTGAAACTTTCTGACAGCTCCTCACAGCAAAGTCTGTTCACCTCGTTTTTTTCTTTTGTTTATTATTACAGGCATTAACGGCTGCATACACAACAACAACTCTGGGGTTTTTATTGCTGTCATCACATCAGTATTTTGTAATGGAACAGAAACGACAATAAGGCCGTTACTATAGTTGTCAGCTGCAGGACGGTATGTCAACAATATGGCGCTGTCCGGGGTTAGCGAATAAGGTCTATACTACACACTGTCCAAGACTTTTTGCATTGCTTTTTACATGAGCATCACAAGTCTGGAGTATCTCATGGTCATCAAACAGAATGCATCAAGTGTCTCCTCTCCTCTTTCACTCTCTCTCCTTCCTCCCCTCTTCTCCCCGTGCATCCAATAATAATCATAATCCTATCTCTCCACAGGAGGCAGTGCAGAGTGGTGATGGGCTGAAGTTGATGAAAAGCTATCCCCAGTCTCCCATGCGGCCCTAGAGTCTGTTTACATCTCACTGAACCCAGAATGTGAACAGGCTCTGGCAGGCGTGTGAATGAGAGGGAGGTGCGGCCTAGATCTCCGTTAGAGTCTCTCTGTGATAGCGCTGTAAACAAGGCAGCTTAATTGGGCAAACGGGCCGGGGGAACGGCTTGATCTTCCCTTCTTCAGCCGTTGTGAGTTGGCACAGGGCAACCAGAGAGTGAGAGGACCTCACACAGCACATGAGCAGACCAGGTGAAGATCTGAGGACCTCAGTGGAGCTGAAGGAAAGGTAGGAACTGATCATCACCTTCTACTGTTTCATTTGTTTTCTTTTAGTAAGGGATCACAAGTGAATGCTCACCAAACAGCTATTTTGTAGCGGTTGGAGCGATGTGTGTCGATGTGTTCATAGAGGGTTTCCACTCCACTGCACACCAGCTATTTATGAATGAATGCATGGTGGCTATTGTAAAAGACGATTTCCCTTTTTGTTTTTGTGACTGATTACCTTATAGTTATGTTCTACACTAATAGAAGACACAATTAGTCGTGCAATTGAATTAAAATATGTACAGTTGTTGGGACATTCATAAATGTACTCCAAATTAAACTTCCCTCGAAATAACCCCTCTTCTTTTTACAGTGAGGGGTGTAAACAAACCATGGGCAGAAACCCAACCTACATAAATGCATCCTCTCTTTGACCTCTGCCCTCCTCTCTCTCGTATGGGCCGCTCTGTACCTTTCAATGAGTTGACACTCAGTGAGGCTGGCGGAACAGTGCTTAGAAAATCAGCTGGACTGACAGCTGGGCTACTGGGAGAGACAGGAACTAAAAAAAGAAAAAGAAAATGGCGGTTGAGTAGGCTGCAATGAGATATGAGATACACTGAGATTTAAGGGCAAGAGTAGCCTATAAACTAAACCAAGAACAAAAGATGGAGTGAGAGATCAGTTCATTCTTTTTTTCTTCAGAAGGATGACTCACCCACACTTCCTCTCTTCTTATCACACTTTCCTTCCACCATATGAGCATCTATGAAACACTTCGATCCTCTCTCCTCTCCTCTCCTCTCCTCTCCTCTCCTCTCCTCTCCTCTCCTCTCCTCTCCTCTCCTCTCCTCTCCTCTCTTCTCCTCTCTTCTCTTCTCCTCTCCACTCCTCTCCTCTCCTCTCCTCTCCACTCCACTCCTCTTCTCCTCCCCTCTCCTCTCCTCTCTTCTCCTCTCCTCCCTCTCATCTCCTCCTCCTCTCCTCTCCTCCTCCTCTCCTCTCCTCTCTTCTCCTCTCTTCTCTTCTCTTCTTTTCTCCTCTCCTCTCCTCTCCTCTCTTCTCCTCTCCTCCCTCTCATCTCCTCCTCCTCTCCTCTCCTCCTCCTCTCCTCCCTCTCCTCTCTTCTCCTCTCTTCTCTCCTCTCCTCCTCTCCCCTCCTCTCCTCTCCTCTCCTCCTCTCCTCTCCCCTCCTCTCCTCTCCTCCTCTCCCCTCATCTCCTCTCCTCCCCTCTCCTCTCCTCCTCTCCTCTCCTCCTCTCCCCTCCTCTCCTCCCCTCTCTTCTCCTCTCCTCCTCTCCCCTCCTCTCCTCTCCCCTCCCCTCCCCTCTCCTCTCCTCTCCTCTCCCCAGCCTTATTTATCTTGACAAAGTATCCTCTGTTAGGCTGGCATGGTGTGTGTATGGCTCAACTGTGGTCACAGTCTGGATTTTGTCAGCAGAGAGAAAGAGAGGGAGGGATGGATGGAGGGATGCAGGGAGGGAGGGAGAGAGAGAGAGAGAGAGAGACAATCAGTGGAGAAGAAGGGAAAGAAATTGAGAGCTCAGTCAGAAGCTGCTGATAACAGTGAAAGGAGTGATGCATTATGTATGAGTTGGTTTAATCATTATTATTTTAATGAGTAACTGTGAATAATGAGTGATGCATTACTTTTTCAAATGAGTATCACTGCTGTGCTGTGATCACTTCAGTGACGTGACAATGATTTCACACACATTATGACACAAGCCAACATGGATTTATTTTACCCTTTTTTTTGTCTCTCTTTCATAACTCTTTTAAAGCGGTGTAACTGTTGTAGTGCAGAGCCTTTGTCTCCCCCTTCTGGC
This sequence comes from Poromitra crassiceps, assembly GCF_964638095.1. NCBI lineage: Eukaryota > Metazoa > Chordata > Actinopteri > Beryciformes > Melamphaidae > Poromitra > Poromitra crassiceps. The sequence continues at coordinate 7,055,023 of NC_139639.1, forward strand.
ACTGAGAGTATGTACGGTGCATTCATGTGGTGTTGGAAAAATGACTTCCTGACCATTTCCTTTGGCTCTGTGTTGTGCCGCAAAAACTGGAATCAGCTATCACCGTGTTGTTTATACTCTCTGAGCGGCGCGTGAATGCAACATTTAGCATAGTAGGCTAGCTCTAGCCTTGTAGAATGTACAAAGTAACCATATATTTGGATATTCAAAGAGCGATTGGCAACTTTACAGCTGGAGTGCGCTGGATTTTCATTGATATGTCAAAGTTGAATATCCAAATATGGTTACTTTGTACATTCTACAAGGCGCATGACATCATGCTGTAATGTGAGTCCTATTGTCAATATTTATAACTGTTCACAAAAAACCTTAGGGATTCATTTCCAGAGAACAACCTATTTTAGGCTGAGAAATAAACAAGGAATGTCAGTAATGCCAACCCCAATGCCTAACAGGAAAAAAAGAAGAGGAAAGAAATGTAACAGAAAAGCTTTCAGCAAATCATTCTAACTTTATTTACACCCCAACTCTGACAACAGTCAGGGATCCACGTGCACATGCATACAATAGCCTCTAGAGGCATGTGTGCATCATGTGTACAGCCTGTGTGCAGTATGGCAGCACAACGAACAAGAAGAAGAAGACAGAGAGAGGATGCAGTCCACATAAACACACATACATTTGTAGGTAATGGACATCGACGCACCACGAGGATATTATGACTCCCGGGTCTTTATATGACAGCTGCAAAGAATAACAGCAGTAATTAATTTTTCACAAGCTTGGGTTGCTTCCAGACGAAGGCTCAGCATCTGTTCCTGCGTCGCTCAATGAGCCGAGCCATGCTGCAGAGCTGGGGACACTCATACAAAATAAGATCCACTTATTGCACTGTAGGTGCTCTGGACAAATGGCCGCCCGATGGAAGCTGGTCTGTTAACAACACACACTGATTTCTAATGATTGCCAGGAGAGAGCCAACTAATAGCAACAGGAAGTGGAACTCTGCCAGCCAGCACAGCTACACCTAAGCACGGCACAGCTACACCTAAGCATGGCCAAACCCAAACCCAACTGTGAAGGGAATTAACCGCTTGCCCATGACAAGGGTCCAGAACATCGTAATGTGTAACTCGCATTATGATTCAGTAGCATGCATACTAGGCCTATTATTGAAGTAGCCTAATAGACCTTATTCGATTGATGTCACTCACGTACGGGCACACCCCCACCGCCGCCATGTTGTTGACATGCGACAAGTGACAGCCTATGTGAGAGCAGCGTTTATAGGAAGCTAGCTGCCGTTAGCGTGACCTGTATCGTTCCTGTTGTGTTCAGATGGTGACCTGCGTTAGGCATGGCTGAAGTAATGACAGCAATAAAGTCCCCGTGGTTTGTTTCTATCTCTACCGGCCACAGACGTGAAGGGAGTGAGACGGAGGATACGTCAGCAGCTCAGGAGAGGTGTGTGGATAGTTAGGAGAGACAGGTGAAACTTTCTGACAGCTCCTCACAGCAAAGTCTGTTCACCTCGTTTTTTCTTTTGTTTATTATTACAGGCATTAACGGCAGCATACAAACAACAACTGTGGGGTTTTTATTGGTGTCATTAGCATCGCTATTTTGTAATGGAACAGAAACGACAATAAGGCTGTTACTAGTTGTCAGATGCAGCGCTGTGTGTGCAGGACGGTATGTCAACAATATGGTGCCGTCCAGGGTTAGCGAATAAGGTAGTATAGACAACAACTGACTGTTACATCAAATTAATTACAATGTTTATTTTCAGTTTTCACATTTAACTGGAGGGAATATAAATGATAAGTAGCCTATAGGCTGCTCTAATTATAATGAATTGTTGTTTTCTCATTTCAAGTAAATAGCTATCCTGTGTTCATATTTCACTTGTCTTTGTCTTTCACGGCTTACGTCTCTGTACTCTGTATGAGCTGAAGATCTCACCTTGTGTGTTCGAACTGTGGCAGAGCGGGCGTGTATATGCGCACTGTGTGTGTGTGTGTGTGTGTGTGTGTGTGTGTGTGTGTGTGTGTGTGTGTGTGTGTAGGCTTGTACTTGACAGTCATACATGGTGTTGCAATAGAAATGAGTCAGGCAGTGGAAAACAGCCTTCCTCCGCCTGTAGGCTGTGAGGCACGTTCACTAAAGCCATGTTCACACTAGGAGGCCAAATCCCATTTGTGAACTTTAATGACCTATTAATGATTCTATCTATCCAGATTGGTTTTATGAGTCTGGACGCTCCAAATCTGATTTGTGTCACTTGTCCCAAACCACATATGGAGGTAGTTTCCAAACTGCTTTTGACTGATGTGTCTTCAGTGTGGACGCGTGTGAACATGGCCAAGTGTTTGAACAAGTGTTTAACGTGTTTAAACGACAGATTGTTTCAAGCCAACAGCAACGAGGCAACGAGCATCCATGGTGATGATTGTGTCCAAATATTTGCTCGCTCAGGAAGTGAGAATGCATTTATCTTATCATTCTTACTTAAGGCCGGGGAGTCATGACCTTACTTAAGGCAGTGGAGTCATGTGACCTCACTTAAGGCAGTGGAGTCATGTGACCTTACTTAAGGCAGTGGAGTCATGTGACCTTACTTAAGGCCGGGGAGTCATGTGACCTTGTCATTTGAAAAAGAAAAGGGAAGGAAACAGGAAATAGTATTCTTAGACTTCTTGGTAATCTGTTGAGTACATGAGGGCGTAACACTGTCTGCTGTCTTGCAGAACATGCACTCTATATGAGACAGTTCTACGTGCAAAACACCAGGCAAGCTCTGCTGTTCAAAAGTCATGAAACAGCTATTCTATAGCGTTGACTCCACCACACACATTTGAACTCAGAGACATGTCCAATCAATCAATCAATCAATCAATCAATCAATCAATCAATCAATCAGTCTGTCTGTCTGTCTGTCTCTCTGTCTCTCTGTCTGTCTCTCTGTCTGTCTGTCTGTCTGTCTGTCTGTCTGTCTGTCTGTCTGTCTGTCTCTCTCTCTGTCTGTCTGTCTGTCTGTCTGTCTGTCTGTCTGTCTCTCTATATCTACTTGGGTATAGGCACCTGCTTGTGAGTTTTAGATTGATTTTGTTCTCCCCTGCACGTACCCTGAACTCAATGACAGTATCTCACCATTTACAATCTCCATGGCAATCCAAAATCTGCTTTCTTGTCTAAGCTGTGTGAGTGGGATTGCGTTCCCACAGCGTCTCATTGTGCTCACTCTGGATTTGGAAATAGCGGGGAGCAAAGAGGAAGCTAGAAACCCCCCCTGACTCAGATGAAGCACTTTGGAGAAGTACTCTGCTCTTTCTTTCTTTACGTCATGTCAGCCTTTACTTTTTTATCCAGCAAAATCAGTTGTGTTCTTCACCAGCCGAGGATGAAGAGTGAAACATCTCTTCCCAAAACACTGCCGGTGTCACATGATGGCTACTCTGGGAATATTTATTACTTAAATGAAAGCTTGGACTGACTTGATAGTTGGAATGTGTGAGTAGGTCCCTGTGTAAAAGCCTCAAGTTTACATGTGTGAGTAGGTCCCTGTGTAAAAGCCTCAAGTTTACATGCCAACCAACAGCTTCTCAATGATGGCTTTCTTCAGAGCCAGTATAGAGAGGCAATTCCTTATATAGACAAATCATCTCTCTCTCTCTCTCCCCCTCTCTCTCTCCCTCTCTTTCTCTCCCCCTCTCTCTCTCTCTTCTCCCTCTCTTTCTCTTCTCCCTCTCTTTCTCTTCTCTCTCTCTCTCTTCTCCCTCTCTTTCTCTTCTCCCTCTCTTTCTCTTCTCTCTCTCTCTCTCTCTCTCTCTCTCCCTCTCTTTCTCTCCCCCCCTCTCTCTCTCTCTTCTCCCTCTCTTTCTCTTCTCTTCTCTCTCTCTCTCTCTCTCTCTCTCTCTCTCTCTCTCTCTCTCTCTCTCTCTCTCTCTCTCTCTCTTTCTGCTTGTTTTCATAGTGCCGGGCCCAAACATTTTACAGGACTGAGTCACAGGCTGGTTTTGCCTCTGAGGGGGACTGGTTATATTCACACATTATTTCTGGACATTCAGATCCCTTGAGTCACTTTTCATTAACACTTTGCCCTCAGAAACTCTTTGTGAGCGCACTTAATGCCTACCCCACACTACAGGATAATTTGCAAGATTATGGCCAAGATTCCCCCCTCCCGATTTTCTCGGGGGTGCTCCCGATTTGAGGCGCGTCGGGCAGATAATCTTCCCAAATGATCCTGTAGTGTGTGGGGTTCAAAGATTCACAATCGGGAAGACTGCCTCTTCCCGATTGTGAATCGGGCATATCTAACATGTTAGATATTTACAACCCGACAGGCGATTGCATCTTGAGCAGAGAGCCAGTAGTAGCTGCGTTTCCATTACAGTTTTTCGCAAAATAATCTGGTCCGCGTCCGCCCGCAGCCCCGCACAGAAACAAAGAATGAGGAAATTGTCATCGAGGTGAAGTACCCGTGCGTCTTTGAACGGGACGGAAAACTAATGCTATACTGCAAAGCATGTAGCCTACAACAAGCGCTTAGGTCTCATATGCTTCCCGCATCGGCGAGTGTCCGCACGGAAAAGTGAGTCAAATCAGCAGACGCGCCCCTCCACAAGGCACCTGTGCAGACGGTTTTCGCCTGGCCGTGCACAGTAGGCCTACACCCCGAATGGACGCGGCTGTCCGCGCAAATATTAGTTAAACAAATCCTTTCAGTGCAAATGCATTATAAAAACAAAAAATAAGATTTGTTTAGAAAACGAAATGACACAAATGTATTATTATTATTATCATTATTACTACTACTACACCCGGTGCGCACACTGAATAGGCATTTTAAAAGTTAATGTCGAGCCCTGCTTCCAAGGTGAATCTTCGGCATAATCTTCTAGTGTGTGGGGTTGCGTTTGAACAGACGCGATTGTGTGTGTGTCCCAAGATTGAAATGTTAAGAAATCGGCTCTCTCTGTCCTGTAGTGTGTGGGCTCTCAAGATTTTTATAATCTTCAAGGATTTGAAAATCCTGTAGTGTGGGGTAGGCATAATGCACTTAATGCACAGCGGCCGAGTTAAGAATGTGTCTGTGTCCGTCCGTCCTTCAGAACCAGCTGTTTGTTAACCCATTGATACCTGATGCAGCATTTGCGTGTATATCCCTCATTTGTGTGTGTATCCCTTTAAGACCGAACTGTGGTTCGCGGTCTTAAAGGGATACACACACAAATGCTGCATCAGGTATCAATGGGTTAAGTGGCACCGCCCGACTCTTCCATGAGGCGCTGGTCTTTCATGGTCATAATTTTCTCTCATCATGATCACATGATCTAGGTGATCCAATGGCAGCTCAATATGAGCAGTGCTTCCTGAAACCTGGCAGGCTAAAGAGCAGAGTTGGAAAAGGAGACATTGTTCGTGCC
>NC_139639.1:7065451-7097951 GCF_964638095.1 Poromitra crassiceps
CTCTCTCTCAATCCCAAGCCACCTCCAGTTCAAGCACACATGAACAAGCTCAACAATTACAGTGTGCAGACCTTCAATTAGTGTCATTGACATACAGTGTAAATAGACCCTGCTGAGGAAGAGATTTGACATACAGTGTAAATAGACCCTGCTGAGGAAGAGATTTGACATACAGTGTAAATAGACCCTGCTGAGGAAGAGATTTGACATACAGTGTAAATAGACCCTGCTGTGGAAGAGATTTGACATACAGTGTAAATAGACCCTGCTGAGGAAGAGATTTGACATACAGTGTAAATAGACCCTGCTGAGGAAGAGATTTGACATACAGTGTAAATAGACCCTGCTGTGGAAGAGATTTGACATACAGTGTAAATAGACCCTGCTGAGGAAGAGATTTGACATACAGTGTAAATAGACTCTAGAAGAGATTTGACATACAGTGTAAATAGACTCTAGAAGAAATTTGACATACAGTGTAAATAGACTCTAGAAGAAATTTGACATAAAGTGTAAATAGACTCTAGAAGAAATTTGACATAAAGTGTAAATAGACTCTAGAAGAATTTGACATACAGTGTAAAGAGACCCTGCTGAAGTGTAAACAGTGTAAACAGACCCTGCTGAGGAAGAGATTCTTGGTACCACAGTCCTGGCAGCTCCTGTGCATCCTTCAGCACCATGACAAAGAGAAGTACGTCATGTCTGAAACTGGCACTGAGCTGGAGAACTTTCCAACTCCAGTTTATAAACAACTAGAAGTGCACAAGGCCCACTATAATTCCCTTTTATTGCTTGTTCGTGATAGCATTGCGCCGGTCGGATCCACTCCTAAATGTAACGGCTTCTTCCTTGGCCCGTGCTACACCCTTCCACCAAGGTCCATGAAAATCAGACCAGTTGTTTTTTCATAATCCTGCTAACAAACAGATCAGTGGTTAGCACTGTTGCTTCACAGCAAGAACGTCCCGGGTTCGAATCCCGGTCTGTCCCAGGTCCTTTCTGTGTGGAGTTTGCATGTTCTCCCGTGTTCGTGTGGGTTTCCTCCGGGTGCTCCGGTTTCCTCCCACCATCAAAGACATGTATGTTAGGGTTAATACTCCTGTCAGTGCCCCTGACCAAGGCACTGGCAAAAGAACTGGAGTTGGTCCCCGGGCGCTGCACTGCAGCTGCCCACTGCTCCTAGTTCTAGGAAGGTTCCTAGTAGAGGATGGGTCAAATGCAGAGGATGAATTTCCCCATGGGGATAAATAAAGGATCACTTAACTCACTTAAGAAACTATTTCTCTCCCTAAACTGATATTCCATTGGTTTATCCCATTGGTTTACACTTTCAAAATAAATGATCAAGAATTTTGTTCTTCCCCAATATCCTGTTTGAAGAGAAAATGCATCTTATTAAGGAAGTAAGATGATCTCAGAATGTGGTTTCACTGTGACTTGAAGCGGATATAGGCCCCTCGATTGTCTTGTGAGTCTTCACATGACAGGACTGGGCTCTACAAGGTCCTGACAGCGTCAAAGATATTATATGAATAAATATTATTGAGACAAATGCTTAGCAGCTTTCAAACTTAGACGTTTATGTTTTCTTGTGTTCAGACATAGTTTTATAGATGTTTTTTATTTTCCTTGACAGTTTCGACGAGTCACTCTGGTCTTCTTCAGAAGCAGTCGCACTGACAGCTGGGTATGACGTGTCAACCATGCTTTTCAGAAGACGAGAGTTGACTCGTCGAAACTGTCAAGGTAAATAAAAAACATCTATAAACCTATGTCTGAACACAAGAAAACATAAACGTCTAATTATAAATGAAGACATGATGAACATCATTGAAGCTTTCAAACTTAGTCTGATCATTCACCATGATTTGGGATGGCTCATCATTTCATTGTGCCTGGCCAGAGACTATTACTGTTATTTATTTCAAATAGTTTTGATTGATTTTTCAATAAAATAAGAGAGAAACGGACAAACAAGCAAAACAAAATGACGAAAAGACAGACAATACCAAAAAAAGCATGGTTGCATAAGGCCGTATATGGATACAACATCCTGGACACCTTACATATATAGACTATTACTGTTATAACAGTTAGTCAGGTATCCATTCCATTCAGTGAACTTAACACCTTGTCCATCATCTCTTTTATAGCCTCCAGCTTGATCTTCATGCTGTCCACTCACTCTCTCCTCCTGACACCTCAGCCTGGTCCTGTTTACTCCATCAGCATCAGTGTCCCACACTGATGATGCAGGGGCCAAGTAGCCTAACTGTCAGCATTACAATAGAACCTGTAATCTAATGCCATCAAGGGTGATGTCTGTGCAATTCTTTCAATGCTTCCAACAATGTGTACAATCTGCAGTAATATTATTATGCCTATAAACAAACAAACAAACAGAAAAGTTAGCTAGCTAGTTAGGTAAGCAACCAAATAACGTTTTTCATGCTTTAAAAACTCAGCCATAGAGACATTATAGAAGAATAGGAATAAGATAATACAAAAAAAGAAAAATAAATAAAGGTATATACAGTAAAGTGTCAAATATTTGCAATATACTACAATGATTATCAAAATTACTATTGAGTAACAAGTGAGAAATATAATCTAGTAGTAGGCTATATACAGCAGTGTGTGTAATAATACTAGTAATAATAGTCAGGTGCATTTAGTTTCCGTCAATAAAACAATAAATAGAAACGACCAAGGCAGCTTTATTTGTAGAACACATTTACAGAGTAATAAAAATGACAAAAAAAATAAAAAAATAAAAATAAAAATAGTGCCGTGTTCAAATCAAGTGAAATATAAAGTTAATAGAAGAGAACAATCACTCCCACTTTTAGATGCACAATGTGAAGACGTTCTCTATTTACGATCATCGCTGTCTCTTTCGAGCGCTCTCTGAACTCTTGGTCTGAGGTGTGAGCCACAGCCGCTGCTGCTTAGCTTTCAGAGAGCTGTTTCCTGTTGAGTAAATGAGCAGGAGGAAGTTGGAAGGCTGAGTGCGGGTAAACCAATTTCACACTTGAGACGTTGTGCAGCACGACAGCCACGCCACATCTCTCTGCTCTCCACATGCAGGTGCATCTTCCTCTCTGCTCTGCCTCCTCACGCAGCCTGACTGTGAGATGACAATCTGACTCATATCTTTCCCCCTACAGAACACACAGACGCTCTGTTAGCTCTGAGCTAAACAGCTTCTAAGGGACAGACTTAATGAAACGCTGTTCAAAATCCTTTGGAGAGCGATGGTTGTTTTAACGCTCGTTAATGTTACACATAAAGTGGCCGATGCAATTACAGTATCTGTCGCCTCAAAGTCCCAGACTTAATCAAACAGCTGACATTCTCAGAGAGAAAAATAGGAGCAATGTTGCACTTTCACCTCTCCGGCTATGGCTGGAATCATTTGTAGAGCTACTTCTCCTCGTTAGGTAACTGACCTCGTTAGGTCTTCTTCCCTTCGTTAGGCAACTGACCGCCGGTCTTCTTCTCCTCCAGCAGAGGTGTGCAGGGGTGAGTTCACCTGAGAGCAGAGGGGAAATGTAACAATCAGGCATTTATGAAGTCTTTCACCTCATCCTATCTATCAGATTCCCCCAACGGGAATCATTAGCGCGCTATATTCAGATGAATGGACTGCAGCTCTCTTCTTACCAGGCCTCTCTCTCTCTCTCTCTCTCTCTCTCTCTCTCTCTCTCCCTCTCCCTCTCTCTCTCCCTCCCTCTCTCTCTCCCTCTCTCTCTCTCTCTCTCTCTCCCTCCCTCTCTCTCTCTCTCCCTCTCCCCCCCTCTCTCTCTCTCCCTCTCTCTCTCTCTCTCTCTCTCTCCCTCTCTCTCCCCCCCCCCTCTCTCTCTCTCCCTCTCTCTCTCCCTCTCTCTCCCCCCCCTCTCTCTCTCCCTCTCTCTCTCTCTCTCTCTCCCTCTCTCCCCCCCCCTCTCTCTCTCTCCCTCTCTCTCTCTCTCTCCCTCTCTGCCTCAGTCAGCAGGTCTGAACAGGGCCAGTTCTTTCTCTCAGTGGGGCTCTTAGAGCGATTGACTCTCTCTCTCTCTCTCTCTCTCTCTCTCCCCCCCTCTCTCCCCCCCCCCCCCCCCTCTCTCTCTCTCTCTCTTCTTGCTCCCTCTTTCTCAGTGGGACTCTTATAGAGAGTTCGGTCCTGAATCCTGAATGACTTCATTGCAGTATTAATGAGAGGAAAGCTGAAAATCTGAAGCCGATACTGACAAGGGGAGAGGGGCGAGGGAGGGAGGGAAGGAAGGAGGGAGGGAGGGAGGGAGGAAGAAGAGATGGAGGTGTACTTCAGTCCATCTTCACTTTCTTTGTCTCTTTTGTTCCACAGAAACATCTTAACCTTCTACCACCTCTCAGCACACCAAGTAGCTGCATTAAAGTCAAGTGAGGAGGAAACGGCTCAGGAGGCACAAAGAACAAAGGGAGACTCCAAAGGATCAAGAACAAAGAACCAGGTTTGGAATGTCAAACGGCGAAAAAAAAAAACTCGGATGAAGCCGTGCTATAAGGCGCCTTTCTCCTTTCCTGCATCACGATCAGAATGGCGGAGTGGAGGAGTTCAAAGCCGATCTTCTCATAAACAATTGATCTGTCCGCCTGTGGATTTGTTTCAGAAATGCTTTGGTCTCAAACCCCCCGGACGGGACATTTAAGGAAGAAGGCGTGTGTGAAGTGGGCCTCCATGCTTCCAGTGTTCTGATCTAACACAAACAGCACCAGCCTAGCCGAGCACACACACACACACACCAGCACCATACCTCCATCAGATACCAGCATCATACCTCCATCAGATACCACTGACAGCCAGGAGGCTATCTGAACTCACATCAGTGTGGTCCCAGCTAAGACTCACCAGGAGAAATATCTGACCTGACAACTGTTTTGGTTTTTCCCCGGGATGTTTTGGTGATTCTACCCAACTTTTACTAACGGAATCAGGAGTGTGTTTGTGACATGCAACAAAGCATCCAAGTGGGTGGTCCAACAACCTCTCTCTTTCCAGTCCTTTTCTTTTAAACGGGTTGTAATCTTGAACCTCAGATTACTTAGTAAGGCAATAAACCTTCAAGTTAAAGGGAATTATTATTCAACATCAGAAATCTGCAAATCCAGGGTGACCCGACGGTAAAAAAAAAATCAGACCACAGATCTTTATATTCTGAGCCAAATGAAGGAAAATGGGGTTGAAGTTGAATGAGCAGCATGTCTTACTTACATTAATTGCATTGGTGGAGGAGGTGTGATGCCACAAGCAGCCTGAGATGCGTATTCGTCCTTTTACAACATTATAAACTTCACAAGCCAATAAAGGAGTTATTGAACGTTTAACAGCCGGTGCCAGGCAGACTCAATAAAAGCAGCGCCAGCTTCATGCGCTGAAGCCATGGACGGGACGACAGAAAACATTGTGGCTTTCTTCACTCAGCTGTGGAGCTTTGCGACGGACAAACACCACCAGGGGGCGTACAACACGGTGTGCCTGGGGGTCCTCCTGGGCCTGCCCCTCCTGGTCCTCCTCACTTCTTTGGTGGTGTGCTGCCACTGCTGCTGCTGTCGCCATGCCAACTGCTGCTGCTGCTGCTGCTGCTGCAGAGACAGCGCGGTGATAACGGCCAGGCCCAGGTCGGAAACCAAGAAGAAGAAAAGTGGCGCCAATAGTGAGGACTTGTGGATCTCGGTGAAGCCCGGGCCGATGACTCCTGACCGGGTCGCCCTCACCACGGTGTAGCGAGCGGTTCTGACCTTGCTGTTCCTAGCTGATCACATGGTCTTGACTGATGCGAATGGATTGTCTCAAAAGTGCAAACTTCAGGGTTCTGGTTATTTTAGATGTAAAAGTACTCACCTACCACCGCAGAGACCCGGGTTCAATTCCTGCCAGCGGTACTTCTGTCTTGGTCAGACGTTCAAACAGACACAATTGGCCGTGTCTGCGGGTGGGAAGCCGGTGGGGGTGTGAGTCATGGTTGCTGCACTAGCGCCTGTTCAGGGGGGAGGAGAACTGGGGGGGAATAGCGTGATCCTCCCACGCACTATGTCCTGCCCGTGAAATTCCTTGCTGTCAGATGAAAAGAAGCAGCTGGCGACTACACATGTATCGGAGGAAGCATGTGCTAGTCTACAACTCTCCCAAAATCGGCAGAGGGGGTGGAGCAACGACCAGGACAGCAGGGGGAATAGACCCTTTTCACAGGGGCCATTTTGTGTTGAAAAGGCAGGGTAAACACAGGTGCAAGCAACACACTAATGAGGCTTTCAAACTTCCATGATTGGAAGTTGGAAACCCTCATTAGTGTTTTGCTTGCACCTGTGTTTACCCTGCCTTTTCGATACAAAATGGCCCCCGTGAAAAGGGTCTATTGGCCAAGTACAATTGGGGAGAAAATGTGAGAAGAAAATTAATAATAAAAAGAGGGAAACAATTGCAAACTTCACACTTGTGCTGGACTCAAAGTAGTGGAAAGGACTTCAACTTCTAATGGACACAGATCTGGTTGAAACATGTCAAACTTTGTAGAGAGACTTGTTGTTTTGTATTATGTCATGTTGTTATGTTGTTATGATGTTTATCACTTTTGTGATGATGTTTTTAGTGCATGGTGGCCTACACAAAGGAAGCACACATAGCTACACAAGCACATGAGGTATTAGAGACATCTACATGATGGTGTGTGTGTGTGTGTGTGTGTGTGTGTGTGTGTGTGTGTGTGTGTGTGTGTGTGTGTGTGTGTGTGTGTGTGTGTGTGTGTGTGTGTGAGAGAGCGAGAGTGAGCGAGAGAGGAGAGTGGACAGTCCATGTGAAATTCTTTGCCATTTGGGAGATAGAGCCAATTTAAGGGGAGCTTAGCTCCGACAGCTATAATACTGCCTAGCTCTTACATTCAGGTTACAATCTAGTTATTCCCTGATACAGGAAAAATGACTAATTTTCTACCAGTTTAAAGCCATTGAGCTCCGAGAAGTTGAACTCGTTGTACTTTGAATGAAATCTAATAACTCTTTTGATCCCCTTGAATTATTTTCCTGCTCTGGCTTTACCTGCTTTAATGAAGGGATTCAGAGTCCAAATTAGAATAACAGTGTGAGCTACTTATCTTACTCATACGTTCATTTCCGTTTTGTGAGACTCTTCTGCTGCTCGAGTCAAGTGAGCCTTAAAGAACTCTTTAAAGATCATTTCAATTTAACATTTCAAATGTTCAAATGGAATAATAACCTATGAGAGCAAGAGGAGTGAAACACTGAGATAAGCAAATGCTTTGGACTACAAGTGGAATGCACTGGCAACTCTGTTTTCTTTTCTTTCTTTTTTTTACTGTCCAATTAAGCACTTAGCAGTGTGATCATCTTCATGCAGTGACATCATCTTCATGCAGTGACATCATCTTCATGCAGTGACATCATCTTCATGCAGTGACATCATCTTCATGCAGTGACATCATCTTCATGCAGTGACATCATCTTCATGCAGTGAGGTCATCTTCATGCATCTCAAGTGCTTCTGGGAAAACAGGCCCCACTCATTCCATTAGCGTTCAGATGGACACCTCGTAGATGGACACCTCATAGGCGACACCTCGTAGGCGGACACCTCGTAGATGGACATTAGGCTTTGTCTGCTATCCGTCATAGAGAGGGAAATCACACTTGTGCCGCATAATTGAGCTTGAAGTGTAAAATGAAACCTCGGCACAGCAGCAGCCAATCACCAATCAGCCCTACAGCAGCATTAGCCAATTAACCACCAATCAGTCCTACAGCTCTGACACAGCAGCGCAGCCAATCACCAATCAGTACTACAGTTCTAACACAGCAGCAGCCAATCACCAATCAGTCTACAGCTCTGACTTGGGTGCTTTCCAAAGAAACAACCCCATCAACCTATTCAGATGTTTTGTTGTTGCAGCAGTTTTTGCTGTTGTTGTTTTCACAATATCGTGTGTATTTGTCAGAGTGAGCCTGCTGATCATTATCACTGATCTTATAAAGCACTGTAGCACTAAGGCCATTATAGAAAAGGAACAATATAAAGCAAAAATAAATGGGGGGTTTTGCCAAGAAAACTAAAGATCTTGATTTACCCGCAGAGATTTTATCCCTGTTGATATTTATCACAAATTTCCTCAGTTCCCTCGAAATGTTGCCCATGTAAGATCATCTTTATTCCATCAGTGGTGTCCCTCTTCTTGACAATTTGAAATTGAAACTGATTATAGATTTCCAGCCCTCTGGTTTTGCAGACAACACAGATGATTGAGTGTTGCTCTCAGCATCATTGGAGACTTCTCTCAGCATATTGCTGGAAGGACATATTTGCTGTTTTCATTTTCTACTTCAAATGATCGTTAATGCAGCCATGCATCAATATTTTGTGCATTGGTCCCACTGCACTTGGCCCTGATCACTTATCATGGCGTATCACGGGTTAAAATCCTTCCATATGCGAGCTGCAGGGTGGGCGAGCCCGCGCAGCGCACTCATGGGTTCAAATCAATATGATGATCTTTTGGATGAAATCTCCCTAATTGTTCCCACCTTATTAACCTATGCTGAACTGGTGGTTGCACTCATGAGATCACTTTGTGTTGGTTTGTCTTGCTTGGAGTGGTGTCGTCACCACTGGCCCTTTTTCTTCTCAACAGCTGTTAGGTTTGATTTATAATGTTGGACTAGAGCGTGTTTACACTTCCCTCACTGTGTCCCCCTCACATTTGATTTGCTGGGGACTACGGTACGTGATTCAGCTGTCGGGGTGAGACATCTCTTTTTTTTATTGCTTCTCTTCGTCAGTTTGCTGTGATCAAAGGGGATTCAGAGGCGAGGAATTTGTCACGCGTCTGAGCAACAAATCTGCTTCCTGGATAGTTTCTCTATACAATAGCACCACTTTTTGATCCCACCCAATTATGCATGATGACATTGTACTGTTTAGGATCTTTTTGTTGATGTTATACAGTTGATACTGAGAAATGCTGAGATATTCTTTAAAATAATTTTATTTTTTTGTAAGCATATGCCTGGCCAGGCTTTGTTGGTTCCACTGCATAATTTATCTTGACATAATATACAGTATAGTGATACAGTGATGAAGGAGAACACAGTGTGGAAGCAAAATAAAGTATTTTTCTAGCTTTGTTGAGTCTCATTTCTCCATTACTATAATACAAATTGAAGCTAATGGAGCTTTTGAATGTTGACATGTAGTCATTATGTTTACATGTAAGCATGTCATATGATACTGAGCACGCTGCCAGACTCAGACAGCACAGCACACACCTTGTTAGTGAGTGAACATGCACGTCCTCCATGATGTCCTCCATGCCATGCTGTCTGGATTTGCATCTTGACTTTCTGATAAATCAGTAGCTACTGTAGTGATTTATTTTTCCATTTCACGCCATTTTTACATACATAGACACATACAATACATTTATATTTGGTGTCTTTTGTCAATTCAAAGTTAATTACAGAAGCAACTAATTTAATGATCCACATCAAAAGAAAAAACCTTGTGAACAACTCAACTCAAGACAAAAATATGCTGCAAAAACATTCTCTGTACTTTTTCTCCTCTCCTCCTCTCCTCTCCTCTCTTTCTTCTCTCCTCTCTCCTTTCTTCTCCTCTCCTCTCCTCTCCTCTCCTCCTCTCCTCTCCTCTCCTCTCCTCCTCCTCTCCTCTTCTGTTCTGTCTGGTCTTTCCTTCTCCTTCCATGACACAGCAGCCCCCTCAGACTCCACCCCTTTAAACAAACACTGCCTTGTTACATGACCAAGCTCTCCCATGGAAAAAATGCATCACACTGAGAAGGTATAAGTGTGGACCCAAGTGAGCAGACACACACACACACACACACACACACACACACACGAGCCAAAAATACGAGCCAAAACTCCTAGATATACAGTAGGCCTTCAACACAACAGAGTGATTTGGTACAAATCCATGTGAAAGATCCACGTTAGAGAGAGAGATCTTCACCAACACTCTCTCAGTTAGAGAGATCTTCACCAACACGCTCTCAGTCACTGCAGTTGTTGGCAGCCAATCACAAGGGCGAGAACATCCTGTCAATCAAAACCAATGTTGTTGCAGCTCCACAGGCAAGTCTGGGATGGAGCCATTCCAACAAATATGAAGAGAAAAGGTGAGTAATCCAAAGAGTCGGATGGCCATATAGGAAGGAGTGACAGGGTTCCTATAGCCTTTTTCTATTTCACAATTCCATACTTATCCAGGGGTGGGGGGGGGTGTCGGGGTGTGAGGGTGTGGGTGGGGGGTGTGTGGGTGTGGGTGGGGTGTGTCGGGGTGTGTGGGTGTGTGGGTGTGGGTGTGTGGGTGTGGGTGGGGTGTGTCGGGGTGGGGGTGTGGGGGTGTGTGTGTGTGTGGGGGGGGGGTGTGTGGGTGTGGGTGGGGTGTGTTGGGGTGTGAGGGTGTGGGTGGGGTGTGGGGGGGGGGGGGGTGTGTGGGTGGGGGGGGGGGGGTGTGGGCTGGTCTCCCCCCGACTTCCACAGAGATATGAGCAGAGATATGAGCAGGGGATTCATATGAGAGAGGAAACCACAGACTGCTGAACTTTGACCCACATTGAAAGAGTCAATGCGTTCTATTGGGGAAACCCTGATGTGGCCGCCAGGCGTAAAACGAACCAGCGAAGACATACACACTAAGAAACCGTTTCTCTCACTGAGCTAGAGTCAGGGACTGTCCAGTCTCCTCCATCAGCTTATTTCTATCAGTGTTCAAACTACTGATGATGAAGAAACATCACTGCTGGCATCTTACAGCCAGCAGCATCATGTGAACATTTCTGAAGCCAGAGTCTGATGATGCAGGGACTGAACCAACAACCTTCTGCACCATGCATGAGCTACAGACCCCTTATGGAAGACTATATTATGGAAGAGAATAATCATATCTTGGTATTTTTAGGCTGAACTGTGACACGATACTGTATACACGTCTGTATTTTCTACAAGTGGGCTATAAATGTTCAGTTAATAGTCAGATAGTATATTATCTATATATTTTGTCTAAATTCAGAATTTTATTATTTAGAAAAATGAATAGTCAGATAGTAACAATAGACAATAAACAAATATTTTTCCATACTCTCTTTTCCTTTTTCCATATTTTTCCAGACCTGCAAAAATACTAAAATCAAATTCCGTACTATTGCGTATTGGGACCCTGGAACGAGGGCATCTTCCCACTCACCATGTAGTAACTTCACACAAGCTGAAAGATGGTAGGTAAGCAGGAAAAAAGCAGCATACACACAAATAGCTACACAGCAGGAGCAGACTCTCCTGCCACTAAAGCCACTCGCCTGGCCGTGTTGCCAGACTCTCTCTCCCTGCACTGGCAGGAGGCAGGAAGCAATCTCCATAAAGTCATTTGCAATCACTGTGGCCGAAAGGGCCTTCCGCATCAATGAGCTTTTGTGAGGCATTTCATTTCAACGCTGAGATGAAATTCTACGCTCGAAATATTTGCCGCTAAATTTGATGCAGGTTGATGCTGTCACCTCACATGGGTGGTGTGAGTCTTTGGCCCCGGGGGCCCGGCCCCTCCTGTGTGGAGCTGTCATGTTCTCCACCGGTTCCTGTGGAGTTCCTCCTCGCCTTCTCCCCTCAGCCCAGAGACAAGCAAGCCAGGTGGGTGTGAGACTTTAAATTGCTGTATATCTGTCTATCTGTCTGTCTATCTATCTATCTATCTATCTATCTATCTATCTATCTATCTATCTATCTATCTATCTATCTATCTATCTGTGATCATCCTGTGATGTCTGTTTGTCTATCTGTCTATGTATTTGCACTGTGATGGACCGGCAACCTATCCAGGATGTTCTCTTGACCTCCCGTGACACTAAAGTGGGTATGAACAAAAACTGTTATGAAACCAGACAAACACCAAACACTCATCTGTTCCTCAGAGTAGCCTAGTTCCTCATCTCAGTATGATGAAAGTGGAATCATGTGGCGTCTCAACTCTGGTCTTACTCTTGTGTGTGTGTGTGTGTGTGTGTGTGTGTGTGTGTGTGTGTGTGTGTGTGTGTGTGTGTGTGTGTGTGTGTGTGTGTGTGTGTGTCTGTGTGTCTGCTCACTTGGGTCCACACTTATACCTTCTCAGTGTGGCATGTGGAAAAACTGCTGCACTTTTGATGAAAGAAATTCAACTAAAGAGTGCCAACATTGAAGTGCTTACCTAGAACCTACTCTCTGTTCATACTTATCACATGTTACTGTAAGACCTGCTTTGAAGTCACATGATGTCACTGTAAGACCTGCTTTGAAGTCACATGATGTCACTGTAAGACCTGCTTTGAAGTCACATGATGTCACTGTAAGACCTGCTTTGAAGTCACATGATGTTACTGTAAGACCTGCTTTGAAGTCACATGATGTCACTGTAAGACCTGCTTTGAAGTCACATGATGTCACTGTAAGACCTGCTTTGAAGTAACATGATGTCACTGTAAGACCTGCTTTGAAGTCACATGATGTCACTGTAAGACCTGCTTTGAAGTCACATGATGTCACTGTAAGACCTGCTTTGAAGTCACATGATGTCACTGTAAGACCTGCTTTGAAGTCACATGATGTTACTGTAAGACCTGCTTTGAAGTCACATGATGTCACTGTAAGACCTGCTTTGAAGTCACATGATGTTACTGTAAGACCTGCTTTGAAGTCACATGATGTCACTGTAAGACCTGCTTTGAAGTCACATGATGTCACTGTAAGACCTGCTTTGAAGTCACATGATGTCACTGTAAGACCTGCTTTGAAGTCACATGATGTTACTGTAAGACCTGCTTTGAAGTCACATGATGTTACCTATTGGTATTGCTTGAAAATATATAATAACATCATAACAACATAGCTCAGCATGTTGCTGTGTCTCTGTCGCTACATGACAGGTGGGGTGGTTCGATTCCCGATGGAGGCGACAGCACCATCCTCTCTTTAACATCACTAGCTCTTTACGCCTAGCAGCCAGCTTTAATATTAATTAATTAGAAGTGTAATAAAAACGAAAAGAAGATTGTTATGCCTATTTCCACTTTTATTTAAATATAAATAACATTGCTGCCTCAAAATACACAGATGAAAGTTCAGTCTGTGCACAGGTTAGAACTCACCACCTCTCCCTCTGAAGGCAGCTGACATACACTGTGAACCACGAGGGACTGCCACTGATGCTGTATTTCTCTGTGTATGACTTTGACAAAATCGGGAAAAGGCTATATTTGAGCTTTTAGTCAATTTAGAAATAGTTAAGTAGACTGTTATGGCAACAGATTAATTACTGGACTTCCAAACATCAATTTAGACTCTAGATCACCTTTCTAAATTGATTAAAAGCAACAATACAGCATAACAATTTCCTGGTTTCAGCCTCACTATTATATAATTCATGCTAATTTCCAGTTTTGGCAATTAATTAGCTCATTATGGTAATTGCTCAAATTGCCCAACATGCAACAGAGAATCATGCAGATGCAGTTTCTTATGAACTCTTATGATTGAAATGTCATATTTATGCCTAGTGGATGAAATTCAACTTGGTTGCTAAAAGCGGTTTTAAGGGGGTATTTAAGTTAATAAGAAACAACATTACTGGGTCCAAGAAATTTCCAGTAGACTATTGTGGCACCTTATCTAAAGCCTAAAGAGTAAATGTGGAGTGACACCAGAGGTTTAGCGCAGGTTTAAGCAACCACCACCACCAAAGCTGAATCTAACTGACTGTACCTGAATGCAACATGGGTCTCCTCTGGGTGAGAGACATTACAGAGAATGTGTGAGAGAGGGAAAAAAGTATTGGCATTGCCGGAGTTAATGGGGGGGCCAGGGGGGCCAGGTTCCCCCAGTATTTTTTTTTTTTTTTTTTTTTTTTTTTTAATGCTCACCATTTTAAATCTCCATCTGACTGTCTGGCTGAATATGATCATATAATTTATATCCACTTTGACAAGCATCACAGGTATCTCTTTGCTAAAGCTGTGACAGGGGGGGCCTCTGACAGGGCCTTGCTGCAGCCGCCCCCTCGCCCTGGAATGCCTTCCCCAGTCACATCTGACAGGCCAAAACTCATTGTCTTTCATACTCATTATGTCATCTTTCCAAAAAAGCTGTGGATCTTTTACATTTAATAAGTTGAATGACATTATGACAAGCTCCACGTAGTGGTGGTGGAGCAGGAATTAAACGAGCCATCTGAATGCTTCCACGTCTCTATGTGGTCGACATATCCATCGCACCACCAGCACCACCAGCTCCCCTTCATAGTCAAAGCTCTTCGCTGAGAGCTTTTATCTTTTTCGTCTGTCACTGTTCAAAACTGACTGAGCCTTGAACCCACGACCTCAAAAGTTACCGAGGTTTGAAACCACAAGCTAAACACTGCTGAGCAGTAATGAAACTCTCTGAGCCGCTGGGTCAGACTTTTTAAGATGGGGTTTCTCAGAGCATTTCATTCTTTCCTCTGGCTGTTGCTGTTTAAAACTGACTGAAACTCAAACCCAAGACCTCAAAAGTGACCATGGAACGTGCATGCAAGGGGTGAAAATAAATAAATTGTAGGCGGAGTTCCCAGCATGCTCTGGGGTAGATGTGTTTGCTTTGGGAGGTTAGTTAAAGGACTTCCTGTTCTATATGTGTGATGTTAGTTATCTGCAATGTTATGTGTCGACTAATAGTGCTGTTCTACATGTTAATTACATTGCTTCACAATGTTGAAATGTTGGCACCATGGGTGACTCTGGTAAGCAGTTCAGTGACCCCTCTGAGATGCTGTGTGTGGGTAAGTGTGTTCTAAGGCAATAAACAGTATTTTTTATAGTAGGAGCAGGATCTGCTAATAAAACACAGGTCGTCTCTCTGCCTGTGCTTGTTGCAATATTTTCTTTTGATTGAGTGGGCAAGACTCGTGTCTGAGTGGGCAATGCCCACCCCTGCCTATAGCTGAAATGGGCCTGGATTCCATTCATGATGAGATTACCTTATCCAGTGCAGCTGTTGTGGATTACCACTTTAAGACACTTAATTAGCACCACCTGGGTGTGATTGTTCAGGTGTGGCTGGTTTGACTGAGGCTAAGGGCTCTTAGACACTTAACAAAAACCTTTTTCTGGTGGAAAACATAAGAAGTTACCCTGTTCTGGTAGTCAAACCACCTGGCCTAATGGACAAGGTGTCTGATTTTGGATCAGAAGACTGAGGCTTTGCACAGTCAACATAAAGTCTTACATTATCATACATGATCTAAAATAAATAAAATAAAGTAATCTAATCGCTGGATGGAATCCTGAGACTGAATTAGCGAGGTAACCTTGCATGCATGTTCCAGTAGGAACCTTTGTCAGAAGTATATATATGACTTCCAAGAGATTATTTTCATTCAAGTCAATAGCTGAGGGGTTAAGACAGAGGACTCTGAAGCAGGCATGCCGAGTTCAAACCCTGCTTGGGGATGTCTTTTTTCTCTCTGAACATAGCCCTTGTGGGAGTGGCATATTTCAGCAGGGAATGTCATAGACCCTTTTCACAGGGGCCATTTTGTGTCAAAAAGACAGAATAAACACAGGTGCAAGCAAAACACTAATGAGGGCTTCCAAATTCCAATCATGGAAGTTTCATTAGTGTTTTGCTTGCACCTGTCTATACCCTGCCTTTTTGACACAAAATGGCCCCCATGAGAGAGGTCTATGGGCAGTGGTGGGTAAGGCCCACTCAGACATGAGTCTTTGCAACCCAATCAAAAGTTAGGAAGATATTGCAACAAGCACAGTCAGAGAGGTTATCTCCATTTTATTAGCAGATCCTGCGCCGTGTACAACACAAGACTACTGGAAATACTGTTTATTGTTGCATTAGAGCACACACAGCATCTCAGAGGGGTCACTGAACTGCTTACCAGACTCACCCATGGTGCCAACATTTCAACATTGTGAAGCAATGTAATTAACATGTAGAACAGCACTATTAGTCGACACATAACATTGCAGATAACTAACATCACACATATAGAACAGGAAGTCCTTTAACTAACCTCCCAAAGCAAACACATCTACCCCAGAGCATGCTGGGAACTCTGCCTACAATATATTTCTTTTCACCCAAAACCAATGGAGAAATTCAATATGTTGCAGGAGGGGGCGGCTGCAGCAAGGCCCTGTCAGAGGCCCCCCTGTCACAGCTTTAGCAAAGAGATACCTGTGATGCTTGTCAAAGTGGATATAAATTGTATGATCATATTCAGCCAGACAGTCAGATGGAGATTTAAAATGGTGAGCATTTTTTTTTTTACTACTGGGGGAACCTGGCACCCCTGGCCCCCCATTAACTCCGGCAATGCCAACACTTTTTCCCCTCTCTCTCACGTTCTCTGTAATGTCTCTCACCCAGAGGAGACCCACGTTGCATTCAGGTACAGTCAGTTAGATTCAGCTTTGGGGGTGATTGCTTAAACCTGAGCTAAACCTCTGGTGTCATTCCACATTTACTCTTTAGGCTTTAAGCAAGATGCCACAATAGTCTACTGGAAATTTCTTGGACCCAGTAATGTTGTTTCTTATGAACTTTTATGATTGAAATGTCATATTTATGCCTAGTGGATATAATTCAACTTGGTTGCTAAAAGGGGTTTTAAGGGGTATTTAAGTTCATAAGAAACAACATTACTGGGTCCAAGAAATTTCCAGTAGACTATTGTGGCACCTTGTCTAAAGCCTAAAGAGTAAATGTGGAGTGACACCAGAGGTTTAGCGCAGGTTTAAGCAACCACCACCACCACCACCCCCAAAGCTGAATCTAACTGACTGTACCTGAATGCAACGTGGGTCTCCTCTGGTTGAGAGACATTACAGAGAATGTGAGAGAGAGGGGAAAAAGTGTTTGCATTGCCGGAGTTAATGGGGGGCTAAGGGTGCCAGGTTCCCCCAGTAGTAAAAAAAATAAAAAATAAATAAAAAAAATGCTCACCATTTTAAATCTCCATCTGACTGTCTGGCTGAATATGATCATATAATTTATATCCACTTTGACAAGCATCACAGGTATCTCTTTGCTAAAGCTGTGACAGGGGGGCCTCTGACAGGGCCTTGCTGCAGCCGCCCCCTCCCTCTGGAATGCCCTCCCCACCCACGACCTCAAAAGTTACTGAGGTTTGAAACGACAAGCTAAACACTGCTGGACAGTAATGAATCTCTCTGAGCCACTGGGTCAGACTTCTTAAGATGGGGTTTCTCAGAGCATTTAATTCTTTCCTCTGGCTGTTGCTGTTCAAAACTGACTGAGACTCAAACCCAAGACCTCAAAAGTGACCATGGAACGTGCATGCAAGGGGTGAAAAGAAATATATTGTAGGCGGAGTTCCCAGCATGCTCTGGGGTAGATGTGTTTGCTTTGGGAGGTTAGTTAAATTACTTCCTGTTCTATATGTGTGATGTTAGTTATCTGCAATGTTATGTGTCGACTAATAGTGCTGTTCTGCATGTTAATTACATTGCTTCACAATGTTGAAATGTTGGCACCATGGGTGACTCTGGTAAGCAGTTCAGTGACCCCTCTGAGATGCTGTGTGTGGGTAAGTGTGTTCTAATGCAATAAACAGTATTTTCTATAGTAGGGGCAGGATCTGCTAATAAAATGCAGGTCATCTCTCTGCCTGTGCTTGTTGCAATATTTTCCTTTTGATTGGGTGGGCAAGACTGGTGTCTGAGTGGGCATTGCCCACCCCTGCCCATAGCTGAAATGGGCCTGGATTCTCAGCAGCAGTGGAAGAAGATAATGGAGATGTAACTGTACTCTTGTGGCCAAACCCTTCATCTATTTAGGAAAAAAGACACCAGTGCTGTTAGTATTTCACGTCACATGACTTTTATTGTGTCTGTGAATGTGCGGCACGAGTAGGATACACCAACTACAAGATCCGTCTGAAAATACAATCAGTGAAGAAGATTCATTATTCATAACATTCATAAAGCCTATAGTCTTCTTTTCTTTTCTTTTTTTTATTCCACTGTGACCTCTAACCTTGAATTCATGATTGGCTGGAGTAAAACCTTATGGGCCATGAAGGCTTAACAAGACATTTTAGGGCACGCACAATTGATGAGGGTCGGCTGGTGGAGCTACAAATTAATTCAGATAGATTGATTGATGTGCTCTGTCCTTGTCACATAAACTAATAAAAGTTTGTAATAAAAAGTGTAAAAATGTAATAACGTCAAAGTCAAAGCAGTATTAATAACCTTTGTCAGCTGTCCAGAATGAAAACAACACTTTGGTCATTAAGTTCCTGAGGATGAGGCGAGGAACCTCAATGAAACTGAGCCATACGAACATGGGCACATTACAATGATTGATATCCTCTGTCCTTATCTTTTCAAAGTAAAGCAGGAGCAATATGGCCGTTCCACACGTCCGTTCATTGTTATTCTCTGGCTCGTTCTGCAGAGCCTAACGAGATGTTCTCTGGCTGGTTCTGCAGAGCCTAACGAGATGTTCTCTGGCTGGTTCTGCAGAGCCTAACGAGATGTGACAGTGTTTGTGACACGCTGACAATCTGATGTGACACAAGCAGCCAGCGTCATAATCAATAAAGCCATGGCTCTATCTCACTTAATTAATTGTCTACACCTGACTCTCTCAGTCGCTGTTTTTTATTTCTTCGTAAAATTTTTGTTGGCCATTATGATAATACTATTACTATACACAGTTGAAAGTTGCTCTTCACTCGCAACATCGAATATGAACGAGACAAATATAATACAAATAACCCAGGCTGCTGCAGTCCTAGGATACAAAAACAAAGTAAAAACGTATGCAGTAAATGAAGATAAGAGTTCTTGGGTTTTTTCTGCGCTCACTCAAATCTACTGTGGGCCTGGTTTGAGATGGAGGTTTCAGTTGGATTTACTTCCACAACATCTTGAGCGATGCACTAAAAACTCACGTGAACGCGACTTCATTTTCAAAACACCGACTTCAAAATAACTCAGAGGCAAGTTTCCTACCGGCCACTTTCCCCACGACCACACTAAAACTCTGGGATTTCTGCTGAAATCCCGTCTGATCTGGGATCTGATGCTCGCTGTAAAACGAACACCTAATAAGTTACAATTTCCTACGATGATCAAAGAGGTGTGTTTGCGTTTCATTGTCCGAGACGTGAGACTCACAGGCGCTCCACGCTGAATCCCTTTTTACAGCCACACTCATCTGCAGAGAAATGCCCAAAATCTAGCGTGGTGGTGGCGAGCAAACGGCTGATGGCAGTGTGTGTGTGTGTGTGTGTGTGTGTGTGTGTGTGTGTGGTTTTTAGAGGGAGGTGTTTGCGGTGTTCTCCTGCGAGGCTGTGGTCCTGCTCTTCTCTCTGGCCATCATCAGCGACCGCCTCTTCCTACTGGACAAGGCTCCCAGGGGCCGGATCTTCATCTCGGTGAAGTCCAGGGACATCAGGTGGCCCCTCCATGGCTCCCAGTTCACCCCCTGACAGGGGGGGAGAGGAGAGGAGGATGAGATGGGGAAGTCAAGAAAGGGGAAGAAGGACGGAGAGAGAGAGAGAGAGAGGTGGTGGGGGGCAGGCAGGAAGACCGATAGGCAGAATGACAAACGTGAATAAATTGCTTCATTTCGTGACAGCACCAACTTGTTTGGACTGTTATTACGTTTCATCAACAAACATGGCGGAAGGTATCCGGAGCAGCAATATTATGGATGAAATGTCGACGAGAGCAGAGAAATCCCCTGGCATTTCCTCCATGGTATCAGTGTCCCGTAGACATAATAACTGTTGTTGTTGCCCTATCATCAGCCTGGTCAAAACAACAAGAACCCCCAAAAACAAAAACACACTGAACGTTTTTACAGCAGGTGTGAGGAATGTGTTCTCTTATCAGTGCTGATGGATGCGGGGCATTTCAGCTTCACCTCCACACACCAAAGCCAAACCGCTCAACGTGGGCGGGGCTCAAAGCCAAACAGCTCAAAGTGGGCGGGCCTCAAGCAAGCTGGTCTTTGATTGGTGACCAGGGAACTGCCTCCCTCCCACTGTAGCAGCATTTTGAGTGCTTTGTCTTTTCTTTTTGTAGCTTTGTGTAGAAAAGATGTTAGCGATAATGATTAAGTTATTTATATCGTTATATATATACCGTACTGTATAGTTATTTATGATTGTGATTATGATCCTGATGACGATAATTATTATTACAATAATCACATTTGTTATTGACAGTAATTACCAGTGACAATAGTAGTTAGTAGTAGGCTACTGTAGTTGTAGCAGTATTAGTAGTACGAGTTGTAGTACTACAAGATTGCTACTATTATTACTAGTATTATTAATAAACAATGAGAAATAAATATACAAAACAAAACTCCACTCAACTTCTGAACTAAAACTCTGTTCAGTCGTGACTGTTGAATTAATAAAGAACATCGATGAATATTTTATTTGCGACACAGTCATGTGGGCTGCAGGTATGGAGGGCGCGCCAGAGTGACACTGACACACACACACACACACACACACACACACACACACACACACAGAGAAAGCATTTCGAAGCATTAGTATGATTATTCAGCATCATGAATGATGGATTCAGTCTTCCTCAGACAATAAGGCTTGATCTTATGATCTTACCTTATGAGCCACATTTACATATCAGGAGAAATCTCTCCTCTTTTGGATGCTGATGGATTCAGAGCATCACAGGACTCAGACTGTTAGCTTGGCTTAGTCAAAACCTGCCGTTATAATACTATCAGTGCCATCTATTGGTGTTAATGCACACTACACCAGAGAACCCAAAGTTACTTCGATAACATGGATTTTTAACTTTTGTTTTGTTAAAACCCATTTATGACCTCAACACTATATTGAGTATATTGAGTATGTTGAGGAAAAGCCCCGCAGATTTTTTTTCCCGTCTGTTAGAGGTGTAATTTCCGTTGAAGAGGAAGACTCCCACACACTGACTACCACTTAAAGAAGGCTTTTATTAAATAAGATAGGTGTAATTTCCTCCACATATTTCTCATATTTTCTCTTACTGTAATAATGCAAAAACAACAACACCAACATTCATACTCGTACTTAACTCATACTTTGACCTATTTGAAAGATTTCAATGGATTTGTGCTTAACTCAGCTGCACTTTAAGTCCTGGAAAAGGAAATTATAAAATTCCACTGTGGACATTAATGGGTTTTGTTGTGCCAATTAACCAAATTAAGGTATGATCTGAGACATGATGAACATCATAGGTTAAGAATTAATTTTGTGTGCGTGTGTGTGTGTGTGTGTGTGTGTGTGTGTGTCTGTGTCTCTGTGTATGTCCGTGTGTGTGTGTGTGTGTGTGTGTGTGTGTGTGTGTGTGTGTGTGTGTGTGTGTGTGTGTGTACTGTCACACAACCACAAATGACCAACACAGAGATGGCTCCCTGCTCACTCACCAAACTGTGCCTGTTGTCGCCCCATTTGCCGTTGAGGTTGGCCAGATGACAGTTCTTGTACCACCAGGCGCCGCGGTGCGTCAGGGCGCAGTTACCCAGAGCGATGTCGTTATCTGAGTCCACAGTAGACCAGGGCCGGCCTTGGTGGTAGGTCATAGCATCGCCTAGGGAAGGATCAGCAGCCAGCATCAGCAGCAGCAAGAATTACACTTCTCCAAAATATAAATAGCAGGTTGTACCAGATTCAACCCCCCTCCCAACACCCTCTGTTTATTTGTGCAGAATTTGCTCACTTCTTTTGTCTCCATCTGTTCCCTAAACCGGAGAAATTTACATAAAATGCCAAAATCTAAGCGTGATTATCTCAGCATATTGTGGCGTGTGTAGACACATGGCCCACTTGCTGTGCCTCTATATCTGCCTGGCTTCAAAGCCGACTAAAACCCCCGCCCCCACCTTCGTCAGATACTGCCTTCCCTATGCAGCCGGTCTCTGCCTCTACCTCTGATGGTCTCTGCCTCTACCTCTGACGGTCTCTGTCTCTACCTCTGACGGTCTCTGTCTCTACCTCTGATGGTCTCTGTCTCTACCTCTGATGGTCTCTGTCTCTACCTCTGATGGTCTCTGTCTCTACCTCTGATGGTCTCTGCCTCTACCTCTGATGGTCTCTGTTTCTACCTCTGATGGTCTCTGTCTCTACCTCTGATGGTCTCTGTCTCTACCTCTGACGGTCTCTGTCTCTACCTCTGACTGTCTCTGTCTCTACCTCTGACGGTCTCTGCCTCTACCTCTGACGGTTATACCATTTTCTGAAACAAATCTCCATCTCCATCTATATTTACCAGGCTCCAATGGGAGAAACGGGTTACAGTCATCCTGGGTGTGAGAACTTTGAATCGACCTCCTACTCTAACTGAAGAGTGACGATGTTCTCTGATGCTTTTATGGAGGATGGAGACATATTTACTCTTGAAGGGATAATGAAGCTTGATGGGCCCAGGTGCCCTCTCTGTCTCATTGGCTCCCCCTGCTGGCTCCCCCTGCTTCTATCCTTCTCTATAATTCCTGTTGTCTGAGCGAGGTTTCAGGGGGGAAAAAGGAAAACCTTCCCCCAGCTGTGCCGTTGTATCGGCCGTCCCAGGCTCTCCAGTATTTACAATTCCTCGAGTTTGAAGAAGACAACTGAAGGAACAAGGGACGCACCAGCTGTCCCACTGTATGTGCCGATTGTAAGTTTGAACTTCTGCTTGACCGGGGCGATCTTGAAGTTGTCGTAGACGGCGTACGCCCTCTCTGAGCCCAGGCCCAGGTCAAACCTCAGCTCGTACTGGGTGGCCGTGTTGGTAAGCTCATAGATATGGCTCAGACCTGGGGAGGGAGAGAGAGAGAGACAGAGAGACAGAGAGAGACACACAGAGAGAGAGAGGGAGGGAGGGAGGGAGAGACAGAGAGACAGAGAGAGACACAGAGAGAGAGAGAGGGAGGGAGGGAGGGAGAGGCAGAGAGACAGACAGAGAGAGAGACACAGATTGATTTTTCCGGCTTTTGTAAATTGACAATTTGGCCTGTCCCACTCCAAAGTTCAACAGCTCCCACTTCATTGCATTTGCCCTTTTATAACCAGCACCAAAAATAAAAGCTGTTTCACTCCAACTCTCCCCACATTTGACAAACACATATTCTACAATTCCACACTCCAGAAAACAGTGAAAAACAGACTCTGATTCTTGACAAAAAGGACAGTTGTTAGACACTGTTGGATTTGAGAGAGACAGAGAGAGAGAGACAGAGAGAGAGAGAGAGAGAGAGAGAGAGAGGGAGGGAGAGAGAGACAGAGAGAGGGAGGGAGGGAAAGAGAGAGTGAGAGAGAGACAGAGAGAGAGACAGAGAGAGAGACAGAGAGAGAGAGAGAGAGAGAGGGAGGGAGGGAGAGAGTGAGAGAGAGGAAACACTTGATTTCTCCATCTAATGCGATACATTGTGATTTCAATTTGCTCTGAGAAAAACTAACAAACAAAACAAAACAAAGCAAACAAACAAACAAACAAACAAACAAAGGAAATAAAAACATTGCAGCACTCACCGAGCCAGAACTCGTCTGTCATGTTGCCAAAGCCGGCGATGTACTGTCTCCAGCGCTTCATGAAGTCCAGTCTGCCGGTGGTGCGGCGCTGGAGCACCTGAGACAGAGGGGGAGGAGTCACTGACAGCTGCTGCACAAAGCTTCCAAACACATCTGTGTCCCCAATTCTCTGATTCAGCCATCAAATGCCACCACCAATTACCACGACTCATAATTCATCATATTTCATTCATTGCAAAATATTGGTAACGATTAACATTCTTATCTGCGGGGAACGATCGTGTGCTACTATATCAATATCGTTGCTTTACCAGCCAGCCGCCTCCATCAGTGTCCATGTCGCAGAAGACCTCGACTGGTTTGGAGCGCTCGTTGCTCAGATAGATGGTGTAGATGCCACTCTTCTTATTGCCATTCTTCATGATCTGAACGCAGTCCATGGGGAACGGGTAGAGGAGGCCGGCTGGGGGGGAGAAGAGGAGGAGAGCTGTGAGATCTTCTGACCTAAAGTACCATGAAGTGATGTCAGGGTCTGTTGTGATGAGGTGGCATCATGTCACATGAAATGACATGACCTTATTTAGATCACATGATGTGATACATCATGGCATAGTGTCACATGACATGACCTGATAGCATGTGATCTGATCATGTGACATGTAAGGGACCATCAACTCCTAGATGTGCGTTAAGATGTGACATTACATGATGTGACATATAACCCACTGCAGATCCACTAAGAAGGTGGACAATACCACCAATGAACTTAATCCCCGCCAAATCTTACAAAAGACAATTGAGTAGCGTGTCCTCCTGACCTGTTTTGAAGATGGTCTCCACCACCTTGCTCCTCTTGGCTCCCCTGTAGGCAATCAGGGTGACGATATATCTCTTCCCCATCTCCAGACCGGACACAGCGAAACGTCTCTCCCCGGCTCCCAGCTGCTTCTCAACAGTCTGACCACAATACAGAGCAGGCACAGGTCATCTTTCTGCTGAGCACACAATGCTACAGTACCATTTCAACCAAGGGAAAATGTTTAAGACACGAGTGATCACACAATTGAATCAACACCTATGGTGATCCAAGATGGCGGCGCGCACAAAAGCAGCGGCTCTGAGCTCTCACAGAAAGTGTATTTTCTTTATTTAATATATGTACGTGACTCAGGAGATGCCTCGCTCTTTCACTGTTTGTTAACAATGACAAGAAAGATACTTGAACTTGAATACAGATAGATAGATAGATAGATAGATAGATAGATAGATAGATAGATAGATAGATAGATAGATAGATAGATAGATAGATTTTTATTTCTGTGTCATGCACCATATTCATGGTGCCCAGCCCGTCTGGGCTTACAAGACACATCTCCAGTACATGCATAACTTTACTACTTTATAGATGAATTTGCTACTTTTTGCCACTAGAGGTCAGTGTTCTACAGAGCTTACATTATGCACCACCAGCCTCTATTTTAAACAGTAAGCACCATAAAAGTGTGTTAGATAATACAAAAGGTATTCTCGTAGGCAAGGAGAGGACATAAAATGCAGCATTATATAATCCCTTCCCCTGCTTTTATCACGGGTCACTAAAAGCGACTGTAGCTCTACGTTTATGGAGAAGAACGTTTTTGTCTGTGTGCAACTTACTGCAAAGTCAAACTCAGTTTTCCAGATGAGGGTGGATCGTAAAATTCTGTAGTGATAAATGCAACGCATAAGGGTTGATCTCTATATTCCAAATGGTGTGACAAAGAGTGCAATAACTCAGTGGTGTCATCGTCATTTTGCTGGTGAGGAAGAAAGCATGGAGGAGTCAATGAACCAGTGTAGGAAAACTCATGTTGGCTGTATACAGAGCCTATTCTCCTGCCTGATCTACTGTTGGCTCACTCTGCCAATGCACAGAATGCAGCCGACAACAGAAAGAGTTTGAATCCCCGTCCTACTGTCTTATCTCTTTGCAACTGCTTATCTGTTGATCTTCTCTTTGGCAAGAGCAGCGCCACGAAAACATCTGAAGTTGGTGCCTACCTGCGTTTAAAATGATGGCTCAAGCATGCGTGTAAACATGATGGCTCAAGCATGCGTGTAAACGTGTGCGTACCTGCATGCTGCCGTCTTCAGCTCTGTAGGTGAGGGTGTAGCCCTCGATGTCAGCCAGCGGGGGGATCCAGGTCAAGGAGGCCGACTCCAGAGTCACCTCTTTAGCCTTCAGCTCCTTGGGGCCATCCATCCCTGTGTGGGTCAGAGCAGAGGTCAGAGTGAGGTGTGTATTTTATATTCATTTACACATCTGGATGCTCCCTCATTCATTCATTCTTAGTTTCTGCCAACTGTGAGTGGAGGGAAAAGTGGGCATCGGTTGTAAATGACCTTAAAGTGGAGTCTTGTCTGATGAAGGTCTCTGTGTTTGAACTGATCTCATGATTTAATATTTCTGTGATATCATCGTTTAAATCCTCCCTGTCCAGATCATTTTTGTAGGTTGCACCTTTCAGAGTATACATCTTTCATTCACTTGTGACATCATGTGAATTCAATGCTTTACACACAAGCACGCACGCACGCACGCACGCACACACACACACACACACACACACGCACGCACGCACGCACACACACACGCACACACACACACGCACGCACGCATGCACGCACACGCACACACACACACACGCACGCACGCACGCACACACGCACACACACACACACACACACACACACACGTGCGTGCACACACAACATATTTTTTTAATGCCGTATTAATTCCTCCTTATTCCTTGCATACACCTCAAATGATAAATGCCACATTAAAGTATTTGGCAAACATAGACACTCTTTGTCAGCCTGAACTCCCTGAAGTGCAACAGCCCTGTCAACTGACCAACAGGCCTGTCAACTGACCAACAGCCCTGTCAACTGACCAACAGCCCTGTCAACTGACCAACAGCCCTGTCAATGGACCAACAGCCCTGTTAACTGACCAACAGTCCTGTCAACTGACCAACAGTCCTGTCAACTGACCAAAAGCCCTGTCAACTGACCAAAGATGATTAATTTTTTCTTCTGTTTACTTTGTGCCTCCACAGATAAAATGTCAGTTCTCCTCATCGTCTCTCTCATTGAACTGGTATGGGCGTTTACGCTGAAACAGACACTGAGGTCTGCTATATTGCCTTGATCTCCCATAGGCTTTAAGAGATGAGAGAAAGGTGTCTTTTGAGCCTGTGTGTGTTATGATTACAATGCCAGGAAAAACAATCAATTCATCCAAATCAAAAGTTACTTCTACACATTTTAAAATCACAAAATAGTCTGAATGAATAGTGACTAAATTGAGTTAATTTAATATTGCATTTTTCTTGAGTGGGAAAGCAGTAGTTTCAGAAAAAGTCTGTGAAACTCTGTGATGTTGGTTTGGCAAAGTTTTAACTGACACGTTAATGGTGCCTGTTATTAGGAGCAATAAAGTCCCAAATGTAATAACACTGGGTTTTTATTTCTCCTGACACAAGAAGTTGAACCCAGCAGCACCCAGCCTGATGGCCTCCCATGAGTTACGACCAGACAAGTTTATCATCCAAAACACTCCGGCCGTTTGCTGGCTAATTGAAAAAGATGCAGCCTTATAGCTCCCAGATGATTCCACACAGATGATCTGGCTTCACACAAAGACCTCTCTGTTCTGACCCGTCCACCATGAGCTGCTGCTGCTACTGTTCTGACCCGTCCACCATGTGCTGCTGCTGCTGCTGCTGCTACTGTTCTGACCCCACACAGAGTTACAGGACGCGCCCGCAGTGACCTAACGCGGCCTGTGGGGAGCATATCCTGCCGGTACAGGAGTGCTTCTGTGGGAGTACATTTAGACTGAGAGAGTTTTGACTAGTAATTGTTGACTATATTTCAAAACATTTGCATGGTTTTGCTATAAAGAATACAAACCGATCCTCAGATCCAAATGGTTCAGGTGTCTCAAAAAACGGGTGGTCTATATATCGTCTATTCATGGTTTGGCTGAATGATGTTTTGTAGGTTTAAACTGACGAGGGAGTTACATTTACTGACAACAACTCCCATAAGAGAACAGAACATAGCAGATGAGATGATCAAAGCGTCATGAATGCATTTCTATAAGCAAACACCCAGATGTCTGCCCCCTACAGTTCCCCTGATGCATAACCCCTGATGCCCCCTACAGGTCCCCTGACGCTTAACCCCAGCACCTTGTGCATCCCAGTGTAGCCTCAAAGCAAAGTAGAAGTCACCGCCTCATCCCAGTGTAGCCTCAAAGCAAAGTAGAAGTCACCGCCTCGCGGTCGTATGCCTCCACCAACAAGTCATGTGACAGTCTCTCTACATCCATGTCTGTCCAGACTCATACAAGCACAAATACCTTGAAGCCCACAGAGCAGGGCATTCAGCCTTATGGCACTTTAGGCAATGTTTGTGAGTACCTCAACAACAAGGCTAATTGTTTTCAACATGGAAAATGGTCCTATCCCTACTACTAATCACCCACATCCCCCCAGCCACACCCCTACCCACCCCTCGAACCCCGACCGTCCTATCCCGAGCCATGGCCAGCTGTTTTTGCCACTATCTTTTTTCTATGGTATTTCATTAAAGGTGCTCTAAGTGGTATTAAAATACAGTTAGGGTGCCGATAACCGATATTAACATTGCTCTTATGGCCCATAACCGCTTTTTACTGATGTCGATATGATTTGTATAATAAAAACAAGTTTCTATGAGAATTAAATTTTGCAGATACTGAAAAACACATGTAAACACTGTGAATCTTAAAAGGTGATGTCTTTCTTTATTTCCAAAACATTTGGAAAAGCCCATAAATCATAAATCTACCGCATTGTTTCCTCTCAATATGAAAATTATGGCCGATACAAGTAACTGATATTGATATCACTGTTAAATTTGCACATCGGCATCCCTACATTAGATTAAAAATAAATAAATAAATAAATAAATAAAGTCTTAAATAACTACTTTCTGACAGCTATCACTGATATGAGTCCTTCACTCTGCAGTATATAGAAAATAATTTTTCTGGGACCCATCCCACATTTATCCAATCAGGAGAGAGGATCCCACACATTTATTTTCTGTTTACTGACCAAACACTATATCAGTCGGAATCCATTTTATACTTATTTTACTAAATTATTTAACTAAAAAATATCACTTACAGCACCTTTGACATAAATTCTGGATTGCTTTGGATGTTAAATTAACTATAAACAATTCAGGGGCAAAGGGGGCTTCAATATTGACAGAAGAACAACCTCCCTAATCGTTGTGCATTAACCTGTCTCAGCTTGTGTGGAGATCTTCCTGCTGGCTTTGTCTCCCTTCACAGCCCAGATGTAGACAGTGTAGAGGACTCCAGGCCTCAGGCCGTTCAGCCTGTAGGAGGCGCTGTCGGGTCCCACTGGGACCTGCGTACTGGAGCCCTCAGCAGAGCTGTAGGTAAGCATGTAGTCGTCAATTTGTGCCCGGACTCGGTCCCACGACACGCTGAAGCTGGAGTCTGTTTCGTCTCTGGCCAAGAGGTTAGTAGGAGCGTCCAGCTCTATAGAGGGAAATGTTAGTGGAGGTGGTTAATACACTACTGATGCAAACTACAACATGTGTTGTTTCATTTCCATTGAAATGAAAGGATGCATTGCATGCATTTTCTAAAAATATTCGGTTATATGATGGTGAGTAGCCTACGGACAATTATTTTCTTCTTTTGATTCCATTGAAGCAAAACAAAAAATGAGATATGTGATCATCAAAAATGAAATACTCCCCAGACAAATGTACCATGCTTACTGTACTGTAACTATTCTTTTTTTGGGGTCAATATTAAATGTAGCACCTGTCTCAGCTTGTGTGGAGATCTTCTTGCTGGCTTTGTCCCCCTTCACAGCCCAGATGTAGACGGTGTAGAGGACTCCAGGCCTCAGGCCAGTCAGCCTGTAGGAGGCGCTGTCAGGTCCCAAAGGGATCTCTGCACTCGAGCCCTCAGCAGAGCTGTAGCTTAAGCTATATCCATCGATTTGAGCCTGGACTCGGTCCCACGAGACGCTGAAGCTGGACTCTGTCTCCTCTCGGGCCACGAGGTTAGCAGGAGCATCCAGCTCTGCATGATGAAGTCATGTTATTGGAATAGTTCAATTATACTCACAGCTGAAATCTGTTTTTAACAAACAAGATGGCGCACTCCCAATTTGAATGATGCTCAGTCATTCAGGAGGAGCCTATACAACCCTATGGCAATTAGCCCTGTATAAGGCCAGCTAGACTTTCTGATGACCCCAGCACCTGCTGGAGAAATGTTTGGCACATTCTGCTCTTCAAGTTCATGCATCAGAGATCTCATCTTGTCATGAAGCTTTTGGAGAGCGGTCAGTTTTTTCGGCCACCATCTCCTAAAACATTTTCCTGCTGGGGGCCGAGGAGAAAAGGTCCAGCGATACAGTACGTTCTACCACAGTGGAGATAGTCTTTGGTTTTCCAAGCCCTCTCTAAAGACCCTTTCAAGCCTATTATTACAGTAGGCACATCACTCATCACTTCAGCTGATTTGCGACACAATCCGTCCACCTCAGTGCTTTACTGCCAAGAGGAGATTTGAGTGGCAACACACTCAACAAAACCTGCCCTTCACACCCAAAGAACATTACAAGATAGTTTAGGTCTATAGGATGATTATATCCTCCCCGTGTGGGAGAGAGGAGAAAGCCAGTGTGTGCGTTGGCATGCTATGTGGAGCACACACCTACGCAGACGACGTGCTCCTGTATAAACAGAGACACTGGCATTGTGATGGCATTTCACAAGCACACAGTAGGTGTTTGTGGGCACAGATCCTCCGGTGGCTGTACGTTGGCATTGCACATGAAGTCTAGCAGCGTCAGCAGCCTTATTCAGTGGAATAAGTGTCAAGCAGATTTATACAGCGGCCGGCTCCACATCCACCATGTCTGCCTCTTTCTCCAGGTCTGTGCTTTGCATTCTGGGATACGGCTTTGCCCTCGAAGGTAATAGAGCCCCGTTAGAGGGCGGAGTCTGTGTGAAATAGAATGATAGTTACGGATGGTAACTCTACTTCTATGATCACAGGCCTCGACCTAACTGCTCCACGAGTCGCTGAAGAGACATAGTGGACGCTGAGTATAGGTATGCTCGCCTTATATAGCGCAGAGTGGCATAGGGTTCTATAGACTCATCCTGATTGGCTGAGCATTCAAACACATTAAAATGTTCAGTACGCTGAGGCAATAGAGTCCAGTTAGAGACTTATTGGCTTGTGATCATGGAACAAGAGTTCTATAATTAGTTATATAGAACTGGAGTTACCATGTGTAACTGTCTGGCCAAAATGAACCTGATATCAAATGGTATTATGTGAGCATGTTTCCAGCATATCTGATTATGCTAAGAAACATAGGCCCTAAAACACATTTTCAGGATGAGCATTTTAGCCCAAATTTGGTTTTAGTTGATTAGATCAGTGCAGGAGAAACTGTCAGAAACTGTCTGAGACCTGTTTGGGCTTGTATCGAGATCTTCCTGCTGGCTTTGTCTCCCTTCACAGCCCAGATGTAGACAGTGTAGTGGACTCCAGGCATCAGGCCAGTCAGCCTGTAGGAGGCGCTGTCGGGTCCCACTGGGACCTGCGTACTGGAGCCCTCAGCAGAGCTGTAGGTAAGCATGTAGTCGTCGATTTCTGCCCGGACTCGGTCCCACGACACGCTGAAGCTGGACTCTGTTTCGTCTCTGGCCAAGAGGTTAGTAGGAGCGTCCAGTTCTGCATGAAGAGTTATGGTTAGTGTAGATGACAAAAGCAAACGTAAAGGTAACGACACACACCAGTACTGCAGACGGTAGCCAGATGTAAACCAACCACCTTCTGTGAGTAAGAGGTTAGAAGCATTGCAGAAGATATCAAACATGGAGCATGGAGTTTGGGAGCTTTAGTTAAATATCTCCCTTTTCCCATCAACAGGTTTTGTCTGTCCATGTTTGGAGAGATTAACGTTGAAAAATATGTTCTTTTAGAAATGATCAAATCACCAAGTAGGACTCACCTATGAGAACCTACCTGAAACATCTTCCATTAACCTTTGAACCAAAGTTTGATATCATTAATGTAAGTAGGTGGTATGAATGACAGTAAGTACTGTCCTGTGAGCTGTGTTATTCAAAGAACATGCAAATGTAGCACACCATGATTGCAAACATTAAAAATGCTGCCAGGCATTTAATAAGAAACCACAACCATGAATGTGTCCCACAAGAA
The DNA here is from genome assembly GCF_964638095.1 of Poromitra crassiceps. Taxonomy (NCBI): domain Eukaryota; kingdom Metazoa; phylum Chordata; class Actinopteri; order Beryciformes; family Melamphaidae; genus Poromitra; species Poromitra crassiceps. The sequence continues at coordinate 7,097,341 of NC_139639.1, forward strand.
TAATATTGTCCACCATTTGATGTAGTGCTACAGTGTAGTTCCCAGTAGCCTCTCTTTCTAGACACACAGTAGATGTGGCTGGCTTATAAGCACATGGGCCATGGCTGATCCAGGTCCATTCATCTTCTTAATAGGCTTCAGACCTGTGCCAATAGATGGTGTAGTCATTAAGACGTTCTGCTACTAGCTGCAAGACCAATCCCCCCAGAACCCTCTATCTCTCTGCTCTACATCTCTCAGCATCTGTGTACTGTGTAAAAAATGTCTACACGCACACACATGCACACCCGCACGCATGCACGCACGCACGCACGCGCGCACACACACACACACACACACACACACACACACACACACACACACACACACACACACACACACACACACACACACACACACACACACACACACACACACACACACACACACACACACACACACACACACACACACACACAGCTAAACAGGAAATGACAGCCATTTCTCAAACAGGGAACACCTGCTGACACCACCAGCCAGTAAAACAGATTTCAAGCCTGTTTCAGATGTTTGCATCCAAGTGGGCTTCCCACTGTTTGACGTACGAGTTGTGTTATTGGAGCTAATATGTC
>NC_139639.1:7107951-7131676 GCF_964638095.1 Poromitra crassiceps
CGCTAAATTATGGGCCGTACTCACCTCAGTCATCATGGCAGATCTCGGAGTGGTCCCACCATAGTTCTCAGGTTTCTCCTCCATCATGAGCGTGTGTGCGCACACACCACAGCCATTAGAAGCCAGATATCAGGTTTCTCCTCCATGAGCGTGTTCACCACAGAGATTAGAACCTGCCCAGATTACTACGCCCCAGAACTCATGGTCCTCCATCATGAAGCCACAAGCATAGCTTCTGTCTGCCTGTAGTCATCATGCTATCATGGCTGGCTCAGTGTGGAAGCTAATACCAGCTTGTGTCATAGTGCGTCAATATTGTGCATGGCTAGCTATGCTTCCTATGAAGCTCTGACCACTGTGGACATGGCTATTACCCAATTCACAATCAGCTGTTTACACTGTATGCTCAGTGATGAAGTACAGCGTGTTTCAGTCAACGTGTGTACTGTGCACCTACTTGACATAACTAGATGAAGGTAGATGATACCTAAACCACGTTATAGGTTGAAATGGATCATGATGAAGACTGAAGTGGAGTCACTGACCCGTGACACCGCTGACAGAGGAAGATCTTCCCTCAGTGGCTCCCTTGACGGCCTGCACTGTGATCTGGTACTCTGTTCCTGGCTGCAGACCTGCAGAAACACAGGTGGACACATCGTTTTTAGTCCAACCTCAGGAATGGCAGAGAAACATCACATGCAGCCTGTCCAAGTCCTACGTTATGGTAAAAAAAAAGGGTGTTATTTAAAAGCATTAGATGGAAAGTAAGAAGACAAGAGAGGTACCTGTCCAATATCTGATGTTGATACGATGTGATATATGCAAATAAACGATAGATGGAAAAAAATATGACATTTAACGTTATAATTGATTTCCTAATATGATATAAAATATGATTCAATGGTGCATACTGTATGCACGTTTGCCTGCGTCTGAGCGTGAGGGTGTGTGTATATTCCTGTGTGTGTGTGTGTGTGTGTGTGTGTGTGTGTGTGTGTGTGTGTGTGCGCGCACACACTTGTCTGTCTGTTACATGACCTACCCACAATAGTGTGTTTGGTGCGGACCTCCTGGCTGCTCTGTACGTTCAGCTCCTCTTCCTGTCCTTCTGGGTCAACGTGTGTGAGCCTGAAGTGGTCCACCTGAGCTTCTGGGTTCTTCCAGTCCACCTGAATAGAGACCTCCGTCTGGCCAGTAACCTGGACGTCATCAATAGCGGAAACATCTGGGAAGAATCCAAATGTTCATGACATTAACGACTCGTTTAGACTCAATTAGAAGCAAGGTGGAACAGTACGTAGTAGAGACACCAGCTTTAAAGTGGAACGTCCGGGTTCAGTGTTGCCAGGTGGGAAATGTTGAATTATCGTACCAGAGGGTCAACATTTGCGTTTTTGGCCATATTTTTACGACGGGGTGGTATAAACGTGGGAAACGTATTGTCAGTCGGGATGTTAACATTTGCACTTTTGGCACCTTACTGAAGGTCCAATGAAAAGCTCAAGACAAAACACGGTACCAACAAAACAAAACCAATTGTAGCAAAAGGAACGGGTTAGCAAAGTAAGTGTCAGCTAAGTGTTTTTCTCACGGAAGGGAAGCAAAACATTCATTGAAAAGCTCTTTTGAAGTAGATCTGTGTTTGAAGTTTAAACGCATGAGACCAGAGAAATGTCTCTCAAGCTGTGTTCATCACACAACCAGATGCCAGATGATGCAGTTTTCTCATGCGCAAGCACGTATGCACGCACATACACACGCACATACACACGCACACACACACACACACGCGCGCACTCATACACGCACATACGCACGCACGCGCACGCACACACACACACAGACACACACACACACACACACACGCACACACTTGATGCTGTCTTCTCATGCCACTAGAGCAATGCTATGCTCTGTGAGGTTTTCCATGGCAAACCACACATCAGAGTTATAACCCAAACACTCTCTCTCTCTGTCTCTCTCACACACACACACACACACACACACACACACACACACACACACACACACACACACACACACGCACACACACACCAATCATGTCTGGCGATCTCTTCCTCTTCATGTCTCTCATTTGCCACATCTGTGAATGTGTCTGATTTCCACTGAACACATCCGCCGGGCCATTTCCTTGTAATTAAACAGTTAATCAATTAAATAGACTAATGTAATCAAACAGACTAATGTAATTGCCTTTAAATGTAATGGTAAAACAAAGCAGGACTAAGCCGTTGATGGAGATGTATGTAATAAAATTAATAAAATATGTTTGCCTCATGGGACACAAGCCTGCATTCTAAGTCATTTAGAGTGAGTGGAACTGAATGTCCGTGTCATCCAATCACACCGTGAATATTGATTTGATGTGACACACATTTTTCATGTCATGTGACTTCAAATGATAATATCAAAAGAGACTGAGGCATTTCCATTTGGCCACCATTACTATTCCCACTTGTTCCCATTCAAGATTTGACTACTGAGTAAATTTGGCATGACGCTATGCTGGGCTTCAGAATAGCTGCAACAAACTGGCAGGCTATAGTAAAACGTACATCCCTATTCTTGAGGTCTGAAAGTAAAGTCACTTCCCCAAAATGGATTTATATGAAAATACACCCATATCTGGTGCTTATTCCTCCATTAAAAATATGTGGTTGGTTAACCGGTAAGTTCCACACATTGTAAGCCAGAGCCTGTCACACTACAAAATACTTGACTTAATTGATTAATTACTACTTGATTAATTTATTTTCATGGCCGTTCTCAAGGTTGGTTACATTTGATCTAAAATGTGTCCATTTTAGGGATGCACCGATCCACATTTTTTCACTTCCGATGCGATACCTGAATTTGGATATCTGCCGATACCGATATTATGCCGATACCAATATTTGTCTTGAATATACAGTATAGGCAAAATTTGGCCAATTACAGATTTTTTTTTAAATATACCTTTAAAAAAGCAGACAAAATTAAGAAAATATACAAGGCAAAGAAGGATACTATTAAACATGGGCAAATTACAGCCAGCTGGAATTGAAAAAAAAGAAAAAAAGAAGAAGAAAAAAATGGATTCCGATCCGATCCGTGAATTAGTGCCAATATCGGCACCCGATACCGATATTGGATCGGATAGGCCCCATCCCTAGTCCATGTCATCCTGAGTCCAGCGGGCCTCGGGCCACACCTGGCCTGTCTCCCTCTCTTTCATAGGTCACATCTGCTTTTTCTCCCATCAAACCAGCAGCACATTCAAAGCCAACAGAACCCCCGTGTCTTTTCACTGTCCTGAAAAGTGCTTATTTCATCAACCTAGAAATAACCACCTTGTGGTTGTAAAGTCATGTTGCAGTTTACAACCATGTCTGTCCAGAGTGACTCCTAAAATATACAGTATGTAGTGGAGACTTTGAAGGAATTTAATAAACTCGACTGTACGGGTATTCTAAATGCATGTTATCACTCTATTGGCATGTATGATTCCAGCAAATAATTTCCAGTGAGTAACATGCTGTCTTCACCTAGAGACTATTTGAGGAGTACAGATTTACGATATGATTTTATATAAAAAAATAATAAAATAAAATGCCGGTTTAAACAACATTGCATGAATTTATTTGATTTGCACCATCATTTTCTTTCTGTTAAACCAACAACAATTGAAGAATATTCAAACAAAAGGTGTTTGATACTAACTCTAAAATATCAACTTATGATTACATCACCAGTCATGAGGTCACAGTGACCTTGACGTTTGACCACAGAAATCTAATCAGTTCATCCTTGCTGGTACAGTGGTAAGCAAAACTTTATGATGTCACAGTGAACTTGACCTTGACATTTTGGACATAAAATGTCATCACTTCATCATTTTATCCATTAAGACATTTCTGTATAATTTTGTCAACTTGAACTTTGACCTTTGTACCACCAAATTGTAATCAGTTCATCCTTGAGTCGAAGTGGACGTTTGTGTCAGATGTAATTAAATTCTGTCCAGGCATTTCTGAGATATCGCGTTGATGAGAATGGAGCAGACATGAGGTTACAGTGACCTTGACCATTGACCATGACAATCGAATCAGTTCATCCTTGAGTCCAAGTGGACGTTTGTGCCAAATCTTAAGAAATTCCTGAGAAGTTCCTGTGATATCACGTTCATAAGAATTGGACGGGTGGACAGACAGACAACCCAAAAACATAAAGACAGACACATTTGAAGGCCATGTTGAGGTTTATGCTCAGTAGCCTTAATCACAGCTGCCTCGGTTCTCACCTGTAGTCGCTTCAATCCTGTCTGCTTCACTTTGGATTTCGTTGATGACGGCGTATACTTGGACAATGTAGGTGACGCCTGCAGTCAGCCCCGTGATCAGGTAGGAGTTCTCCGTGTTGGGCACCCTAACCTAGGTCGAGGATGCAGAAAGGTTGAGTGGAGTAAATCAACCAATCGGTGAGCTGTAAAACTCGACAAGAGTTTAGAGTAGAAATACACTATCAGATTAAATCACAAATTGAGGCTGCAATACTGTAGCATCCCATTGTGCAGCGCACAATTGCTCGACTTCGCATCGCTGATGACATCACTCACTAATGACATCACAATAGCTCGAGTGACCATCACTGATCACATCATGGAGTGCTCGAGTGACATCACTCAGTGCAACATGTCTCCACTTCGCATGTCATAGACATTGTGACATCATCAGTGTGTGACATCACAATTGCTCGAGTGACCATCACTGATAACATCATCCAATGTGCGACAAAAATGGAAAAAAGAAACAGACAGACAGAACCCACTTACTCCCTTTTTTATATAATAATAATAATAAAGTAGACTGGCTGGAAAATGTCTTCACCCACATGAAGTGATGAATCAAAATTGAAGTTCAAAATAAAGACACAAAATGCCCTGCACAGCAGCAAGCGGGCTCGACTCACCACATGAAATCTTTTGCGTCTTTGGTAGCCTTTGCTATAAATCCACAATAGACAGTCTGGGTTGCTAAACATGGGCATGTGGCCTTCACTGACATCATGCTACATGATTTCTGGGTACCGGTATATCTTATTCGCACGCTAGCCCATTTGAATTGATGTCACGCGTCACGCTCAGAGCAAGTACAGCCCATGCAGATGTTGTTAGATGCACATCACACAAACATCGGAAATTAAAAACACTCATCCGATTCCCTTCTGAAAATCATGAAAACAAATGGATCTCAATAATGCAGTTGTTTCCAAGATGACTACTGTATATCCTTGACCTCTCTTATGTGTCTTTTGAGGTAATGCTAGTTTTATATTATGACAAACGGTGAGTGACGGAAATTCAAAATGGGAATAGGGTGAATAATTACAGCAATTTTCCAACAGCTACTCGATCCCCGCCTCTCCATCCTGGGGAAAACAATCTCCAGGAACCTCGGCACCAGCCGAACCTCTCTCTCTTAAGCACCCCTCCCCAGATACAAGCTACCATCCGCCCAAAATATCATGCCCCTGGTATTCCATGTTCAACTTTCTGGACCTAATCTGCTTTGGTTGAACATGCACATTTGGCTAAGTATGTACAGCTTTAAATGTTTGCTCCACTCTATCACTGATATGATTGTTTGAATAAAAAAATAAAAAATAAACATAAAAAATAATAATTGTGGGCCCCATACTGTTCTTGTGGATAAATAACCAAAAAGTACCAAAAAAAGGAAGAAAAAAAGAAAAACGTACCTGCTCCAGCGACTTCTCATCATCCTTGGGGTGATGGGTCAAAACGTAGTACTGTGCCCCGCGAACAGACTCCCACTGGACCAGGAGAGAGACATCAGTCACCTGGACCAACTGCAGCCCCTTAGGGCCCAGGACTGACAGAGAGAGAGAGAGAGAGAGAGAGAGAGGGGGGGGGGGGGGGTGGGGGGGAGAGAGGGAGAAAGAGGGGGTAGAGAGAGCGGGTGAGAGAGAGGGGGAGAGAGAGAGAGGCTGTGATATAATTGTGTGAGATGATCTACTCTTTCTACTATCTATTTCTTGGCTGTTCTCCCTCCATCTCTGTCCATCTTTCCATCTGTCCCCCTCAGGCATGTGCACTGCACACCCTCACACACACACACACACACACACACACACACACACACACACACACACACACACACACACACACACACACACACACACACACACACACACACACACACACACTTCAATACAAAACACACACACCTACATACACTCTGAAACATCACATCGCCTCCAGTCTAGTTTGACCTGTCTTTCTTACACCCAGTGAGAGAAGACCTCCAGTCTAGTTTGACCTGTCTTTCTTACACCCAGTGAGAGAAGACCTCCAGTCTAGACCTCCAGTCTAGTTTGACCTGTCTTTCTTACACCCTGTGAGAGACCTCCAGTCTAGACCTCCAGTCTAGTTTGACCTGTCTTTCTTACACCCTGTGAGAGACCTCCAGTCTAGACCTCCAGTCTAGTTTGACCTGTCTTTCTTACACCCTGTGAGAGAAGACCTCCAGTCTAGACCTCCAGTCTAGTTTGACCTGTCTTTCTTACACCCTGTGAGAGAAGACCTCCAGTCTAGTTTGACCTGTGAGAGACCTCCAGTCTAGACCTCCAGTCTAGTTTGACCTGTCTTTCTTACACCCTGTGAGATAAGACCTCCAGTCTAGACCTCCAGTCTAGTTTGACCTGTCTTTCTTACACCCTGTGAGAGAAGACCTCCAGTCTAGACCTCCAGTCTAGTTTGACCTGTCTTTCTTACACCCTGTGAGAGAAGACCTCCAGTCTAGACCTCCAGTCTAGTTTGACCTGTCTTTCTTACACCCTGTGAGAGAAGACCTCCAGTCTAGACCTCCAGTCTAGTTTGACCTGTCTTTCTTACACCCTGTGAGAGAAGACCTCCAGTCTAGTTTGACCTGTCTTTCTTACACCCTGTGAGAGAAGACCTCCAGTCTAGACCTCCAGTCTAGTTTTTTTTACCTGTCTTTCTTACACCCTGTGAGAGAAGACCTCCAGTCTAGTTTGACCTGTCTTTCTTACACCCTGTGAGAGAAGACCTCCAGTCTAGTTTTTTGACCTGTCTTTATACACCCTGTGAGAGAAGACCTCCAGTCTAGTTTGACCTGTCTTTCTTACACCCTGTGAGAGAAGACCTCCAGTCTAGTTTGACCTGTCTTTCTTACACCCTGTGAGAGAAGACCTCCAGTCTAGTTTTTTGACCTGTCTTTCTTACACCCTGTGAGGGAAGACCGTGCCAAGGAAAAGCACCATTTTGAACTATGAGGTTTCTTCCCAAACCTGAGATGTAAATGGGGATAAAGAGCTTTTCTGCGGTTACAGTGGGATACAAGGCCAGAGTCTTTCAATTGAGATGATGGAAAAAATATGATGGGGGGGCGAATAAGAAGGTATAACCAGGTACAATAACAAAGCATGAGCCAAGACACAGCAGACAGCAAGTCAGCATTGTTGGGGAGTGGGGCTTTGCATAAGCGAGAGGTATTTTCTGTGGTACAGGGAAGTCAATGGTAAATGGTGGTGAATGCAAGCAAACTAGAAAGAAATGGTAGGATACTCTAGAGGGGAAAACGTGAAGTGGGTGCTAAAGGAGTCCGCCATCACTTTAACCGGCAAGGAATTCACATCAGGTTTGGATGTTGTTCCACAAGTCAGGAAACCTCCGTGTTTTCCTAAAATCTAGCAGGCTTTTCCACCCAGTAGCAGTGAATACCCCTGATGCTTCTCCAGGCACGAGCAGCAACTATCTAAGTAAGTTTAAATAACATCTCAGGGCAGCCGTCGGGACGAATAAATTAGCATAATAAAGATGGGAAAAAAGAGCAAGCAGACGGAAATGTGTGTCTTTTGTGATTGAAAGTGATAGAAGAACATGACTGTCTGAAAACAGTTCTATTTGGACTCTGTAAATCTGCAGCGTGACGACTGAGAGCCAGTGGGAAACTGCAGGATTGTGTTAACGACGTTGTCAGCTCACATGGAATGGGAATGGGATCAAATCAAAAATTCTCAATTGAAATCTCTTTAATTGGAAGAAAACTATGGAGACAGTCAGAAATCCTAAAGTAACAACATTAAATCCAAAGTGTCTGCACTGTGTTGATCTGGCTCTAAAACAAAATCACTACTGTAGGTTGCCTCCATTTCATTTGATCGGTCAGATTTACTAAACTGTCCTCTTGATATTTATCACCATGAAATTGCTATGAAATCATACACAGGTAATTGGCCGAGGACCGGGATGCCTGGAGAGCCTTCTTAGTTTGTCGCCTATGATGTCCAAAGTTGAGCCACAGGCGATAATAGCGAATAGAGAAGTTCCAAAGTTCCAAACCATGACGTCGGCCATTGATATTTGCCATTGGATAATAACATTAGCTACGTTAACGTCAATGGCATGACGTGAGAGCGCATTAGGTCTGATGTGAATTTGACACCATCACTTCGAGAATGCTATTAATGTCGTCACTTTGGGAGCAGATTGACATGCGTCAAGCAGGCGCTGAAATGGACACTGGCCACGTAAGACAAAGAATGTCTCGACTGTTTTGATTTGGCACTTTTCCCCCTCCTGGTGCTTATTACTACTATTTTTGCTAACACCTAAAAACACAATCTATCTTTTTCCTACCTCCCACTCTCCTCCCTCCTTTCCCCTCTGACACACTGCCACTGCTGTTGTTGGAACCCGTTCAACAGCTCCTACACACGCAGCTGTAAATGTGTCTCGAACCCTTTTTTACCTCTGCAGCGCAACCACAGAAGGACCTCGACTTCCATCAGGGCTTTGGGAGAGCTGACCTGCTTAGACAGCTTTGAAGTATTACCTTGCTGCGTTAAATGCAGCAGAAGACAAATTTAGAGGCCATTTACACCTGGCGTTAACATGTTTTTTCTGCTATCAGATTGCAGATCAGATTGTGTTTTATCACTTGAAAGTACAAGTGTAAACACCCCCAAAACACCCCCAAAACACATTGAAGAAGGATTGCAATCTGATCTGCCAAACCACCTCCGGAGGTGGTCAGGGATGCATTGTGTACACATTGAACATAAGTGTAAATGCAATGTGTCCTCTCAATCTGGATACGGCAACTTTATGCGGATTGAGAGGACACCCATTTCTGCCATCAGATTGCCATCAGGTTGCAATCTGATGTCAGAAAACACATGTTAATGCCAGGTGTAAATGGCCTCATAGACAGCTTTGAAGTATTACCTTGCTGGGTTAAACGGAGCAGAAGACAAACATAGACAAGGATGTTGCCATTGGACATATTTTAAAAATGTCTGGAGCCAAATGGACCTTGACAAATAGACCTTGACAAAGTGAAACCTTCAGAGGCGATCACTTGCAGACAAATGGCTACGATCTCTCAAGCTTTGAGCTATTACTGTCACAATCAGCAAGTGTGAACTCGCTTGAAGTGCTGCAAAGTGCAAAGTGGCACCGCGCTCCCTAGGTGGTGCAGTAACAGTACCTGCTCCCTAGGTGGTGCTGTGAGTTTATCAGGCAAGGTGGTGATTATTTAGTCTCTTAAAACAGACCTTCAGACTGGAAGGAAGGTCGACGGAATCCGACCAATCACGACACGTGTGTCCACGAAAAAAAATTCTGATTGGACTAATGAGCGGAAGACCCGCCTTAAAAAAATTCTGATTGGACTAATGAGCGGAAGACCTGCCTTTCTACTTCCCATTCCGGTTGGTGCATGATTCTCCCCCACGAAGTACAGACGGTATGGCGGAAGCATTTGAAAATTGCGGAAGCCAACTCGTCTGTTCCAAGAGACTAGTGATTATTTGAGAGGGCCAAAGCTACAAGGAGACCCAAAAGAGCAGACGGTGTTCATTTATCTCTGCGGTATTATGTGCCTGATAAATTGTCAGGAGGCCCATATTATATATATATATATATATATATATATGTATATATATATGTATATATATATATATATATATATATATATATATATATATATATATATATATATATATATATATATATATATATATATATATATACATATAGTTAACACAGGTCTTGGGAGTCACCCAATAATCCTGTCATGTGAGCTGCTATAGCAAAAAATACTACTGTGAGAGATGTTTTGAATGCCACAGTAGTAGGTCACTGTGACCATGAGGATAACTGCCATAACTTTAGGTGCTATAAGTCTTCAGTTATTTATGCAGCTCCTAAAAATATTGACTACATTATAAGAAGGAAAAATGGTGTGAAGGTGAATTGGACAGTAGGGACTACTGTCATATTTCTATGGGTCCCAGAACTCCTCGCAGCGTCTGTGTTTTCTGTGTGATAATGCCAATATTCATTGCTTGTTGCCAACAGTCAACAGAGGTACCTGGAAATAATACATCTCATGAGAAACAAACTCACCTAAATGTAATTCTGGGCCATAAAAGTTATGACAATGCACACTATATAGTATAGTTTCCCCACACAGGATCAGGGCAACATATGCTTAACCAGTCATCTCTACAGAACACATCAAAAGCTGATCGAAAGTGTTGCTGGCAGCTGGGATAAAAATTGCTAACAGGGACAAAATGGATATGGACATAACTGTCTGGAAGGAACAAAATTACTGGAAAATTTAATGACGGTCATATTTTCTGGCTGAATTTCCCATGCAAATTGCAATGTCCTGAAAATAGTCATAAGAATATTCATATTACCGCTGGGGCTTATAGCTTTATTGTCTTTTTTTTTTACCTCATCTATCCATGAATTACAAAGTAAAATTTTATTAATTCTATTTGAAACGTATGGCCTAGCTAGTGAGCACTGAGCAGTGACGGATATTTTAACCTTTAAAATAGGTGATAATCTCTTCAGTCATCAGTCTTCTTCTTCTTCTAATGGCTTTCCGGCAGACTGCATGCCTTGCTTGCGCACATTGCTGCATCAGTGAGTGACGTCATCATTGATGACATTGCAATTGTGATGTCATTGGTGACGACGTCATCAATGAGTGATGTCATGAGTGATGTCACTTGAGTAAATGTGATGTCATTGTGGATGATGTCAATGGCCCCTAGTGGCCACGCCGTCAAGGTTTTGTTGGGGCCAGCAGCTCTGTAAGTCACTCTGTTGGTTGGTCCACAGAAATCGGCACAGTTCTTGCCGCAGGAGGCTGACATTTTGGCATGGAGGTCAAGTGTGTGTGTGTGTGTGTGTGAGTGTGTGTGTGTGTGTGTGTGTGTGTGTGTGTGTGTGTGTGAAGTTGTGTGTTTGTGTTCATGCCAACTGTCTAAAAGGGGGGCGGGGGCAAATTTCAACAATGGAGTGGATGTATTAATTAATACACAGGACAAGGTGTTACTATCCCTGGTGCCAAAATCCGAGGAAAAACACATTTAGAAGCCAATCCAGAATAAAACAAGCTAACAGGCTAACAAACTAATAAACAAGACACAAATCACCAGTTACCTACCCTAGCCAACAGCAGTATGAAGCATGTCATTGGGGTATTCAAGTGGGCACCTTCCTTCACCGATGTTTCGTTAAGTTAGGCCCACGACACCTCAAGAAGGCTTAACGGTGTAATCCAGCGTCCTGGAAACACCCCCCTCCTCCATGCTACCACCGCACAACTGCATATTACCTCACTATCTAAGCCTAGCTATCCAGGTCGGTTCGGTATGACATTCTTAACTACACCACCACTGTCAATGATTCATCCCTGTTGATGCGGACTGTCAATCATGACCAACAACAAACAATGACATCACAATGGAGTGGATGATGATGTCACACTCTGACTGACATCACATAATCTGGTTGCAGCTATATTGCGATGCAAATTCGCGCTTGTTTTACATAGACGTTTGTCTTATTGTGTATTTTGAACCAGCTTACCCAGCGAACAGTCATCCCCATAAAAGCCTTCGTCGCAGATGCAGCGGCCGTCCACACAGCGGCCGTTACCGATGCAGTCGTTGGGACAGCGCTGCACGCCGCAGTCCTCGCCGGTGAAGTGCGGGAAGCACACGCACCTGCCGTCCACACACTGTCCCTTGTCGTGACAGTTGTCGGGACACAGCAGCTGGCTGCAGTCGTGTCCTGTGAAGCCCTGCTGGCACACGCACACGCCGTCCACACAGCGGCCGTTGTCGTTGCACTCGTCAGGGCAGGAGGAGGCGGAGCAGTCTGGCCCCTCCCACCCCGGGTCACACACGCAGCTGCACGTGTCGCGTTGGTAGGTGCCACGGCCGCTACAGCTCGTGTCCACACCTAAGGCAGAGAAGGGAGGAATGAAGGTGTCTAATGTGTGCTGTAGTTAGGTAGCTAGGTAGGTTGGTGGGTAGGTAGGTAGGTAGGTAGGTAGATAGAGAGATAGATAGATAGATAGATAGATAGATAGATAGATAGATAGATAGATAGATAGATAGATAGATAGATAGATAGATAGGATATGCATTTCCTGTATAGGACACCACACACCCTCTCTCTTTCTCTCTCACACACACACACACACACACACACACACACACACACACACACGCACACACACACACACACACACACGCAAAGTTGACCATCTCCAACTTATTCATCAACAATCATAATAGGTATCAAGCTATACTGTAACATCAGTTCACCTGCAACTCCTTCTTTCCCGTCCCTGAAAACACCAGCATTCATGCAATAATTCATTGCAAACATGAACAAACTCTGCTTAATTAACCAATTAGCAAACAAACGAATTATAATTTGTGTGTATACAGAGGATTATAACGAATTGATTCTGGTGTGACGGCCTACCTGTGGCACCGCCCGTCCCGCAGCAGCCCTGAGCACACTGGGTCTTCAGGTAGTTGACCTCCTCCTCCAGCCCGTTGACTCTGTACACCAGAGACTTGAAGCTCTCGGACTCGTCACAGTCACACCTGGGAGTCTGCACCCTGATGTTGTGTCTGAAGATGATGTCGTTCTCTCCATCCACAGAGGACATGCTCTCCACACCCGTCTGCACACCTACAATACAACACCGTTTCACCTGTTGATTAGCACGTAGCTATACTGTGTTGATTAGCACGTAGCTATACTGTGTTGATTAGCACGTAGCTATACTGTGTTGATTAGCACGTAGCTATACTGTGATGATTAGCACGTAGCTATACTGTGTTGATTAGCACGTAGCTATACTGTGATGATTAGCACGTAGCTATACTGTGTTGATTAGCACGTAGCTATACTGTGTTGATTAGCACGTAGCTATACTGTGTTGATTAGCACGTAGCTATACTGTGATGATTAGCACGTAGCTATACTGTGTTGATTAGCACGTAGCTATACTGTGATGATTATTTAGCACGTAGCTATACTGTGATGATTAGCACATAGCTATACTGTGATGATTAGCACGTAGCTATACTGTGATGATTAGCATGTAGCTATACTGTGATGCTTGATCCTCAATTAAACAACCCAACTCATTAAAGAGATGCTGTCTGCAAAAGCTTTGTTTATTTTTTCGGAAACTAGCCTAATTCATAGGCTATAGCAGTGGTTCTCAAAGTGGGGTCCTTGAGGGCGTTCCAGAGGGTCCCCAGCAAAAAAGGGTAACAATTTATTTTCATTAGAATTCCAACAATAAGTAACATAACACAATGTATGACTATTTTGGTCATGGGTAAGCAGACAATTTTGCCCCTCAGTATTTTCCTTCCTTGCCTGGGTCCAGACCAGTCAATGGTCGAGACACCAGACATTTGAATCTGCTCTCTCCACTGAGTTGACTGCGTCCAAGAAGGAAATCAGTGTAACAAGGTGACAATTCAGGCTACTAAGTTAGCCTAATTTCCATGGCTAAAGTTCCTAGCGTAGGCGCCAGTGAGTACGATATTCTCTTTACCCATACTCATTCTAATTTACATTCTCTTTCTCCCTCTCGTTGATATTCCCATATTAACCTGTATCATCCTGGGGTGGCAGGCTCTCTACTTTACAGCTGGAGACATATTAACCTGTATCATCCTGGGATGGCAGGCTCTCTACTTTACAGGAGACATATTAACCTGTATCATCCTGGGATGGCAGGCTCTCTACTTTACAGGAGACATATTAACCTGTATCATCCTGGGGTGGCAGGCTCTCTACTTTACAGGATACATATTAACCTGTATCATCCTGGGGTGGCAGGCTCTCTACTTTACAGCTGGAGACATATTAACCTGTATCATCCTGGGGTGGCGGGCTCTCTACTTTACAGGAGACATATTAACCTGTATCATCCTGGGGTGGCGGGCTCTCTACTTTACAGGAGACATATTAACCTGTATCATCCTGGGATGGCAGGCTCTCTACTTTACAGGATACATATTAACCTGTATCATCCTGGGATGGCGGGCTCTCTACTTTACAGGAGACATATTAACCTGTATCATCCTGGGATGGCAGGCTCTCTACTTTACAGGATACATATTAACCTGTATCATCCTGGGGTGGCGGGCTCTCTACTTTACAGGAGACATATTAACCTGTATCATCCTGGGATGGCAGGCTCTCTACTTTACAGGAGACATATTAACCTGTATCATCCTGGGGTGGCGGGCTCTCTACTTTACAGGAGACATATTAACCTGTATCATCCTGGGATGGCAGGCTCTCTACTTTACAGGATACATATTAACCTGTATCATCCTGGGGTGGCAGGCTCTCTACTTTACAGCTGGAGACATATTAACCTGTATCATCCTGGGATGGCAGGCTCTCTACTTTACAGCTGGAGACATATTAACCTGTATCATCCTGGGATGGCAGGCTCTCTACTTTACAGGAGACATATTAACCTGTATCATCCTGGGGTGGCAGGCTCTCTACTTTACAGGAGACATATTAACCTGTATCATCCTGGGGTGGCAGGCTCTCTACTTTACAGCTGGAGACATATTAACCTGTATCATCCTGGGGTGGCAGGCTCTACTTTACAGCTGGAGACATATTAACCTGTATCATCCTGGGGTGGCAGGCTCTCTACTTTACAGCTGGAGACATATTAACCTGTATCATCCTGGGGTGGCAGGCTCTCTACTTTACAGCTGGAGACATATTAACCTGTATCGTCCTGGGGTGGCAGGCTCTCTACTTTACAGCTGGAGACATATGAACCTGTATCATCCTGGGGTGGCAGGCTCTCTACTTTACAGGAGACATATTAACCTGTATCATCCTGGGGTGGCAGGCTCTCTACTTTACAGCTGGAGACATATTAACCTGTATCATCCTGGGGTGGCAGGCTCTCTACTTTACAGGAGACATATTAACCTGTATCATCCTGGGGTGGCAGGCTCTCTACTTTACAGCTGGAGACATATTAACCTGTATCATCCTGGGGTGGCAGGCTCTCTACTTTACAGCTGGAGACATATTAACCTGTATCATCCTGGGGTGGCAGGCTCTCTACTTTACAGGAGACATATTAACCTGTATCATCCTGGGATGGCAGGCTCTCTACTTTACAGCTGGAGACATATTAACCTGTATCATCCTGGGGTGGCAGGCTCTCTACTTTACAGCTGGAGCTCCCAGGGATGTCGATCTTATAGACGTGGCTGAAGGTGACTCCCTGCTCCAGGTCTGTGGCGGCCAGGTGACTGTCAGCAGAGCCGAGGCGTGAGACAGTGCAGAGCACGGCCAACAGGCACAGCGCCCTCCAGAGGAGTCTAGTGGTCATGGCTGGAGGAAGAGATAAGAGCACAGTTAGGCTACTATTATTGTTCATATATACATAAACATTTATTAATAATGTTCTGCTAAACCCTAAACCAACACAATCCAAGAGACACAACGCACACAAGACAGACGGGATATGCTCAAAAATTTTGGCAAAATAGTCTCGATCTGATTTCACTTGTCAGTCAGTCAAGTGTAGCTCAGGTGGCAAAAATGGCAAGCTAATAAATATGTCTAACATACATACTACACACACGCAAACAAAGCTTTATGAAAGAGTAAAGTTTGTTGTGTTTGTTCAGCAAGATAATCTTCACAAACGAGCATGTTTATGACTTTTGGAGCATAAATGCAATGTTCTTTAAACGCAATTTTTAGAAAATGCTTCAAAAGTCATAAAAGTGGTCCTTGTTTTTTGTGAAGTTGATCTTGCTGAACACAGACCTTATTTCATGCATTTAACCAAAAATCCCATTGCCTTTTCCCCTTATGAACCAGCAGCTCAGGGACTTCCGGGTAATAAGCCTATTAAATATGTCCTCCCTGCATAGACGGCACTGTTAGCATGAACATAATGAACTGTTTTGTGATACGGACTCTTCAGCATGGCACATGCATGCTGTCACGTTGAAATGAACCCGGGTCTCCCGTAGCCTGCTGCCCAGTACGGGTCAGTCACTTTTTAATAGGGAGCTGAAGACAGAAATACTATCTGGAGGATGAATAAGTTACACTACATTCAGTGGGGCAAGCTAGTGTATATTTAAACTAGGGAAACCTGAACCATTATGTCACTGTGTGTGTGTGTGTGTGTGTGTGTGTGTGTGTGTGAGAGAGTGTGTGTGTGTGTGTGTGTGTGTGTGTGTGTGTGTGTGTGTGTGTGAGTGTGTGTGTGTGTGTGTGTGTGTGTGTGTGTGCGCACGCACGCCACCAGAAGGGGCAGCAGAAAGTGAGCAGTCATCACTTTGCCAGAAGCCTTTTCGCTCTGAGCCATTTATTGTGCTCAGTCAGGCGTTCAGGGAGCTTCAAGGAGCACGCAACTTTGTCCTCAGTGATGATGTCATCGTGTCTGATGACAATGATGTCATACTGTATGACTGAAAATCCTCCCTGCGGCTTCCCCTAGAAAGCCAAATTACATGTTTTTAACAGGCCTGATATAGCTTTTTCAAAAGGCTCTTTTAGGCTTTTTTCACCTCAGAAACCACAGAGGTGAAGAGAAAAGTGATTCGTTCACCAAATATTAGACCCAGAATTAAACATTCTGCTGTAAAAGTGTGGAAATAGATCGGTAGCAGTGGGAACTTCTGGTCTAAACTGTCCTGAACGTGTGTGGTCTGTGGAAACAGAAAACCTATGACTTTAACCATATCATAATAACAATGGATGGGGGCCCCCACTATGATGCTTAAGAACCGGAAAACGCCATATAATATGAATAGCATAGCATACTTTGGATTAGCTTGAAATGGTGTTGGGTCAATGGAATATGTATGCGCTGCAAAAATGTGTTACTTTACTGTATCGATAAAAATAGCAGAGCGAAACAGAAATATGTATTCGCGTGGTTTATGATCTATTCATGTCTATGACATGTCATAGAATTGGCACAAAACAAATGTGTTTTTGCTGGACATCACTTTAGTAGTAACTCTAAAAGCTGCATGATAACATATTTCTATCTGTTAACACTAAGCTGTTTTTATTTTTTTATAAATCAGTTTGTGAAGCTCACACAGCTTTCAACTTGGTTTCTGGGGAGCGAGGAGACATCGTGAAATCAAAACACTCAAGTCTCATTGAGCATCAAAGATGGAGACGGCAGATGGAGAAAGCAGAAGAAATGTGGAGAGAAACAGAACCCGAGGATCCCACTGGACACATGCGTGAGCGGTGGCCGGCCCAGAGCATTAAAATGTCAACAAGTTGAACTAAGCTCCTGCAAATCTTCCAGTCACCATAATGATACCATTATCAGATTAACAGAGCGTCTCCGCAGGGAGCTTAGGTACACAAGAATGTCTGACGTTCAGAGTGCTACGGAAAGGACTTGAATGTTTGGCATTTTAACGACGTCTCTAACGTGGAAAGCTCCTTCACTTACACAATCGGACGCAATTGTTTTCAGTCAAATAAACCGTGGCTTGAAAAGCTTCCTTCCGACGATTTATGCCGGACGTAATTCAAACAGCTGTGTAATTCGCAATGTTCCAGTCATTTTTGTGCGGGAGACCATTAGACGTGTAATTATTACCATGAACTGTGTCTATACGTTGTCCAAACTCAATATGGCTGCTGGCCTTGTCTATTCCAGGTTCTGCTACAGTGGTTAAAAACTCTTGAGGTCAGAGAGTGGTGGAGAGATCCAGGCTGTGACATCACCGACAAATTGCTTTAAACGTGCACTTGACCCTCGTATGTGGTCGCACTAAATTAGCCTGTGTTTTATCAATGGCCAGGACATATGTTAGGCGGGCAAACCAGGGAGAGGAAGAGAGACAGGGAGAGTGTGAGAGAGAGAGAGAGAGAGAGAGAGAGAGAGAGGATGATAGAGTGAGTGTGAATCAGACTGGCAGACTAGCCGTAAGCCACATTACAGACAGTAGTAGCCGTAAGCCACATTACAGACAGTAGTAGCCGTAAGCCACATTACAGACAGTAGTAGCCGTAAGCCACATTACAGACAGTAGTAGCCGTAGTGAAATGGCACAGAGTGCTGGCACACACACACCGTAATGCTTAAGGGGCATGTTTATAGTTCCCTGTCAGGCTTTATTTGATGCTCGCCATTTTCAAGTCCTTTTCTTATTGCTCTTGGAGGAGATAGCAGCGTGACCTTCCAAGCATAGCAGAGGGCCTGCTGAGAAGGTCCTGGTGTGGGAGAGAGAGAGAGACGGCTCGATGGAGGGATAAATGCTTAGAGGAAATGAGAAGAAGATGGAAGTGAGATATCGTCAGAATTGAGAAGTATGGGCCTTAGTGATGGATGGATGGATGGATGAGGAGAGATATCATGGAGAGTGGCATTTTCCATTTTTCGGGCATATTTTAGTGTGTTTAAATGTACAGAAGTAAACAGTGAAAAGCTCAAATGTATGCCATTATTATGAAAACAAGGAGGATTTATTGTATTTTCTCCTAAAGTGAACCCGTTTGGCATCATGTCTCAGCACATTCTTAACCAAATCAAATCAGCCAGTTGAATTTCATTAGCCACTGTAGCAAATTCTAAAATGTTGAATATGCAGTGGAGAAAGTCCAGGGGGACTGTCTCTCTGCACATGGACTGTCTCTCTGCACATGGACTGTCTCTCTGCACATGGACTGTCTCTCTGCACATGGACTGTCTCACGGCACATGGACTGTCTCTCGGCACATGGTCCATTCAGATAGCATTTCAACCTGGCTTTCAGAGGGACTCAAGTCAAATTCAACTTGACCTTAAACACAGTTAACATGTCTTTCTGATCATAACTTCTCCATCATCTCAAACACAGTTAAAATGCCTTTCTGATCATAACTTCTCCATCATCTCAAACACAGTTAAAATGCCTTTCTGATCATAACTTCTCCTTGTCAAAGCAGAGCTATGTCAATGAGGCAGTAAAACGTTTGTTGACTATGTGTAATGTGTGTTCACTCTTTTATAAGTGGACAGCAGTGGGTGGGATTGTGCCCATGAGGTGTGTGTGTGTGTGTGTGTGTGTGTGTGTGTGTGTGTGTGTGTGTGTGTGTGCGTGCGTGCGTGCGTGTGAGAAACGGATCAACATTAGAGAGAGCAGAGAGAGAAACAGATCAACATCAGGTAGAGAGAGCAGAGACAACAGCAGGTAGAGAGAGCAGAGACAACATCAGGTAGAGAGAGCAGATACACCATCAGGTAGAGAGAGCAGAGACAACAGCAGGTAGAGAGAGCAGAGACAACATCAGGTAGAGACAGCAGAGACAACATCAGGTAGAGAGAGCAGAGACACCATCAGGTAGAGAGAGCAGAGACAACAGCAGGTAGAGAGAGCAGAGAGAGAAACAAATCAACATCAGGTAGAGACAGCAGAGACAACAGCAGGTAGAGAGAGCAGAGACAACATCAGGTAGAGAGAGCAGATACACCATCAGGTAGAGAGAGCAGAGACAACATCAGGTAGAGACACACAGATCAACATCAGGTACAGAGAGCAGAGGGAGAAACAAATCAACATCAGGTAGAAACAGCAGAGACAACAGCAGGTAGAGAGAGCAGAGACAACATCAGGTAGAGAGAGCAGAGACAACATCAGGTAGAGAGAGCAGAGACAACATCAGGTAGAGAGAGCAGAGACAACATCAGGTAGAGAGAGCAGAGACAACATCAGGTAGAGAGAGCAGAGACAACATCAGGTAGAGAGAGCAGAGACAACAGCAGGTAGAGACAGCAGAGACAACAGCAGGTAGAGAGAGCAGAGACAACATCAGGTAGAGAGAGCAGAGACAACAGCAGGTAGAGAGAGCAGAGACAACAGCAAGTAGAGAGAGCAGAGACAACAGCAGGTAGAGAGAGCAGAGACAACATCAGGTAGAGAGAGCAGAGACAACATCAGGTACAGAGAGCAGAGACAACATCAGGTAGAGAGAGCAGAGACAACAGCAGGTAGAGAGAGCAGAGACAACAGCAGGTAGAGAGAGCAGAGACAACAGCAGGTAGAGAGAGCAGAGACAACATCAGGTAGAGACAGCAGAGACAACATCAGGTAGAGAGAGCAGAGACAACATCAGGTACAGAGAGCAGAGACAACATCAGGTAGAGAGAGCAGAGACAACATCAGGTACAGAGAGCAGAGACAACATGAGCAGAGAGCAGAGATAGAAACAGTGGGAGGTAAAGTATATTGGTAAGACAGAAAGAGAAAGAAGCAGGAGAAGAAGGCTTGGGTCAGACTGTGTTCACTTAACCCCATCGTCTCTCTCTCTCTCTCTCTCTCTCTCTCTCTCGTGATCTCTGGAGAGCCATTAAACGCCAGACAAAAGGCCGACTGTTTCAGCAGCTTTCTAGTTCAGGACCAGCCTCACTGGGCCAAACCAACAAACCCCAGGATGATGAGAGGAGAGGAGAGGAGAGAAGAGAAGAGAAGAGAAGAGAAGAGAAGAGGAGAGGAGAGAGAGAGAGGAGAGAGAGGAGAGGAGAGGAGAGGAGAGAGGAGAGAGAGAGAGAGAGAGGAGAGGAGAGAGAAGAGGAGAGGAGAGAGAGAGAGAGAGAGGAGAGGAGGAGAGGAGAGGAGAGGAGAGGAGGAGAGGAGAGTAGAGGAGAGGAGAGAGAGGAGGAGGAGAGGAGAGGAGGAGGAGAGAGAGGAGAGAGAGGAGAGGAGGAGAGGAGAGAGAGGAGAGGAGGAGAGGAGAGGAGAGGAGAGGAGAGGAGGAGAGTAGAGGAGAGGAGAGAGAGGAGAGGAGAGGAGAGGAGAGGAGAGAGAAGAGGAGAGAAGAGGAGAGGAGAGGAGAGGAGAGGAGGAGAGTAGAGGAGAGGAGAAGAGGAGGAGAGGAGAGGAGAGGAGAGAGAGGGGAGGAGGAGGAGAGAAGAGGAGAGAAGAGGAGAGGAGGAGAGAAGAGGAGAGGAGGAGGAGAGAAGAGGAGAGAAGAGGAGAGGAGAAAAGAAGGGGATCTGTTGTCTTTATGTGCGGTTGTGTTTGTTGAGTGTGCCCTTCCTGGCTGCAGGCTGCAGCTAGCAGGCCAAGGAGGGAGGGCCAAGGAGGGAGGAGGAACACCAAGAGAACCAAGCTGAAAGCAATTATGGGTCAGAGGAGAACGGAGATCATCATATCTTCACTGTGTGCCTCCTGCTGCCATCCAGACTGCAAGGAGGCCTTGATAAGGGCATCAGGGTTGCTCACAGACACCTCATTCCACTGGGTTAGATGAAAACCTAACCCATTTTTCCATGGATTAGTAATTAAATAAGATTAATTTCAGCTTTTTTTTAAAAATAAAGATGTTTTGAGTAGGTTTCGAGTGACCTGGGGTCATGAAGCGTGTTGCGGGGTTTCCATCCAGCTCCGCATTATGCAATTCAAACACTTTTCATAAGCCACCCACTCAGAGTTGTGGGTGTCTCTCTCTCTTCTTCTTGCTCTCTCTCTCTCTCTCTCTCTCTCTCTCTCTCTCTCTCTCTCTCTCTCTCTCTCTCTCTCTCTCTCTCTCTCTCTCTCTCTCTCTCTCTCTCTCTCTCTCTCTCTCTCTCTGCATGGCTGTGGTCCTACATCTGTAGTTGATTTGGTGGGGGCTTCTGGCTAATCCCTGAGCCAGCACAGTAGCATTAAAGGTAAATCTACAGCAGCAGATCTATGAGTTACCTGTATGTCTCAAAAAGATCTTCTCTCAAAGGGAAGTGTGGCTGGCATGTTTGTTGACAGAAAAAAACAAGATCATAAGTTTGATTGATTAAGTGTTAATTTGATGGTGCCGTGATGGTGGTGCATGGCCACAAGATCAAAGGGATATATGAATCATCATAATATGAACAACTGTCTCCATTGGTAGAAATCTAGCCAATACAGAGTAAGAATTTGGCTTTTAGGACTAATGCAACAGTGTTTCCCACAGGATTTTGAGAATTTGTGGTGGGGGACCGCAGACCCCCTAGGGGGGTGCGGGGGCATGCCCCCCGCGAGATTTTTTTAAACATTTTAAAGTAAAATGCATGAATTTGGTGTACTTTGAGAAGGCTTAAGAGCAAAATTAAAAGGCTAGATCTATGAAGAACATGTCATCATTACTGTGCTGTGGGTTTACAATGACAAACTAAATTTCTCCCTATAGGTCAGGGATACTCAACTTGCTTTGCCACTTTCGTGAAATGATAGAAGGCGAGGGGCCAGTTAATAAACAAACAATATACATTTTTCTGTAGCGGATTGTATTTTTTTGGGGTGTCAGCCGGAGTTTAGGCTGACAGTGTTGTGCACACCGGATAGTTAGTTAGGTTAAGTTAGTTGGGTTAAGTACATACATAAGTGCCTGGGTAGCGAGCAGATGGCGTTATTTGACAATTTAGCAGCTAAATCATAGATTATTGAAAGATATTCCATATTCCAGACTGAAATGCTATAACAGAAGTATTGGCCAGAATGACATGAACATTTATTGGACACTTATTCAGCGGATATCTTGCATGTTGCGTTCAGGTGCACTGTAAAAAAAAAAAATTTTTTTTTTTTTTTTTTTTTTGGGGTGAACATCTTATTGTGGCGGTCAAAATATTATTGTGGCGGCCCGCCACAAATTCCTTTATGTATGGGAAACACTGATGCAATATTGGTGACATTTTTAAAAAGTGTCCCCTTATCAGCAGAAAAGTAGCTAATATGTCACAGTCTGCTTTACTATAAATATAATTTTTATTTTTAATCTTTGTCGCTGTAACGTTACAGTCATTGATAGGCTGATAATGGCTATGTGAGACAGTGACTGATCACTAGCACATGTGCACATCAGATGAAGATATTTTCTAGATATTTTTTTACAGATATTTTTGACTCCAGAAGTTGTGAAGGACTTATAAATCCTGAACACCTACAGTAACAACATACCTTACAACCACTCAAATAACTTCACTCAATGTATCAAACAACATCACCTTAATGCCACACTATCTCTAGAATGTCTCAACTAATAATCATCAAGTCGTCCAAAATTGGAGCAGGATTTCCTAAAGTCTCTCCTAAATAAAGAGTGGAAAGGGAAAGCCAATCTGAGATAAGAAAACGTCTCATCCTGAAACACCTGAGAGAGATATATATATATATATATATATATATATATATATATATATATATATATATATATATATATATATATATATATATATATATGTATATATATATACATATATATATATATATATATATATATATATATATATATATATATATATATATATATATATATATATATATATATATATATATATATATTATAGCAGCTCTGAAGCTGTCGATTCTGAAC
>NC_139639.1:7136876-7154376 GCF_964638095.1 Poromitra crassiceps
GGTATCCATGCTTGTATTACCTCTCGGCGAGATGATTGTGATTCTTTGTATGTGGGGCTGGATCAGTCATCACTAGCAGAAGGCAGCCACTCATCTCAAAACTGCGTGACCATATATATTATATTATATTATTAGTACTGGCCTCTGTTCACTGGCTTCCTGATTTTGAACGGACTAGCCACTAGCGCCTGCCTGTCTAGCTGAACTGTTGTATGAGCACTGAGGTCCGGTGACCACATGCTCCTTGATGTCCCGAGTTTGAAATCCAAAAGCAGAAGCGACCGAGCCTTTGCAGTGGCTGCTTCTGTTCTGTGGATCAGCTGTTCAGAGCCTTTGCAGTGGCTGCTTCTGTTCTGTGGATCAGCTGTTCATAGCCTTTGCAGTGGCTGCTTCTGTTCTGTGGATCAGCTGTTCATAGCCTTTGCAGTGGCTGCTTCTGTTCTGTGGATCAGCTGTTCAGAGCCTTTGCAGTGGCTGCTTCTGTTCTGTGGATCAGCTGTTCATAGCCTTTGCAGTGGCTGCTTCTGTTCTGTGGATCAGCTGTTCATAGCCTTTGCAGTGGCTGCTTCTGTTGTGTGGATCAGCTGTTCATAGCCTTTGCAGTGGCTGCTTCTGTTCTGTGGATCAGCTGTTCATAGCCTTTGCAGTGGCTGCTTCTGTTCTGTGGATCAGCTGTTCATAGCCTTTGCAGTGGCTGCTCCTGTTCTGTGGATCAGCTGTTCATAGCCTTTGCAGTGGCTGCTCCTGTTCTGTGGATCAGCTGTTCATAGCCTTTGCAGTGGCTGCTTCTGTTCTGTGGATCAGCTGTTCATGGCCTTTGCAGTGGCTGCTCCTGTTCTGTGGATCAGCTGTTCATAGCCTTTGCAGTGGCTGCTCCTGTTCTGTGGATCAGCTGTTCATAGCCTTTGCAGTGGCTGCTTCTGTTCTATGGATCAACTTGCCTGTTCATAGCCTTTGCAGTGGCTGCTACTGTTCTGTGGATCAGCTGTTCATAGCTTTGCAGTGGCTGCTCCTGTTCTGTGGATCAGCTGTTCATAGCCTTTGCAGTGGCTGCTTCTGTTCTGTGGATCAGCTTGCCTGTTCATGTTTTTAGCCCTTGTTCACACAGGACGCCGAACGTAAGCAGAGCTGAAGCTTGAGGCAGGCACAAGCTGAACTGACGCCTCACCGTTCACACAAGAAGCCTTCTCTTTTCCTCTCAGCACCTCCTCGGCACGCCTTGAACCCGTCCACAACTCCCATTGACTTCATGCCTGGCAGCTTCAAGCTTCACGCGTCACACTTGGAAAGTAGGCGTGAATCCTGAACGATCACTTTGAGCAAGGCATGAGCGTGGCTTCGGCGTGGCTTCAGCGTGACACGTACACGTGCGCGGGTGGTGTGAACGGCTTCGCCTGTTAACAAGGACACCTAAATTAAACTTGTGGGTTCAGCATAGGTTGAGCTTAGGTTGAGCATTGCTTCGGCGTCCTGTGTGAACGGGGGCTGAGACCTGTTCTGTGGATCAACTTGCCTGTTCATGTTCGACCTGTTCGACATGTTCGCAGCTGAAAACTCATCTACTGTATTCTCACTGGCCTTTGACTCTAGCCAGACATCTTGATTTTAATGTCTATTGTTTTTGTTGTTACTGTTTTCTTTACTGTTGTGTTTTATATTTGTTATAATTCTCTGCCTGTACAGCACTTCAACATCATTGTTTTGACCTCAACCACGATCCATTCATCTGCCCATAATATTCCTCTCCCTCCTCATTTTAACTTAATCCATCCATCGATCCCTCATTGTAACACCAGGACAATCTGTCTTCCACATATGAGAATACACAATCATGTCAAATCAGTCAGAATACACAATCATATCAAATCAGTCAGAATACACAATCATATCAAATCAGTCAGAATACACAATCATGTCAAATCAGTCAGAATACACAATCATATCAAATCAGTCAGAATACACAATCATGTCAAATCAGTCAGAATACACAATCATATCAAATCAGTCAGAATACACAATCATGTCAAATCAGTCAGAATACACAATCATGTCAAATCAGTCAGAATACACAATCATGTCAAATCAGTCAGAATACACAATCATATCAAATCAGTCAGAATACACAATCATGTCAAATCAGTCAGAATACACAATCATGTCATATCAATCAGAATACACAATCATGTCAAACCAATCAGAAGACACAATCATGTCAAATCACTCAGACACAATCATGTCAAATCACTCAGACACAATCATGTCAAATCAATCAGACAGACACAATCATGTCAAATCAATCAAACACAATCATGTCAAATCACTCAAACACAATCATGTCAAATCACTCAGACACAATCATGTCAAATCACTCAGACACAATCATGTCAAATCACTCAGCATACACAATCATGTCAAATCACTCAGCATACACAATCATGTCAAATCACTCAGCATTTCATTGGATTCATAAAAGCCGTCTAGACGAGCATGGCACATGTGACACAGTGATGATGACATTTACAGTGCTTCATGGGACAATGAGAAAGCACATGATGCATGTGGCTATATATTTCCATGGCTGTCTGACTGCTCCCCGCTGCAAATGTTAGTTTTGAGCCATGTCAGGAAATGTCCCGCGCGCTATAGCAGGACCCCGCGCAGCAGGGCCACTTTATATTCCACTCCCTATACTGTGACGCATGTCTGCTGCTCTCTGGATGTCTTCTCCGGGCCAAAGCAACCACCCATGTCTCTGCCTGCAGTTCACTGCCATTTTAAAGGCAACTGGCTGAGTGTCAAGTATGTACAGTACACATACAAGGAGTTTGACTCCGGTTTGCATCGCTCCCAAAGTACTTACACAGAAAAAAGGTATGCACACGTTAAAAACAAACTAATGTACGCATACATTAAACATTTACAACATTTTGCATTAACTAACTAGAATAATTGTGGAATGTGAGCTTGACAACAAAATGCGACAAGCCTGAAGGTCAAGCCAAAGTGCTATTGCAGCTAATCTCATCGATTTGGCCTGTTCTTTACAGACAGATGCTGATTTCAATAGATCAGAGTGCTCTCTCTCTCCCCCCCTCTCTCTCCCCCCTCCTCTCTCTCTCTATCTCCCTCCCCCCTCTCTCCCTCCATCTCTCTCTCTCCCTCCCCCTCTCTCCCCCTCCCCTCTCTCTCTCCCTCTCTCTCCCCCCTCTGTCTCTCTCTCCCCTCTCTCTCTCCTCTCTCTCCCCTTACAGACCTCATTAAAGAGATGCTAAGTATCTGCATATATGGGACAGAGGTGATCTGCTTGCTGTGAGAGAGAATGAGATGGGACAGAACATGTCATCCTGTCCCTTCTGATGCTCTCCTCTAACGTGTGACTAGCTTTTACTCCTCTACACTTGTGCACTATCAGCCTCTCTCTTTGGTGACGGCTAAGGTCACTTGCAAATCTGTGAGAGCAGAATTCTAATCCGTTCAAATAAGCTGAGGAGCATTTATTTCCAAAGATAAAACTTTGTGGTAAGAAATCCTGCCTTTCCTGATTTGTGATGATAGCTCCCATGCGATATCCCCACTTTGGACTGCTGAGTTTTAGGCCACTGTCACACTGTAAGTAAGAGGTGGCCTTCCACTGCTGTGTTCAAGCCAGGGCTGGGTTCCAACACCAGATGAGTTCTATGTTTCATCACCCCAGGCCAACTGTGGTAGGGAGGGGGGGGGGGGGGGGTGAAACAGCACTGATTGCATGTGTCCTGGTGGATTGAGGGGGCTGATCTGATGAGAAGAAGGAGAGCTACACTGAGGAGATGTGTCCCAAATCTGAACTGACAGACAGATCCAAATAGCACCCACAAAAGAAACATTTTCAAAGACTGACTAAACGTCTGGTCTGTCTGTAGGGTATTAGGCTAGATTTGCACTGCCAACTCAAACCTGACGATTTTCCATCAATGTGGTAAAAAGTTGACTTTTAAGTTGAGTTTTTTTTTTTTTTCTATTGCCATCTAAACATGAGAAAACAGATTCAAAGTGTTTTCTACGTGTTTACATGGCAATTACAAGATCAGATCAGAGGAAGCAGGCAAAGCTGGCTTCAATGCCACATTCTGCATGTTTACACTGAAAGTCCTGGATGCTTCTTTCATTTTTTCTTTTCCTTTTTGACTCGTGTACATTTGACCTGCGCCACTTTGGTGGAAATAAATCAGATCTGCAATTTAGAGAGAGAGTGGCATCAGCGGAGGACCAAAATGCTTTTGAATGCTAAAATAAAGCTGATAATGTACAATTTGATGCAAAAAGAAAACTGCAACTTGACAGTGCTGCTTAATCAAGGACCTTACTTCCTGGAACTCTTGAGAGTAAAAAACTGGTCCATTGGAGTGAATGGAGATGTTGCGACTCTTCTATATACATGGCTCTGGATAAAGTTAACTTAAGGGAAAATAAATCAGATCGGGGGCGGGGCCTGCATGTAGATAAAGTTAACTTAGGGGAAAACAAACCAGAGACATAATGGAGGTTTGGTGAGCACCGTGTTCCCTTTAAGGCCCTTCTTATGTGTTCAATTTTCTCTGATGCCCACCAGAGTGGACACATACCTATGCATAGGCACACACACACACACACACACACACACACACACACACACACACACACACACACACACACACACACACACAAACTTTAAGGCCCTTGTCATGTTTCCAATTATCTCTAAAGCATACCACAATTGACTGTAATGTTCTTTAGTCGACCACATGCAGACTTAAAGATCTAGTGATGACATGTGTGGAGTCATTGTGAGTCTGTGTTGTTATTATTCACTAAGGCCGTCACATCCAGACTTCCAGGTCTTTGTTCTGATGATCTCGTGTGGCTTCTGTTTTGTTTAAGACCCAACAACAATGATCTGAGAATGACATGTGACAACATGTTGTGGTCTGGATCAGAACCATGACGTCATCGGTACAGTTCAGGCCCATATCCCACTGAGCTACCAGGACCCGTCTGCTTTACATCGCAACTAAAGTGCATGGGAACTGTTTGCCACCAAGTGTGAATACATTTGTTGTCTCCATCTTGTCACAAAACAACAGCCCTGTTCGGAATCGGTCCCTATGACAGAAATAATGGACTATTTAGTGTGTCGCCATTTTTTTGATAGTGTCCGAATTCTCAACTGTTCATTTGAATCACTATTTAGTCCACTGTAAAATACCCACAATGCACAGCGGTTTCTAGTGAACAGCGAATGTACCCTACATTTTTGTGTAGTGTCCGAAACTCATTTAGATCATTCCCCATATAGTTCACTATATGATCAACACTATATGGGGAATAGTGAGTGAGTGAATGAGTGAACCATTCCGAACGTGGCTAATGTCAGTCATGTCATGCATAATCAGCACTTACTTACATACATAGTTGGACCCCAGAAAGACGAGTCTGTTGCTTGTGTCATCTAATAAGGGTCACAATAAAGAATAAACTGACAAACACAAGATCGAGCTAAGCAGGAGTTCATTCCAGTGTGGTTTTAGTTTACGGATCAAATATCAAAAAACAACAAAAAAGGAAACATTAGAATGACAATCAATCAATCAATCAATCAATCAAACCTAATTGATATTCAGAGAGGCAGCGCTGCAACACGATGCCAAATGAGTTGATTGGAAGTGACGAAGCAAGTTTGTGTTTGGAGGGATGAGCCGGTGTCAACAGCTGTTACAGAGCTTCCTGCATGGAGCTGATGTGGATAGCAGTCCTCGGGGTCAGGTCATCCTGTCACGGGACGTCGTGTGGGGAGACCTGACCCCCCATTCCACCAGCTGGCTGACAAAGCCCCGCCCTCCTCACTCTGTTTGGTCTCAGGGACACACTGGTGGTCCACAGAGGAGAGACAAGGTGGGAATTTAGCCATAGTAGCAAACTCAACCTCTGAAATTACATCACTTACTGACAACTTTCAGTCTCATCTTACGTGTTGGTACAAACAGTAAATAAGCGGTGTTGGGCAAGTTACTCTGTAAATATAATTAGTTACTGATTACTGATTAGTAATTACTCCTTAAAAAAGTATAAAATTACTGATGACTTAAGGTCCTTACACATCGAAGTGTAAGGATTAATTTGCACGCCAATAATATTTTCTGAACCTATATCAGTCAATGCAACCGTGCATACCAATGGCAAAGTTTCGCTGAGCGTTATTGCGGCGTTTATTTTTTCGGACCATGGTCGATTTTCAGAAATTCGCTTCCGACGTGTACACATCTGTGGCTGTGATTGACAGGTGGGTCAAAATTTGCATCAGAATTTCATGCCGTAAATTCGCATCGCTCTTGATATGTAACAGCCTTTAGTATCAAAAGTAATTAGTTACGCTACTAGTTACTTTCACTTACCCCCCTCCCCCCCTTCCGAAAAAGTGACGGACAACCTGTTTAGCCTGCTCCTTTTACAAGAACTGAATCCACTTTATTGGAACAATATTTAAGCTTACAGGAGGAGTTAGTCAACAAGGACTAGGACTAAAGTTGTATCACGTTCTGGCAACGCAGTAGTCTCTCATAGCAGACCTATCTCCACACTTAATTTTAGCGTTGTGCCAGCGCTGGAGAAAGTAATACAGTAACTTGAAGTTACTTGGATAATTACTTTTTACTGTAATCAAATTACAGCAATGCATTACTTTACTTACTTTACTGCCCAACACTGTAAATGGGACATCTCATACGCTCAGTGCCTGCTTGTATCAAAGGCATAACTGATAAGCATAACGCACAAGGACTCAAGGGCATGATAGAGGCATACAACAGAGACTTGACTGACTAGATTTGAATGAAAAAAAGACTAGAATTATTTTTTTTCTAAATAAAAGGGAAGAAATTCGATTGAAAACATATTTAACCCCGTGCAATTCCGCTTTTGAGAGACAATTTCTTCTACACTTTGAAATGAGACACAGATGAAGGCCTGTGTGATGATTTGATCTTCTGAGGCAGCTCAGTGTTTTTATATGTTGAGAAGATGTGATTCCAGCTGACAAGCAGAACATTGAGATACTGTAGGATGTGACTGACAGTGTCAGCAGCACCATCATCAGGGACCCATTTTCAACCAGTGTGACAGTGACAAATAAGACAGTGGCATTGCTGCTGGTGTGTTCTTGTTCTTGTGTGCATCGTGAGTTTTAAATCACTCGTGTTCTGTGTGTGTGTGTGTGTGTGTGTGTGTGTGTGTGTGTGTGTGTGTGTGTGTGTGTGTGTGTGTGTGTGTGTATGTATGGCGGGTCGGGTGTAGTTTGAACGCTGACATGGAAAAACGGGGTCATTTGAACTGACACTTCCTCTAAACCCCGACACGAAGGAAATGATTTCAGCTTTTGTCCAACAGCAGCGAGTTCCCCTCCACCGGATTCTCCCGGGTCAAGAAAGATTTGTTTTCCAAGCTTTGGGACTAAACTTCCTATAGAGTCTTGGTGGTCCACTAAGTGTAATCACAGATGTCTGTCTGTCTGTCTGTCTGTCTGTCTGTCTGTCTGTCTGTCTGTCTGTCTGTCTGTCTGTCTGTCTCTCTCTCTCTCTCTCTCTCTCTCTCTCTCTCTCTCTCTCTCTCTCTCTCTCTCTCTCTCTCTCTCTCTCTCTCTCTCTCTCTCTCTCTCTCTCTCTCTCTCTCTCTCTCTCTCTCTCTCTCTCTCTCCAAAGAATCATTTGAATTCAGATATCACCATCTGAAAGTACCATTGTTCTTCTTGCCTTTGACGATGATGTTAACAGCTAACCGGGAAAAGCCAGGGAGAATATAGGTTTTTATGATTGTGATGCTTGGCTGTGAGTTCAGTAATACGTCTTTATAGCGTCTGTGATGAGGAGAACAGTTGTGGTGGACAAAACATTCCCCAGCTAAGGGATTTGCTTGTGATGTGAAGTGTCACAGGATTGATTCAAGCTGTGCACAAACAGTGCAGCAGCACTCGAATGTGACAGGACACGTTTGTGGATTGTCACAGCAACGTTCTCCTCCACAGAGCAAAGGACATGCAGTGAATGAAAAGTCCTGGTGGGACTCGACATCTTTGACTTGAACCCACAGACTCTGTTCTAAGTACTGTATGGGGATGTTATCATTGATACTATTACATTGGTAATCTACAGCAGTGGTTCTAGTATTTTCACATGAGGGACCCCTAAACTGACAAAGATTAGACCACGGACCCCCATTTGATAGGATTTTGTCCCACGGTCCCCCATATGATAATAAGATTGATGCTTTTAGACGTTTTATTACAGAAAGTGTATAAAACTCATGACCAAAATAGTCTGTGTGTTACTTATGAATGGAATTATAGCTCAAATAAAGTACCCCCTTTTGGCTGGGGACCCCCTGGAACCCCCTCAAGGACCCCTGGGGGTCCCCAGACCCCCATTTGAGAACCACTGATCTACAGTATCTGTCATGATGGCAAAATGGCAAAACAGATGATCACATATCAGACAGAGGCACATATTGATCTTTGATGATGTCATGTGCACCATGTGTGCGGTTGTCCAAATATTGAAAATAAATTGCTTTTTGTTTTATTGAACTGACAATTTGCTGGAAACATTAGGCTATATTTAGACTAATGGCTATATATAGGCTAATAGCTATATATAGACTAGTGTAAATCAAAGCAAAAACCCAATCTATATTTTTGTACAGCCTGGAAAAGGAGGAAATCTCTTTTTCTTTGGGCTGATTAATAACGAGCACTGAAAACGAGCCCTCTGACTGCTCTTTACTCATACTAGAGCGCTCGTTTCCTAGTCACCAGCTCGGCAAGCTGCGAGCCCCTGCAGCTTGCCCGCTGCGCGGGCTCGTATACACAGCTCAGTCGCTGCATGGCCTCGCCCGCAGCTCGGCTGCTACGTGGCCTCGCCTGCTCTATTGGCACAATTGCTCAACTTCGCATCACCAATGACAATGTGGGACCAAAAACGCAGACAGACAGAAACGCAGACAGACAGACAGACAGAGAGACAGACAGACAGACAGACAGACGCCACTTTGGCAATTTGATATACAGTAGGAGGATTCCTCTAACGAGCTCTTTCTTCATTCCTCTGCTCACCATGGACTTTGTGTGTGACAGACAGATCCATCATCAGCACACCAATATTTGTACTGCATTTCACTGATAAACAGATAAACACAATATGTCACATCACTTACAGTTAATTGTAAGCTGGACACTAACAGACGTTTGACATCACTTACAGTTAATTGTAAGCTGGTCACTAACAGACGTTTGACAAAAATAAATATTGTACAAACTAAAATCCAGATTGTCTTTTTGGGTCTCAACAGTTAAAATCAGGATCTAGCCTGATCAGAACCTGGCCCATTGGACCGTAGCTATTTGATTCTTTTCTGAGGTATTGGATCAGCATAAGACACATCTCTGTGGTCAGATGAATCAAGTCAAGCTCATTTCTATTCAGCGGTGTGCCGCTTTTAGGCATCGTGACTATTCCAGGAAAGCTCTTGTCCTGATCTGCTCTCCAAGAATCTGCTCTCCAAGAAGCACCACGCTCCAAATATGGAAGTGAGGAGAATTGTCTTTCAAACGTGTCAAAGGCCTGTTTGTGTCTGTGTGTTTATGTGGGTGTCGCACTGAATGCAGGCGCACATCCATTCACATTCACATTCACATTCTCTCTCTCTCTCTCTCTCTCTCTCTCTCTCTCTCTCTCTCTCTCTCTCTCTCTCTCTCTCTCTCTCTCTCTCTCTCTCTCTCTCTCTCTCTCTCTCTCTCTCTCTCTCTCTCTCTCAGTGAATGGTGGGGAGTGCGGGGAGCTCTGGTGAGAGTGTGTTTTAAACACTGTCAAACTGTGAATTTTCAAACTCTTTTCGCTCTTTTTTATTCTTCTGTCACTGTTTATGTAGGCTAGTTGTTGTGGTGTTATTTGGTGAAGTAGGGTTTGGTGGAGGGCTTTTTGTTTGTTTGTGTAGGCAGCTTGCTGCAGCTGCCAGCAAGGCTGGTCAGCATGGCTGCAAGTGATTATCACAAACTAACACGCCGACATGCCATCAGGTTTTCTCCGGCTGTTGGCTGTACTATTGAAGAGTGCAGTCTAGCTGTAGGTGAGGTGGTTGGATATGAAAGTGTTAAATCTGCATCTAGAATGAACAGCGCTGTTGTGATTTTCCTTGACAGTACAGACAAGGTGAATCAATTACTTGAAGCTGGAGTTGTGATCAGAGGTACGTTTACCCCCGTATTCTCACTAAATTCTCCTGCCAAAAAGATAACTATTTCAAATGTGCCCCCATTTCTGAAAAATGAGCTTCTGGAGAAAGAGCTGGCGAGGTATGGAAAGTTAGTGTCCGCAATCAAAATGATTCCTATCAGCAGCAAATCTCCTCATCTCAAGCATGTTGTGTCTTTTAGGAGACATGTTTTCATGGTCCTTAAAAATAGTGAGGAGCTGAATTTGGTGTTCAAGTTTAAAGTTGATGATTTTGACTACACTGTGCATGTAACCTCGGAAATGCGATGTTTGCGGTGTGGGGTTTTGGGTCACATAGCTCGTTTGTGCCCAGAGAGAGCTGGCGCTGCTGGACCTGCTGCTGCTGCGGGGCCACCCGGGCCTGCTGCTGGGACTGATGCTGCACCTGGGCCACGGCATGACGGGGCTGGTGCGGATCAGTCCACACCCGCCACGGATCGTCCGTCTACCTCTGCCGGTGGGGCTGGACAGCCGAGCGCAGGTACCAGCGGCGCAGGTACCAGCGGCGCAGGTACCAGCGGGGCAGGTCCCAGCAGGGCGGCCTCTCTACCAAATGGATCACGGGAGGAGGAGGAGGAAAAAGGTGATGATTACAGTGATCATGACAGTGATGTTGGAGACTTGGAAAGTTTAACAAGTCAGCATGATGATCAGGAAAAAGATGCAGTAATTGGTCACACAGCTACTAGAGTGGCAGAGTCAGTTTTGGGTGAAGATGAAATGATTCAGGATGAAATGTCTAAAGGGGCGTCAAAAAGGAAAATTCTAGACAATAAATCAAACAGTGAGAAAGCTAATAAAGTGTCAAAAAGGACTCAGCAGTCTTCCTCACAGGTGCAGGATAGTGCAATGACCACACAGGAAAATGAAAATGATCCACCTGACATAGTAGATGTAGAGAGTGTATGCTCACAAGTGGATGTAGGGAGTGTATACTCTTTCACTAGAATTGGAAGTTTTCTAATAGAAACAAAAAACAAAAAAGCTGTTGATATTCAGGATTTTTTCCCAGATTTAAAACTGTTTATTAAATCAGTCAAATTCTTCATGAAAAATTCACTAGGCTCACATGAAGCCTTTACTAAGCAAGAAGGTTATCGTCTCAAGAATATCATGACTAAGATCAACAAAGGACAACATGATTGTTAGGCTTGTTCTTTTCCTCCTTTTTTCCATGCTTTTCTCTTTCTTGTTTACATCTAGCTTTATACTTAACATGTGTGAAATCAAACTAGGCTCTTTAAACATTAATGGGGCCAGAGAGGATGTTAACTCATTGAATGCCATGGACGTCCTTCGACGTCCAATTAAATAGTGACGTAGAATGCCACGGACGTCCTTCGACGTCCAATGCGTTTTTTGACGGTGGGACGTCGATCAAAGCCTTCCGCAGCTCCTGTACAACTATAGTAGCTATTGGAGGTGTATAACCTATTTTACGGACTCATTAGGTGGCGACAGTGCTTGCTCGGTGCAGTCCAGATTAGAGACAGGTCCGAGAAACAGCCTAAAAGCCGTGGATCAAAGACAACCCGATGCATGCTCCCAGAGCCATTTGCTCTGTCGCGGGAGCTGACATTGGCTCCGAACAGGAGTCAATCCGCGCTCACAACTGAGCCCCTCTGTCCCTGTCTGTCTGTCTGTCTGTCTGTATAGTTTCTCCAACCGATTAGCAGCCAGGAAAGCAGCCCCTGACGCCAAACCATTCAGCAATCCGGGTTGGCTCTTCCCTGCTGTGGCGCTGAGAGCCGACAGCAGCACACAAACGCAGCACTCCGAAAATATAATGGTTGCGTGAGGCTGTGTGCAGTGTGGGGAGGAGTTTACGGGGGGAGGGGGGGAGGGGGGTGGTGCACGCAGGGCATCACACAACAACTACGTCACTACATCAGAAAATATTATCTTCAGACTCAGTGAATGTGCTTGAAATGCTGCATTTCACAAAAGGCGGATTATCTCAGCTAATAATTTGAAAAGCCTGAAAACGCTGAAAACAACCTATCTTCTCCGGCTCATAACTAAAGAACGGAAAATGGTATCAATAAACTTTTTTTTGCTGATGATACAATAGAGCCAGCTCGTTCTTGTGCGTGTTCGGTGTTTACATAGTAATATCACACAATATTCTGTGGGCCTCGAGAAATCACTGAAAACGCTCTGAAAACTCTGGCACTGGGAGCATCCGTTCTCCAAAAGTGGCTGGCACTGAATGAGTTAAGAGGGCTTCTCTTTTCAATTTGATTAAGGCCAAGAAGCTAAATGTTATTTTTTTACAAGAGACACATAGTACAGTTGACAATGAACCTGCATGGAAGAAGGAATGGGATGGGGAGGTTTTCCTTAGCCATAAGAGCAGTAACAGTGGTGGAGTTGGTATTTTGTTTTCTCGAGACTTTTTACCCATTTCTTGTGTTACAGAAGAAGTTGTTGAAGGTCGTTTGTTAAAAATACAAGCTGTGTTCGAAAATATAAAAATGACTTTTATTAATGTATATGCGCCAACTGTGGGCACAGAAAGGTGTGTTTTTTTAAACACTTTGAACACTGTTATTAATGATTGTAGTGGGGAAGGATACATGTTACTGGCTGGTGACTTTAACTGTACTGCAAATGCAGCTCTAGACAGAAATCATCCTGAACCACATGGAGCCTCTAAGAATTGTCTTGTTAAGGTAATTGAAACAAATGAGTTATGTGATGCTTGGAGGTTTTTTTATCCCATTCAGCGTCAATATACATGGGCTCATGCTAATGATAACTCTTTATCCATGGCTCGGCTTGACAGGATTTACTGTTTTAAATATCAGGCCAATATACTTAAGAATTGTTCAATACACCCAGTAGGTATTTCAGATCATTCTCTTGTACAGGTGTCCATTTTTGTTAAAAATATCAAATGTAATAGTGCATATTGGCATTTTAATGTGACTCTGCTTTCTGATAATGCTTTTAAAGATGCTGTTAGTTATTTTTGGAGTAATTATACAAAGACAAAATCGAAATACACTTCTTTACAACAGTGGTGGGATATAGGCAAAGGCAAAATAAAACATCTCTGCCAACAGTATACTCTCAATGTTACAAGGGACATGACCAAGTCTATGAAAGCTTTGGAGAAAGAAATAGTGGAGTTGCAAGATTTGGCAGACTCCACAGGAGAAGGAGAACATTTCAGAGTTCTCAAAAACAAAAGGTCAGCTCTGGCAGATTTGCTGGGTTTTTCTGCTCAAGGTGCTTTGGTTCGTTCCCGTTTCCAGAATGTTGCTAAAATGGATGCTCCCTCTCATTTCTTCTTCGGCCTAGAACGAAAGAATGGACAAAAAAGACTCATGCATTCCTTGCGGTCCAGCAATGGGCAGTTGTTGCAGGAGTCTGGAGAGATTCGCAGATGTGCAGTCGACTTCTATGAGGAGCTCTTCAAGAAGGAGTTCCAGGAGAGACCAGAAGTGGCGCAGTCTTTCTATGAGGGTCTACCAAAGGTTTCTAAGGAGGTCAATGAAGAGCTGGATGCACCGATCTCTGCTGAAGAGCTGTATGCTGCGCTGCAGAGTCTAGAGAGTGGTAAGGCACCAGGCATTGATGGCCTCCCTGCAGACTTTTATAAGGCGTTCTGGCCTGTAATTGGTCAGGATCTGTTGACCGTTCTCAGAGACAGCCTTAAAAAAGGACAGTTACCTTTGAGTTGCAGGAGAGCAGTCCTCACTCTTCTTCCCAAGAAAGGAGATCTACAAGAAATAAAGAACTGGCGGCCAGTAGCACTGCTCTGCACTGACTATAAACTTTTGTCCAAGGTTATAGCCATGAGACTGAGACATGTAATGGAGGACGTCATTCACATCGACCAGACCTATTGTATACCTGGTAGGCTGATATCTGACAACATTATATTAATTCGTGATATTTTGGACCTCTCCAAATCTTTGGGTTATGAGCTTGGTCTGGTTTCAATTGATCAGGAAAAGGCTTTTGACAGAGTTGAACATCAGTACTTATGGCAGACACTGGAAGCGTTTGGGTTCAGCTCTGGTCTCATAGCCAAGATACAGGTCTTGTACAGTAACATTGAGAGTTTACTAAAAATTAACGGTGGTTTAAGTGCTCCTTTTAAAGTTCAGAGGGGAGTGAGACAAGGTTGCTCCCTATCTGGCATGCTGTATTCTCTAGCCATAGAGCCACTCTTGCATAAATTGAGATTGCACCTTTCAGGTGTAATTTTCCCTGATTGTGACCAAGTTTTTAAATTGTCTGCTTACGCTGATGATGTTGTCATACTGGTTAAAAATCAAAATGATATTAACGTCCTTGTTGAAACAGTTAATGCTTTTGGTGCAATATCCTCTGCTAGGGTTAATTGGGGGAAAAGTGAAGGCCTAGCAATTGGTGATAATATGCCCAGGAAGGTTAATTTGCCTGGAGGATTAATTTGGAACAAGGGTGGTTTTAAATATCTTGGTGTTTATCTTGGTAACGATTCTTTTTTGTGCAAAAATTGGGAAAATGTTCTGCAGAAGGTTGAAGGACGTCTCAAGAAATGGAAATGGATTCTGCCAAATATGTCTTTCAGAGGCCGCATATTAGTGATCAACAACTTGGTGTCTTCCATGTTATGGCATCGACTAGCATGTGTGGACCCCCCAGCATGTCTGTTGGCTAAGATACAGGCAGTGTTGGTGGATTTCTTCTGGGACCGTCTGCACTGGGTCCCGCAAAGTGTGCTGTTCCTGCCAAAAGAGGAGGGAGGACAGGGGCTCGTTCACCTGCCCAGCAGGGGTGCTGCTTTCCGACTCCAGTTCATCCAGAGGCTCCTCGTCGGGCCTGTAGACCTCGTCTGGAGACCCATAGCCCAAGCTATACTGAGCCGAGGTGGGAAATTGGGTCTCGCTGAACCTTTGTTTCTGATGGATCTGAGTGCTTACAAACTGTGCAATCTTCCTAAGTTTTATTATGTATTGTTCACTGTATGGGAGATGTTCCACAAACAGAGACCGACAAACTGTGTTTCCCTGTCTTGGCTTTTGAAAGAACCAGTTGTGCACGGCACCCGTTTTAACGTAGAGCGTGCGGCGGGAACCTCTGTGCAGCGGTGTTTTTGCTCAGTGGGAGTCGTCACATTGAGACACGTGGTCGAACTATGTGGACCTTATCTGGACAATGCTACAGATCTGGCATCTCGGCTGGGTATTAGATCTGTCAGGGTCATAGACCATCTGCTCAATATCTGGAAGGGTGAGCTGACACAGGCTGAGCTCTCCTTGTTAAATGAATACTGTGATGGACACTGTCAGCCAAATGCGGATGATCCTTTCCCTGTACTAACACTTTTTCCAGATTTCAAGGACTGTACTGGTCGGCTGTTGGAGTCCAATGAGGTTCCAGCAGAGTCTGGGGAGACTCCAGTAGAATCCACTGAAGTTACTATAAACACATTGGATGGTATAGGAGGTAAAACTATGTACAAATTGTTGGTGAAGGTTTTAAATAAGAACAAATTAAATGGCCGGGATGACACTCCTTGGAGAACTCATCTCGGGCTTGAAAATAAGGTCAAACCTGTGTGGAGAGCACTATATAAACCACCGTTAACAAAAAGGGCTGGTGATTTGCAATGGAGAATTCTGCATGGTATTGTGGCTGTCAATGCTTTTGTTTCTGTTATTAACCCCACTGTAAGTGATAATTGTCCTTTCTGCTCACAAAGAGAAACGGTTTATCATTGTTTTTCAGACTGTGGTAGACTGAGTCCTCTGTTTCAGATGCTAGAGCAGATGTTCAGGAGTTTTGGGGAATTTTTTTCTAAACAGATGTTCATCCTAGGATACAGATACAGTCAAAACAAAAGAGTGAAGTGTCAATTGTTTAACTTCATTTTGGGTCAAGCAAAGATGGCTATCTATTTTAGCAGAAGGAATAAAGTAGAAGGTTCTTTGGACTTTCATGTAAAAACAATTTTTGTCAGAATGGTCAAAGCCAGGTTGAAAGTGGATTATAATTTCTACAGTATTACAAATAATCTGGAAGAATTTATGAATATATGGTGTCTTGATGATGTTTTATGCTCAGTTATGGAAGATGGGCTGACGTTTGGGCTGTTTTTGAGCTGATTTATGTCTGTACTGTTTGTTACCGTATATGCTTCTTGAAAATGGCATCATAGAAATGAATTGATTGAGCAATAAAGATGTTTTAAAATTCAAAAAAAAAAATCTCTCTCTCTCTCTCTCTCTCTCTCTCTCTCTCTCTCTCTCTCTCTCTCTCTCTCTCTCTCTCTCTCTCTCTCTCTCTCTCTCTCTCTCTCTCTCTCTCGACATTCCTAAGGTAAGGGAACTTGGGAAGCAGGGCCCTGTAGGTAGTGAGGTCACGGCCCTGTGCTAAATGAGCTGTATCTGCTTCAAATGGACACTGATGACTGAGGCTGGAGGAGTTGCCATGGTGACGTGTTGTGGTTAAGGAGGCTGCATAGCAGTGTAGGAGATTTAAAAAAATATTTTGGGGGCAACTTTAAAAAATAGTAATTGGTGTATAAAGTTGCTAAAGCGTAGTGTGAACAACAGTGCTGGTTGTCTGAGTGTGTTCTTCATCGTCATCTTCTGTCAACCAGCTTGCAGGTGCTGAGTGTGTGTTAGAAATGGAAATTAAATGAATTAAATGAAAATAAAATTATCAAAATATTGGGGGCAATTTTTGCCCCTGGATCATATGGTTTTTAGGGGCATTCTGAGATTTCTTGGGGGCATTTTTGCCCTTGCCCCTGGCTAAATTCCTACACTGCTGCAGCTGAAAGGTTGCTGGTTCAGTTCCTGGTACGTGCCTAACATCGATGTGTATGAGGCCATTTACACCTGGCATTAACGTGCCTTTTCTGCTATCAGATTACAATCAGATTGTGCTTGACCACATTAGCCTGATTTCATTTACACCTGGCGTTAACATGCCTTTTTTCTTATCCAGATAACATATTAACACCCAAAACGGTTTTCCTCTCAATCCGCATACAGTTGCTGTATCCAGATTTGAGAGGACACATTGCATTTACACTTGTGTTCAATGTGTACACAATGCGTCCCTGACCACCTCTGGAGGTGGTTTGGCCGATCAGATTGCAATCCGTCTTCTATGTGTCTTGGGGGGGGGGGCGTTTACACCTGTACTTTCAAGTGGTCAAGCACAATCAGATTGCAATCTGATGGCAGAAAACGCATGTTAATGCCAGGTGTAAATGGCCTCTA
>NC_139639.1:7159376-7186876 GCF_964638095.1 Poromitra crassiceps
CGGACTGACAGATCCAACAGCCCCGCCGGGCACATCGCGCAGCCCGCGGCCCGTTGTTCTCTGGAGTAGAGTATCCCAGGTGCGGGAGAGCATGTAGGCCCCCTCGTCCCTGTTGATGGTGCCCTCGGCACGTCTCCTGATTTCCATAGCCTCCTTGATCCAACGCTTGTATTTGTTGTCCTCTGTTCCAATGACTCTTGCCTGATCCCAGTCCATAACGTGGTTGTTTCTTTTGCAGTGGTCTGATATGGCTGATTTGAGGTTTTCCTGTTGTGCTTTTTCTTTTTGTGTTCTTGTGAGTCGTGTTGCTGTTGCCTTTTCACATTCCTTCTGATGTTCTTTCTTTCTGGTGATGAATGACCTGCCCGTCTCCCCAATGTATGTTTTATTGCAGGATATGCATGGTATTTCGTATATGACGTTACATTTATTGTCCTGTTCAATTTTGTCTTTTGGGTGTACTAATAATTGCCGTAGTTTTGTGTGGGGTTTTATTGCAGTGCCTATTTTTTGTTTTTTCATGGCCCGTTGTATGGGTTCGGTTATCCCGCGGATATACGGTAGTGTGACCATACCGATATTGTTGTCCTGAGGGTTTTCTGTTTGTTTTTTCTTTTGTTGTTTTTGTGTTGTTTGTTTGCATTTTACCTGCTGTTTTCCTTTATTGATGGCAATTATTAGTACACCCAAAAGACAAAATTGAACAGGACAATAAATGTAACGTCATATACGAAATACCATGCATATCCTGCAATAAAACATACATTGGGGAGACGGGCAGGTCATTCATCACCAGAAAGAAAGAACATCAGAAGGAATGTGAAAAGGCAACAGCAACACGACTCACAAGAACACAAAAAGAAAAAGCACAACAGGAAAACCTCAAATCAGCCATATCAGACCACTGCAAAAGAAACAACCACGTTATGGACTGGGATCAGGCAAGAGTCATTGGAACAGAGGACAACAAATACAAGCGTTGGATCAAGGAGGCTATGGAAATCAGGAGACGTGCCGAGGGCACCATCAACAGGGACGAGGGGGCCTACATGCTCTCCCGCACCTGGGATACTCTACTCCAGAGAACAACGGGCCGCGGGCTGCGCGATGTGCCCGGCGGGGCTGTTGGATCTGTCAGTCCGGCCACGACACGTCATAGTGGGCGTGGCCGGCCTGGCAGACCTGGCAGCTCAGCTGGGCACACCGCCAGTTGCTGAAAAGCAACTGGTTGACACGTCTTACCCAGCTGTCAGTGCGACTGCTTCTGAAGAAGACGAGAGTTTGACTCGTCGAAACTGTC
This sequence comes from Poromitra crassiceps, assembly GCF_964638095.1. Classification (NCBI taxonomy): domain Eukaryota; kingdom Metazoa; phylum Chordata; class Actinopteri; order Beryciformes; family Melamphaidae; genus Poromitra; species Poromitra crassiceps. Next base: position 7,160,677 of record NC_139639.1, read on the forward strand.
AAGGTAAATAAATAACATCTATAAACCTATGTCTGAACACAAGAAAACAAAAACGTCTCTGTTAAAGCACACTGCTACACTGTTGCAAGGACACAAGTCTGTTAAAGCACACTGCTACACTGTTGCAAGGACACAAGTCTGTTAAAGCACAACTGCTACACTGTTGCAAGGACACAAGTCTGTTAAAACACACTGCTACACTGTTGCAAGGACACAAGTCTGTTAAAGCACAACTGCTACACTGTTGCAAGGACACAAGTCTGTTAAAACACACTGCTACACTGTTGCAAGGACACAAGTCTGTTAAAACACAACTGCTACACTGTTGCAAGGACACAAGTCTGTTAAAACACACTGCTACACTGTTGCAAGGACACAAGTCTGTTAAAGCTACACTGCTACACTGTTGCAAGGACACAAGTCTGTTAAAACACACTGCTACACTGTTGCAAGGACACAAGTCTGTTAAAACACACTGCTACACTGTTGCAAGGACACAAGTCTGTTAAAACACACTGCTACACTGTTGCAAGGACACAAGTCTGTTAAAACACAACTGCTACACTGTTGCAAGGACACAAGTCTGTTAAAACACACTGCTACACTGTTGCAAGGACACAAGTCTGTTAAAGCACACTGTGCTTTAACAGTTAGCAGTCTGTGCCCTACAACAGACACGTATCCTTAAATGCTCCTTTGATGCCGACTGACAAGTAGAAAGAGTATTTTTTTATCATCCCGCTAGGATGTCCAAACCTCCCGTTTTCAAGGACACTCGAGTAGCATCACAGGTGAAAACACTACAGCTCGACTGAGTGCACATTGAGGAGCTGGGGAAAGATGCCTTGCTCAGGGGCACCTCGGCAACAATCAGACACTATCAATTATAAAATAGTGTAAAAACATTCAGTCCAACACTTCTTACTCAATACCATCATGCTGCCCTCATCATGTCAGTCCCTCTGTGTTGCTTTATTCGGCCAATAGTCGCCTGGTCCTCAGCACATCATTTAAATCAGAGGCTCGTGTTTGAGGTCTGCTCAGTGAGAGAAGGTCTAAACTCTCTTGCAGAAAGTTTTTTTGGCAACCAACATAAAGGTTTACACTAGCTGACACAGCATGGCAGCCAGGCATTTGTCATCCATTTTTGTATGTAAACTTGTATAACTTTGTATGTAAAATGACTTAAATTGTGGTCCTCATTTGTGAAAAAAAAAAAAAAACCTTTTGGATTGTAAATTCCTATTTATCACTCAGGACCTTCTGAGTGTATATTGTATATATTGGACTTTTTGTTTGTTTGTAATGTATCTCTTGTTTTGTCTTCTGACTCTTGATGTGAGCGCTACGCTACATACTTGCACTAAGTCAAATTCCTCGTATGTAATCTGATTACCTACTGTGGCAATATAGGTGATTCTCATGGAGGAGGCCCCGCCCCCACCTGTCTGCAGTTTGTCATGTGTTCATATTTATATAAGAAAGCCTCCCCTCAAGGCTCCATAACAATAGTGAAGCCTGAGAAAACTTGAATGGAATCTGCTGGCATTGTTTTATGTGTTGCAGGAAAACAACAGAGTGCTGTGGTTTAAGTGTTGCAGGAAAACAACAGAGTGCTGTGGTTTAAGTGTTGCAGGAAAACAACAGAGTGCTGTGGTTTAAGTGTTGCAGGAAAACAACACAGTGCTGTGGTTTAAGTGTTGCAGGAAAACAACACAGTGCTGTGGTTTAAGTGTTGCAGGAAAACAACACAGTGCTGTGGTTTAAGTGTTGCAGGAAAACAACAGAGTGCTGTGGTTTAAGTGTTGCAGGAAAACAACAGAGTGCTGTGGTTTAAGTGTTGCAGGAAAACAACAGAGTGCTGTGGTTTAAGTGTTGCAGGAAAACAACAGAGTGCTGTGGTTTAAGTGTTGCAGGAAAACAACACAGTGCTGTGGTTTAAGTGTTGCAGGAAAACAACAGAGTGCTGTGGTTTAAGTGTTGCAGGAAAACAACAGAGTGCTGTGGTTTAAGTGTTGCAGGAAAACAACAGAGTGCTGTGGTTTAAGTGTTGCAGGAAAACAACAGAGTGCTGTGGTTTAAGTGTTGCAGGAAAACAACACAGTGCTGTGGTTTAAGTGTTGCAGGAAAACAACACAGTGCTGTGGTTTAAGTGTTGCAGGAAAACAACAGAGTGCTGTGGTTTAAGTGTTGCAGGAAAACAACACAGTGCTGTGGTTTAAGTGTTGCAGGAAAACAACAGAGTGCTGTGGTTTAAGTGTTGCAGGAAAACAACAGAGTGCTGTGGTTTAAGTGTTGCAGGAAAATAACACAGTGCTGTGGTTTAAGTGTTGCAGGAAAACAACACAGTGCTGTGGTGTAAGTGTTGCAGGAAAACAACACAGTGCTGTGGTTTAAGTGTTGCAGGAAAACAACAGAGTGCTGTGGTTTAAGTGTTGCAGGAAAACAACACAGTGCTGTGGTTTAAGTGTTGCAGGAAAACAACACAGTGCTGTGGTTTAAGTGTTGCAGGAAAACAACACAGTGCTGTGGTTTAAGTGTTGCAGGAAAACAACACAGTGCTGTGGTTTAATTGTTGCAGGAAAACAACAGAGTGCTGTGGTTTAAGTGTTGCAGGAAAACAACACAGTGCTGTGGTTTAAGTGTTGCAGGAAAACAACAGAGTGCTGTGGTTTAAGTGTTGCAGGAAAACAACAGAGTGCTGTGGTTTAAGTGTTGCAGGAAAACAACAGAGTGCTGTGGTTTAAGTGTTGCAGGAAAACAACAGAGTGCTGTGGTTTAAGTGTTGCAGGAAAACAACAGAGTGCTGTGGTTTAAGTGTTGCAGGAAAACAACAGAGTGCTGTGGTTTAAGTGTTGCAGGAAAACAACACAGTGCTGTGGTTTAAGTGTTGCAGGAAAACAACAGAGTGCTGTGGTTTAAGTGTTGCAGGAAAACAACACAGTGCTGTGGTTTAAGTGTTGCAGGAAAACAACAGAGTGCTGTGGTTTAAGTGTTGCAGGAAAACAACAGAGTGCTGTGGTTTAAGTGTTGCAGGAAAACAACAGAGTGCTGTGGTTTAAGTGTTGCAGGAAAACAACACAGTGCTGTGGTTTAAGTGTTGCAGGAAAACAACAGAGTGCTGTGGTTTAAGTGTTGCAGGAAAACAACACAGTGCTGTGGTTTAAGTGTTGCAGGAAAACAACACAGTGCTGTGGTTTAAGTGTTGCAGGAAAACAACAGTGTGCTGTGGTTTAAGTGTTGCAGGAAAACAACAGAGTGCTGTGGTTTAAGTGTTGCAGGAAAACAACAGAGTGCTGTGGTTTAAGTGTTGCAGGAAAACAACACAGTGCTGTGGTTTAAGTGTTGCAGGAAAACAACAGAGTGCTGTGGTTTAAGTGTGGCAGGAAAACAACAGAGTGCTGTGGTTTAAGTGTTGCAGGAAAACAACACAGTGCTGTGGTTTAAGTGTTGCAGGAAAACAACAGAGTGCTGTGGTTTAAGTGTTGCAGGAAAACAACACAGTGCTGTGGTTTAAGTGTTGCAGGCAAACAACACAGTGCTGTGGTTTAAGTGTTGCAGGAAAACAACACAGTGCTGTGGTTTAAGTGTTGCAGGAAAACAACACAGTGCTGTGGTTTAAGTGTTGCAGGAAAGCAACAGTGTGCTGTGGTTTAAGTGTTGCAGGAAAACAACAGAGTGCTGTGGTTTAAGTGTTGCAGGAAAACAACAGAGTGCTGTGGTTTAAGTGTTGCAGGAAAACAACAGAGTGCTGTGGTTTAAGTGTTGCAGGAAAACAACAGAGTGCTGTGGTTTAAGTGTTGCAGGAAAACAACAGTGTGCTGTGGTTTAAGTGTTGCAGGAAAACAACAGAGTGCTGTGGTTTAAGTGTTGCAGGAAAACAACACAGTGCTGTGGTTTAAGTGTTGCAGGAAAACAACAGAGTGCTGTGGTTTAAGTGTTGCAGGAAAACAACACAGTGCTGTGGTTTAAGTGTTGCAGGAAAACAACAGAGTGCTGTGGTTTAAGTGTAGCAGGAAAACAACAGAGTGCTGTGGTTTAAGTGTTGCAGGAAAACAACACAGTGCTGTGGTTTAAGTGTTGCAGGAAAACAACAGAGTGCTGTGGTTTAAGTGTTGCAGGAAAACAACACAGTGCTGTGGTTTAAGTGTTGCAGGAAAACAACACAGTGCTGTGGTTTAAGTGTTGCAGGAAAACAACACAGTGCTGTGGTTTAAGTGTTGCAGGAAAACAACAGAGTGCTGTGGTTTAAGTGTTGCAGGAAAACAACACAGTGCTGTGGTTTAAGTGTTGCAGGAAAACAACAGAGTGCTGTGGTTTAAGTGTTGCAGGAAAACAACACAGTGCTGTGGTTTAAGTGTTGCAGGAAAACAACAGAGTGCTGTGGTTTAAGTGTTGCAGGAAAACAACACAGTGCTGTGGTTTAAGTGTTGCAGGAAAACAACAGAGTGCTGTGGTTTAAGTGTTGCAGGAAAACAACAGAGTGCTGTGGTTTAAGTGTTGCAGGAAAACAACAGAGTGCTGTGGTTTAAGTGTTACAGGAAAACAACACAGTGCTGTGGTTTAAGTGTTGCAGGAAAACAACAGAGTGCTGTGGTTTAAGTGTTGCAGGAAAACAACACAGTGCTGTGGTTTAAGTGTTGCAGGAAAACAACACAGTGCTGTGGTTTAAGTGTTGCAGGAAAACAACAGAGTGCTGTGGTTTAAGTGTTGCAGGAAAACAACACAGTGCTGTGGTTTAAGTGTTGCAGGAAAACAACAGAGTGCTGTGGTTTAAGTGTTGCAGGAAAACAACAGAGTGCTGTGGTTTAAGTGTTGCAGGAAAACAACACAGTGCTGTGGTTTAAGTGTTGCAGGAAAACAACACAGTGCTGTGGTTTAAGTGTTGCAGGAAAACAACACAGTGCTGTGGTTTAAGTGTTACAGGAAAACAACACAGTGCTGTGGTTTAAGTGTTGCAGGAAAACAACACAGTGCTGTGGTTTAAGTGTTGCAGGAAAACAACACAGTGCTGTGGTTTAAGTGTTGCAGGAAAACAACACAGTGCTGTGGTTTAAGTGTTGCAGGAAAACAACACAGTGCTGTGGTTTAAGTGTTGCAGGAAAACAACACAGTGCTGTGGTTTAAGTGTCCGTCCTTTAAGCAGGAAATCATCTCATTGTTTGGGGTGTCAGGGGAGAAAAGACGCTCTGTGTTTTGGCAGATGACGAGGACAGGATTTGTGATGCTGAGTCAGACATAAGGTTTCGATTCTCGATGAAGATGGAGTCCATCCACTGAGTGGTGTAGGGACAGAGAAGGAGAAAGAGAGAGTGTACTGAGTGACAGAACTACACTGCCATCCAGTGGATTGAAAGTAATCCTACAAGGCTCTCTCTCTCTCTCTCTCTCTCTCTCTCTCTCTCTCTACATCTTGAGTCATTCATAACAATCTCTTTCTCTTCACAGAAAGTGTATCCCTGCATCACTGTGCTAGTTGCATTCTCTTCCTCTCATGAGACCTTAAATATTAAATAGATTCAAGTGAGCCGAATCTGTGACTCAAGAACTCTTACTTTAATTTATTCTACAACACAATTTGTGTATTGTATTGTATTGTATTGTATTGTATTGCATTGTATTGTATTGCATTGTATTGTATTGTATTGTATTGTATTGTATTGCATTGTATTGTATTGTATTGTATTGTATTGCATTGTATTGTATTGCATTGTATTGTATTGTATTGTATTGTATTGCATTGCATTGTATTGTATTGTATTGCATTGTATTGTATTGTATTGTATTGTATTGCATTGTATTGTATTGTATTGTATTGCATTGTATTGTATTGTATTGTATTGTATTGCATTGTATTGTATTGTATTGTAATGTATTGTATTGCATTGCATTGCATTGTATTGTGAGTGTGCAGAGGCCTACCTCCTCGCTGAGGGAGTCATATGCCAGTTGGGGGATGGCTGATTCAGGATCAGCAGTAGGGGTTATGAGCCAATCAGCAATGAAGCAATCTGTGAGATCTCTCCCCTAATGAGTAATGACAATAATAAACTATATATCTGTATAGAGTAGACCCTTTCTTACATAGTGCTTATAGGTTAAGGCTTAACCCTTTCTTACATAGTGCTTATAGGTTAAGGCTTAACCCTTTCTTACACAGTGCTTATAGGTTAAGGCTTAACCCTTTCTTACACAGTGCTTATAGGTTCAGGCTTAACCCTTTCTTACACAGTGCTTATAGGTTAAGGCTTAACCCTTTCTTACACAGTGCTTATAGGTTAAGGCTTAACCCTTTCTTACACAGTGCTTATAGGTTAAGGCTTAACCCTTTCTTACACAGTGCTTATAGGTTAAGGCTTAACCCTTTCTTACACAGTGCTTATAGGTTAAGGCTGAACCATTTCTTACATAGTGCTTATAGGTTAAGGCGTAACCCTTTCTTACACAGTGCTTATAGGTTAAGGCGTAACCTTGCAAGGCAACTGGATTCTCGCGAGATCTTGAGATCTCACGCGACAAAACAAAAATGAAAACAAAACATACACTGCTTTTGCTGAAATGACACCGCTGACTTATTTGAACTCAAAGATCATATAGGCTATGATAATCTGCACCTCTGCAAATGGGCATATAATATGGGGATGTATGTTTTTGTTTATGAATGATTGGGGGGCAGGACTCGATAAGCCTAGGCTTCTTCCTGCCCCTTTTCAAACAGTTCATCTTTTTTATGTTTGCATTTACGTATTTTCCTTTTGATGAAGTCTAGTTGACTGTTATGTTTACTGTTTTTTTTTAACTTTATGTATTGCCTTAACTGTTTGAAATAAATCGGTTCAATCAATCAATCAATCAAATGTAGCTCAAGTTAATATTTAGAGTTAAACAATAGATAGCATATTCCTTCAGTCTCATTGCCCTGCAAGGTAGCAATTGTACACTATAGGCTATAGAGGGGATTTAGAAGTGGGTATACCCAATGCTGACTGAAAAATAAGTGGGTATACTCCGCATACCTGTGTATACCCTGCACTACACCTAGGGCTGGGTATCGAGTTTCGATACTTACTTGGCACCGAAATGGAAACATCGATACTAAGGGGTATCGAAGCCTCCCTTGTCAATCGATACCAATTTTCGATACCAAAACAAAACAGCGTCATTGAGCCTATAAGCATGCGACATGCTTGCACGCCGCGCTCTAATACGGCTGGTGATTGGCTGTCATGTAGAGGCATGCAGGAAACGTTATGCCCACTTTAGCCGGTGTGTTTGTTGTGACTGTGAGCCAGGCGTGCGGTGCGGATAGTATACAAGAAGTTAGCCACTCAAGCTACTCCTATCCTGGAGTACCATATGGCGAAGATGATGAAAAGCAGGAAAAGAAACAGAAACAACACGGACTGGTTTCCACAGACAAGAGAAATAATTGAGAGGTGGGTCAGCTCAGCTTACCGCAAGTTAGCGGTTATCAGATCCCTCAGTCTGACAAATCCATGCATCTGGCTGTGAGTTGTAGCATTAGATCGTTTAATTAATTGCCGCCGTAACGTTATGCGCAAGCGGGCATTGTGTATTTTTAGCAACTCGTTAACAAACGCTGATGTCATGATAGTGTGTTGAATGTAAATGCGATTCATTTATATTGATTGGCTAGTCAGTGAAGTTGAGCTGTCTCGTCAGATTTGACAAGAATGACGTTCTGTTGCAGCAGTGAGCACACTGATCTGCAACGCTAGCGTTAATGTTTAATTAATTAGCGTTAACGTTATGTGCGGGCAGTTATCGCCCATGTATTTTTAGCAACTCGTTAACAAACGCTGATGTCATGATAGTTTGTTGAATATAAATGCGATTCACTTTGTGGCATATAAGGCTATATTGATAGGCTAGTCAATGCTCAACTAGTCTTCCATGCATGAAGTGGAACCATCTCATCAGTATGGACAAGAATAGAGTTCTGTTGCATCAGTGAGCATTAAACCCTGATTTGCAACTCTCTGTTTTGCACTGAAAACTATTCCACTGATTTATTTGTTTTAGCTACATTTCTTTCCTTTGTAGTACTCCAATATTTTTTGTAGGAACGGCAATACGTTTAGAGAACTTAAAGTTATGTTAAATACAGTAGGTTTTATTTTTTTCTGCTGTAAAACTTAAGATGGGGGGAAAACTAAAGATTTGTAAAATAATTTCAATGTGTAATGCAGTTTTATTTTTGTTAAAATGAATTTTTCTAAAAATTGGTATCGAAAAAAGTATCGTTCAGGAACCGGTATCGAAATCCAAGTATCGAAACGGTATCGATATCGAAAATTTTTGAACGATACCCAGCCCTAACTACACCACTGTGTGTGTGAGCCTTCACCTTTGGGCCTGGTGACGTGAGGTTAGTGTGAGCCTGAGGTCGCTTTCACATATAAGCTGTTTGGTGCGCTTTAACCGCGCCAGAGTTCGTTTCCTCGGATTGTGCGCTTCGTTTGGGGTGGTGTGAAAGCACAAACGAACTCTGTAGCTGAACAAACAAGCAAACTCTGGTCCACTTGAAAACGTGGGTCTCGGTTTGTTTGCAAGTGAACTCTAGCGCGGTTCGTTTGTGGTGTGAAAGCAAACCGAACCAAACACAAGAGCAAATAGGAAAGGCCGTGCATCATGAGTAGAAGGCGGCGCGCACACTGGTCGGTGCTCACCGCGCTGCCTCACTCCTCTCGTCTCATCTGCAGAATGATGTTGGACCCAACAGCTCGCTGCCTCATGTGCTGCTCATATTGGGCGCATTCTTGTCAAATATTTATTTGATAGTAACACCAAAGTAAAACCAGAAATCCCAAGATTGCACAAAGGTGGTTTCTCTATGGGTTGTGTTTCGCGGATTCACTTGTGTTGTTGTGTTGTGTTGTCAGCCCTCAGCAGGCAAGGAGGCAGAAGAGGAGAGATTTCTCCTTTATATTCTGTCCAATAGACGAATGACCGTTTCGACCACATGACATTGTTCAGAAAGTTTGGTGCGTTTGGCAAATAGCTGTGTGAAAGAGAACCAGACCAAATGAAAAATGAAACAATGTTGCAACTTCACCCCCCCCGAATCGCACCGAGTCCACCAGCTTATATGTGAAAGCGACCTGAGAGTCTGGAGGAAGAGTGGAGAGACACACAATCCAAGTTGCTTCAAGACCAGTGTGAAGTTTCCACAGTCTGTGATGATTTGGGGTGCTGTGTCATCTGATGGTGTGGGTCCACTGTGTTTTCTCAAGTCCAAAGTCAACGCAGCCGTCTACCAGGAAATGTTGGAGCACTTCATGCTTCCTTCTGCTGAGATTTATGGAGATACTGATTTCATTTTGCAGCAGGACGTGGCTCCTCCCCACACTGCCAAAGGTACCACAAACTGGTTTAATGACCATGGTATTACTGTGCTTGATTGGCCAGCAAACTCGTGCAAAAGGAGCCCCGACCAAGTATTGATACCTGTACATGAACATAGTTTTCAGAAACCATCCATCACGCGTGAACTACAGTAATAATCAATGGGGAAAAAAACATTTTCTCACATGAGTGGGGCGCATGCCACCGTGACGTCATGATGTATCAAATATCCCATTCATTTGAGGGCACAAAAAAAAGCAGTGTTCAACCCATAGAGGGAACTTATGCTGCTGAAAATGATACAAATGGTACAATGGTAACAGTTTGGTCTCAAATGTGGAAATTTTTACCAGAATTCTTCACACACCACCCCCAAAGTCATATTGGTTAAAAGCTGAAAAAATGTGTTTTGGGGTTTAGTCCTGCTTTAAGTAGCCTATTTGTTTTTAGTATCTGTACTTTACTTGAGTATTTATTTTTCTTTCAACTTTCACTTTTACTCCACTACATCTTCATAATAAAATCTATACTTTTACTCCGATACATTTCCCAAAAGCATCTTCGTTACTCTTTACTATAAAATAAACAAACAGCTTGTGTTGTTGCGAATCAGTAGCCTGGCTAGCGAATCAGTGCTTCTGTCGTTCTGTGTTGCAAGTTGCGTTTGCCAATCACTTACCGTCAGTGCTTCCCAAGTCTTTTAATCCATGTTACAAGTTTCCACAGGCTGAAATCCGACGGATAATTACTTTAAATTGTCTTTACATTCTGTCCAATTGAACCAGAATGACGGAATATGCCACCAGAAAACAAGAAACCAAGCGTCTCTTGAGGTAAACTTCAAATTGGTCAAGCGTCTACGCAGCCAGAACGTAAAAGTATAGGTTTTCCGCTTAAGGATTTCAAAATAAAATATTAAGTGCTTTATTTGTTTCTCCAAAGGTGAGAAGCATTTTATTCTGAAAGTAAATTGTGGTATTTCCGTTGGTAGTCAGGTGTAACTGTCGCTATATTGTCACGGCCCAATGACGCGTGATTTCTAACCCCACATAGGATAAGCAATAACCACGCCCTGTAGCGCCGGGATTGGCCAGGAGCATTGAAGCTTGGGACTAAAGCACCTGGGGTTTTTCATCTTTTAAAATAAAGATGTTTAAAAAACTATTGCTTGTTACATTTTCAGTGCTGTACCTTTTCTCTGGGTAAGAATTGACCTCGAAATTAACGATACATTATATTATATGAGCTATGAACGTGAACACAACACCGTTTATATTATTGCATGTTTTTGTAGATTGTGTAGATTGTGTAGATTACAATTATTATGCTTATTATTATTATTACTATGCTAAAGGAAGGTAGGTGACCATAATTCATTTCAATGTCCGCTCTCAATATCGCTGTCTGTTTGGTTCATGAAATCGCTGGGCTGCGTGCCCTCCAGTGTTGCTCCTGGCCAATCCCGGCGCCACAAGGCGTGGTTATTGCTTATCCTATGTGGGGTTAGAAATCACGCCCCAATGACACGTGTTTCAGAAAGGTAACCAGTTTCAATTTCTATAGAGTGATTACATTGATAATCTGGGCATGACAATATCCAGGCATAGATGTAACAGAGTTAAAAATACACTTTATCAATTATTATTTTCATGTTGTATCTGCGAATCTTATTTTCATTTAATGACTCTGTTGAGTATTTGTGAATTTTATCTCTATGAGTTTGTATTAATTTACTTTGCCAATGTTTCCTGTAGAAGTAACCTTCTGTATATCGCCTCTTCTGTGCCTCTTGACTTTCCGTAGCCCCTCCTCTACCCTCACATTGCTTCTGGCATTGATGAGGGTAAGTTGTGTTGTGAATGCTCCCGTGCTATTTCCTTGTTTTCTTTCTAAAAAACGAACCAACTGTGTAGTAGCCTTTGGTGGATGTTGTTTACTGTTAGTACCTTTATGTTGTGTAAGTTGTTGTGTATTATTTGGGCCACTAATCTAAGTTTGTAGACTGTTTAAACACACACTAGCCGCCATTTTCTCATGTGACCAATGTAATGTAGGGGGTAGTTTCACGTGTAAACATGCTGTTGTTTTACATGTTTAGAGATCACTCAGATGCACAGCAAAGAGCAGAAGGCAACTCATGCTTCTTTCATGTCTTCTACAGTATGCATTTCATTGCTGTAACTATCATTTTCGTTGTTATCCCCCATGCACCTTTTTATTTCATCCACTTGGTGGGACTGTTCATACTTTTGTACACTGTTATGGGTTTTCATGGTTAAATGTGACTTGTTTTGAAGAGGAACATTGAGAATCATAATTGTTGAATTTAGAACAAAGAAAGAAAATGTTTATTGCATATTTTAATAGCTCTTGGTTATTGAAGTCTACTGTGCTGTAACAAAAGAAATAATGAATTCTATAAGTAGACACATTGCTTCTGGCATTGATGAGGGAGATCACTCAGATGCACAGCAGAGAGCAGAAGGCAACTCATGCTTCTTTCATGTCTTCTACAGAGAGCAAATAAATGCTGAAAACACAACGCAGAGTCGTCATTGTTTACATCTGTTACATATAGCTATATGGAGGAGATGTCCATGAATAAAAGCCATGTTCTTTTCTTTTAACTCATTCTCTGCCAGGGTCATTTCGGTCTGTGTGCTCCCAGTGCCAGGATTTTGAGCATATTTCCTGATCTTCCAGGACCCACAGAATATTCTGTGCTAGGAATAAAATTACACAACATATCTCACAATAAAGCAGAGACTCTCTTCTTACCCCTTGTAAAAAACTGAAACTCTCCCATGTTTCCTTGTTTAGTTACAAGCAGTGGAAGTTAGCTTGTTTTCACTAAAAATGCCCTCTTTGGGACAGAAATATGAGATAAAGAGGTTTTTAGTGAAGGACACCGTTTCAAGCAGAACTCTTTTGAGCCTTTTATTTTTTGCCTCAGTGACACATCAGACATATACAGTATTTGTTTTCCCAAATAAATAAATAAAAAATAAAAAATAAGAGAATGTATTTTACAGTTGCCATGTGGATTTTTAGCTTAGCTTGATAAAAGCATAAACAAATGGAACGAACCCTTATGTGGTCACACTCACACACTCTCTCTCTCTCTCACACACACACACACACACACAGGAATAACGAGTGCTGTAACGTTACCTGCTGTCACGTTACCTCTCATAACTAACGTTAGCACAGAAGATCACACAATAGCTACGTTAGTGCTGTGAACTTTGAAATGTTTATGTGACACATGTTTCGCCTTGGTTGCTGGGGACGGGTGTGTGACGCGGTTTGACGTATCCATGTGATTCCCCCTCCCTTGAGTGTGACAGAACTCTCCCTTGAGAGGGAGAGCTGGCAAGAGGAAACGCTGTGAAGGAAAGCCTTCGTCGCCATGGCGCTCCGTCGTGGAGCAATAACAAAAACGCTGGCGTCTTCCTCGCCATCGTCGCCAGCCGAGAACTCTGGACCGGACTCTGTTTCGACCACAGGCTCCACCCATAAATACTAAACTAGCGGGTTCCTTTTATCAGTTTGACTTGAAACAATGTCACAGGCTGGGAAAGTGTCTGATGTAATGTAAACAGCCAAAACATGAAAGTACGTCCGAGTACGTCTTGGCACAGAACGCCATTGTTAAAAGTACGTCCGGGTACGTCTTTGGCAGAGAATGAGTTAAGAAGGTGCCAGCTGTTCTCCCCTGCATTATGTCAGTGCAGGGTACCCCTATTGAGCATGTGGCTTCTTATAAATATTTAGGTATTTTAATTGATGATGCCCTTTCTTTTAAACTTCATATTGATTTGCTGGCAAGGAAGTTAAAGTTGAAATTGGGCTTCTTTTTAGGAACAAATATTGTTTCTCCTTCAATGCAAGGAGACGACTGGTTGCTGCCACCTTCTTGCCGCTTTTGGATTATGGTGATGTTCTGTACTGTGGCGATCGCCCAAAATGCTAATCATTTATGAATGACGTTTCCAGCATTATTGCTGTCACACACACCACACACGCACCCATTGGTGTTATCAGCCAGTAAAATGACGCTACGCTGACTTACCCAAGTCCAGCCCATTACGTTGCCACGTCCCTTTATCATGCCTGGAAAACAATATGGAGTCAGATGCCTTTAACGAGGAGCCGGGAGCGGTCGCAGGAGCTGAACCCCGTCTGCACTGTTGGGCTTCGTTGGCCGAACCAGGCGGTGTGCTAGGTTAAATCCGTGTGGCCAGGTGTCATCTCATCTAACACCAGCGGACCCGAATCTTCAGAGACTCTCCCAAGTATACTCCACTTCTATTGCAAACGTGAGTCAGCCAAAATGGCACGCTGATCCTTTTTGACTAATTTATTTGACTGGTTGCTTCATTTTGTGGTGTTTGTATTTTGTCTTCAAACTGCTGGCTTAGTATTTCCGTGTTTGTTCATGCAGGGAGCCGGGAAATCCCGAAGTGGACTCCGTTTCATGTGGACTGGGATTCCAATGAAAACGGTGTCTGGGAAAGCCCGGCTTGGATTTATGCGCTTGTTTAATGAACATGGAACTTGGAACGGACTGAACTGAACTGTTGATCACATGAGTTTTTTTTTTTCTAATACACATTATTGCATTTGAGCTGCCTGGTGTTGTGTGAATTATTTGTCTTGTGTCTCATGCTGCTTTAATGATTAATTAAGGGTTCATGTTTTATTTAATACATGTTTCCTTTGTGGGGTTGTGACTAGACTTAACAACATACAGTACAAGACTGGTCAAACCGCTACATAAATAAATGGCGCCCAATGTCAAAGAACCCAGAGAAACTGGAATTCACAAACTTGAATTGTGGAAAAATAAATAAAATAAACCAGGAGGTTTACCAAAAAAAATTAAAGGAGGAAAAAATGACAGACAAAATGGCTTCTACACTGGAAAAGAAAATGGCTTCAACACTGGATGAGCTCTTTGGGATTGGCACAGAGCAAAGCAGGACAGGACCTGCTACTGGGAGTGCTGTGTTGGATAGTGGTGTGTTAATGGGATCTCATTCTCAACAAAGCTCAACAAACACCAATGAACCTCAACAAATCTCTGATTCAGCAACATCCAATTATTCACTGTTGGACATGGAGTTCACTGGAGTTGCAGACCTCACAATGCCTTTGCTTCATTTGCCACCAGATGGTGCTGTTTCCCCCGATACCAGTACTCCAGAGCTCTTGCTATCAGCACAGGAAACGTTGTATGCAAAATTACATGGGAAAATTCAGGCATTTGCAAATGAACAGAGCAGCCACAAGGAGGAGGTCAAGCTGGCTTTATCTGAATTTTCAAGGGAAATCACTAAATACTGTGATAGTCAATTTCAACAGTTAAAGACAACAATGGACAAACAATTTAATTACATGCAAGATCAGTTAAAAGCTGACATGAACTGGAGGTTGAAACACCATCATACAGAGCTAGTGGAGGACATTAAAGAGGTCCTAAGTCCCATGGCTCAGAGTGTTGAGTGCCTACAAACTGATGTTTTGAAATGCTCCCAACATCTTGAAGGCATGGTCAATGATGTGTCTGTTATGAAAAATAAAACTTTTTGTGTAGCTGCACCGTGCGATGCTTCATCTCAAACTGTTCCTGAAAATGATCAAACATTTCCCCAGCGGCAACGCTTGCAGTCAACAATGATTACTGGGTCAAGAGGGAGTCCACTGTCTTCACTTAATGACTGTCCGATTTCAGCAGACTTGGGAGGCAGATTTGTGTCGAAATGTCCCATCAAGTTACAGTTCCCTACCTTCGGCAGGATGGAGGACAGCACAGACCCACTGTTGTACTTAGAGAAATGTAAAGATTTTCTGTTGCTTAATTCACTCACAAATGAAGAGTTGATGGTAACCCTCAGGAATGTGCTGTATGGAACGGCAAGGGACTGGTGGGATGTAGCATGTACAACCATACATTCCTGGACAGACTTTGAGTCCAAATTTCTCTCTGCTTTCCTGTCAGAAGATTATGAGGATGAGCTGGCAGAAAGAGTGCGGACACGAGTTCAAGCTGAAGATGAGAATATCAGGGACTTTGCTTTCATGTATCGTTCTCTGTGCCGCCGTTGGAAACCGGACATCACAGAAGAAGCTGTGATGAAACTCATCCTGAGGAACATCAATCCTCGTATGGCCAGCCAACTGCGAAGTAGGGTGAAAACGGTGGAGGAGCTGGTCAGATTGGGACAGCAACTGGAAAAAGACAAAGTCAGTCAAACACAATATGACCAGCGAAAAAAACAACCAAGCAAACAAAAAGACAAAGGGGACTCAACTCAAACCCTCCCACAGCCATCACATTCTTCAACCTCAGCACAATCCAGCACTTCTCAGGTGTTTTGTTGGAGGTGTAAAGGCAGCCATCCTCCTTATGCATGTCCAAGCTTTAACCAGAACAAAAAGTACAGACCTCAAACCACAGCACAGGGCCAACCGCAGCAGTCATGGAGTGAGGGGAGGAATCAACCCTCTGCAAGTGCACTTGGTCCAGCAGAAAATACATCAATGGCTTCACTTCCTGTCCAATCCTTCACGCCTGCTTATGGACACAACACCACGTCTGCCTTCGGCAGTCCACTACCGCAGCAGTTGAAGGTGCCGCTTATGATTGGTTCCTTTCTAGGAACTGCCATCTTGGACACTGGTTCATCATATACATTGGTTAATGAGCAAATATGGAACAGCAATATGTCATCAGAAGGCAAACTTAACCCGTGGACAGGCATGCCATTGTACCTGGCCAATGGTAAACCGGAGCACCCTCTAGAATGGACTGAAGTGGAGATATGTCTGCATGGGAAAACATGGTCAGTACCCATGGTTGTGCTATCACCACAAGCACTTGCATTCTCTGTGGTGCTGGGGCTGGACTTTGTGTTTTTCAGTGGGATGCAAATTGATGTTGCAGGAGGATCATATTGGTTTCGTGGACAGACGGGGAGATACCACTTCCTCAGCAATGAGTCCAGCGCACCAAGGGAGGGGGAGCCTAGCAACCATGTTGCTCTCTTTCTGGCAAATACACCTTGGAGCATAGAGCCTCCTTTGCCAGAAGTGTCTGACCTCTTGGAAAAGGCAGCACAGGATTCACATCTGGAAGGAGAAATGAAAGAGAGGCTTATGGTAATGCTACAATACAATAACAATGTCTGTACCACCAAAGTAGGACGCACTGGGTTTCTCAAACACCAAATATTTCTCACTGATGGCATGCCCATAAAACAGAAGCCTTACCGTCTCTCTCCACCGAAGCAGAAGGTGTTAAAAGAGCTGCTAGATGAAATGTTGGAAAGCAAAGTAATCGAACCTTCATCTTCACCATGGGCTTCACCAGTGGTCATCGTCCCTAGGAAAAATGGCAAACCCAGATTCTGTGTGGACTACAGAAAACCAAATCATAAAACACACACTGACGCTTATCCCATCCCTACCATCCAGGAAATACTCGAGTCCCTTGCTGGAGCCACAGTCTTCTCTGCTCTGGATCTGAACAGTGGATACTGGCAAGTGGAGATGGACCCAGAGTCCCGGGCTAGGACTGCTTTCATCTGTCCATACGGGCTCTTTCAGTTCAAGGTCATGCCTTTTGGTTTGAAGAATGCTCCTGCCACTTTCCAAAGGCTAATGGATACGGTCTTGGGAGAACTCAAGAGATGCATCGCCTTTGTCTACCTGGATGACATCATTATATATTCAAATTCTTGGCAACAACATTTTGAGGACGTCCAAGCCATCATGGACAAGCTCAGGCAGGCAGGCCTCACAGTAAATGTGAAGAAGAGCAAATTCTTCCGTACCTCCCTGAAATTCCTTGGACATATTGTTTCTGCAGACGGGGTTCAGGTGGACCCAGAGAAAACCGAGGCTGTCCAAAACTTCCCTGTGCCTAGGAACCGAAAGGCACTTGAACGGTTCCTGGGTATGGCGGGATGGTATCATCGGTTTGTGCCAAATTTCTCCAAGACTGCAGAGCCTCTTAATGCCCTGAAGAGGAAGGGAGTAAAGTTCTGTTGGTCACCTGAATGCCAAGCTGCCTTTGACACACTTAAAGAACACTTGATGAGTTCCCCAATCTTGGGACATCCAGACTTCAATCTCCCGTTCCTAGTTTACACGGATGCCAGTGAGGTGGGACTTGGTGCCGTACTGGTTCAACGAACAGAACTAGGCGATGAAGAAATCCTGGCGTATGGCAGCCGTAGTCTCAACCCAGCGGAAAGAAACTACTCTGCTACAGAACTTGAATGTCTGGCTGTGGTTTGGGCTGTGGAGAAGTGGAGAGTTTACTTGGAGGGACGCCTTTTTACGGTGGTAACGGACCATTCTTCACTCCTATGGGTGTTCAAGACCACCAAACCTAGCACCCGACTCATCCGATGGGCTCTCAAGCTCCAGGAGTTCACCTTCACTGTGGAGTACAGAAAGGGTAAATATAACACTGTGCCAGATGCCCTGTCTAGAGCTCCAGCTGACTATAATGAGGCTACTCACGGTCCCATCTGTGCCTCTATTGTGTCGGCCAGGCTGGAGACTCCAAAGGACCTACCCATCTCCATTGAAGCAGTGTGGAAAGCCCAGCAGGAAGATGTTGAGTGTCAAACTCTATACCAAGACATTGTTGAGAAGGGGGAGAAACAGTTGAACACCAATGTCACTTTCACCATCTTGGAGGATCTAATCTACCGGGTTGTAAAGTTGCCATATAAAACCATATACCAGATATACATACCTGAGGGCCTTCGATCGCAGCTTCTGGCCTTATTCCATCAAGACCCTCTTTCCGGCCACCTAGGAAGGTACAAGACCTACCGCAGGATGCAAAGTCTTGTTTATTGGCCAAAACTAAGCTGGGATGTTAAGAAGTATGTGACAAACTGCCAAGTCTGCCAACTTTACAAGCCCGAAAGCCGCAAGCCAGCAGGAAAACTCCAACAGACTGTGGTGTCTCGCCCGCCCCTGGGAAATGCTGGGGATGGATCTGATGGGTCCCTTCCCAAGGAGCTCCAACAGGAATCTCTACTTACTGGTGTTTGTGGATTACTACACCAGGTGGGTGGAGCTCTTCCCGTTAAGAAAAGCTACAGCAGAGTCCATCTCTCGCATCCTCACCCAGGAGATTTTCACATGCTGGGGCATACCAGATTATGTCCTCTCTGACCGAGGTTCCCAATTTGTCTCCTCCATTTTCCAAGCCACCTGCAAATCATGGCAGGTGTTACACAAGCTTACATCTGCCTATCATCCTCAGACAAACCTAACTGAGTGAGTGAATCGCACCTTAAAGACCATGATAGCCTCCTACGTGGGCTCGAGCCATAAGCACTGGGACAAACATCTCTCGGAGTTCAGGTTTGCCCTGAACTCTGCAGTGCAGGAGTCTACAGGAGTGACCCCGGCTGAACTCAACCTCCACCGGCCACTCCGGGGACCACTGGATGTACTGTTGCAACCCCAAGATGTTATGCCTGATTCACCAGCTTATCCAAACCTCTCACAGCTCGATGATCTGAAGACATTTGTCACAAGGAACCTTTCTCTGGCCCGTAAGCGACAGAAAAGGAACTATGACAAACATCGCCGAGATATGGATTTGGAGGAGAAGGCTCGAGTCTGGCTACGTGCCCACCCCTTTTCAAAAGCTGAAAAGTCTTTCACTGCAAAGCTGGCTCCGAAGTGGCAGGGCCCCTACCGCGTCATTCGGCAGGTTGGTCCTCTGAACTACGACATCGTTCTGGAGGATAGTGGAGAAGACAGACGGGTTGCCCACATTTCCCGCCTCAAACCTTGCTATCCAACTGCTCAGCTGAGGGAGATTTTTGAAGAGGAAACTGAGGATGAGGAATTTTTAGGATTCACTGATGCACCACCTGTTTCGTCTTCCTGCCTCCCAAATGCTCAGCAACTGGAAGAGCAGCAATGCCAGCAGCTGAGGGAGATTTTTGAAGAGGAGACGGAGGACGAGGAGTTTTTAGGATTCACAGATGCGACACCTGTTTCTCCATCCGGTTCACCTGGAAAATGGGAAGCACAAGCACAACGTGATCCTAGGTACAACCCCTCAGCAAATGAAGCTGATACTGTGGAAGAGGAAAACCTGATAGTCCTCTGAAACTCTACAAGTTTCTTTTTGCAAGGGGGGAGGAGTGTGGCGATCGCCCAAAATGCTAATCATTTATGAATGACGTTTCCAGCATTATTGCTGTCACACACACCACACACGCACCCATTGGTGTTATCAGCCAGTAAAATGAAGCTACGCTGACTTACCCAAGTCCAGCCCATTACGTTGCCACGTCCCTTTATCATGCCTGGAAAACAATATGGAGTCAGATGCCTTTGACGAGGAGCCGGGAGCGGTCGCAGGAGCTGAACCCCGTCTGCACTGTTGGGCTTCGTTGGCCGAACCAGGCGGTGTGCTAGGTTAAATCCGTGTGGCCAGGTGTCATCTCATCTAACACCAGCGGACCCGAATCTTCAGAGACTCTCCCAAGTATACTCCTCTTCTATTGCAAACGGAGCCGGGAAATCCCGAAGTGGACTCCGTTTCATGTGGACTGGGATTCCAATGAAAACGGTGTCTGGGAAAGCCCGGCTTGGATTTATGCGCTTGTTTAATGAACATGGAACTTGGAACGGACTGAACTGAACTGTTGATCACATGAGGTTTTTTTTTTCTAATACACATTATTGCATTTGAGCTGCCTGGTGTTGTGTGAATTATTTGTCTTGTGTCTCATGCTGCTTTAATGATTAATTAAGGGTTCATGTTTTATTTAATACATGTTTCCTTTGTGGGGTTGTGACTAGACTTAACAACATACAGTACAAGACTGGTCAAACCGCTACAGTACATGAATGCGTCTGCTAAATGTCTCCATCTGCTGGATGCTGTTTATCATGGCACGCTGAGATTTATTACTGGCTGTAGACATCACTGCTTGCTGTATTCTCTAGTCAACTGGTCATCCCTCTCCATGCGCAGAACCGTGCACTGGTATACTTTCATTTATAAATCCATCCTTGGTCTGTTTCCCACTTACTTATCTGTCTATCTACTCCGCAAACAGTCCAACTATAGCTTACACATTCAAAACTTCATCACCTATTCCATCCCCTCAGTTCATACTGAGCGTGGAAAAAATGCATTCTCTTACTCTGCCTCCTCCACCTGGAACAGGCTACAGCAGAGTCTGAAGCTGTCCAGTCTGATCCCCCTCCACCTGGAACACACTACAGCAGAGTCTGAAGCTGTCCAGTCTGATCCCCCTCCACCTGGAACACACTACAGCAGAGTCTGAAGCTGTCCAGTCTGATCCCCCTCCACCTGGAACACACTACAGCAGAGTCTGAAGCTGTCCAGTCTGATCCCCCTCCACAGCAGAGTCTGAAGCTGTCCAGTCTGATCCCCCTCCACCTGGAACACGCTACAGCAGAGTCTGAAGCTGTCCAGTCTGATCCCCCTCCACCTGGAACACGTTACAGCAGAGTCTGAAGCTGTCCAGTCTGATCCCCCTCCACCTGGAACACGTTACAGCAGAGTCTGAAGCTGTCCAGTCTGATCCCCCTCCACCTGGAACATGCTACAGCAGAGTCCGAAGCTGTCCAGTCTGATCCCCCTCCACCTGGAACATGCTACAGCAGAGTCTGAAGCTGTCCAGTCTGATCCCCCTCCACCTGGAACATGCTACAGCAGAGTCTGAAGCTGTCCAGTCTGATCCCCCTCCACCTGGAACATGCTACAGCAGAGTCTGAAGCTGTCCAGTCTGATCCCCCTCCACCTGGAACATGCTACAGCAGAGTCTGAAGCTGTCCAGTTTGATCCCCCTCCACCTGGAACACGCTACAGCAGAGTCTGAAGCTGTCCAGTCTGATCCCCC
The DNA here is from genome assembly GCF_964638095.1 of Poromitra crassiceps. Lineage (NCBI taxonomy): Eukaryota > Metazoa > Chordata > Actinopteri > Beryciformes > Melamphaidae > Poromitra > Poromitra crassiceps. The sequence continues at coordinate 7,181,958 of NC_139639.1, forward strand.
TCCACCTGGAACACGCTACAGCAGAGTCTGAAGCTGTCCAGTTTGATCCCCCTCCACCTGGAACATGCTACAGCAGAGTCTGAAGCTGTCCAGTCTGATCCCCCTCCACCTGGAACACACTACAGCAGAGTCTGAAGCTGTCCAGTTTGATCCCCCTCCACCTGGAACACGCTACAGCAGAGTCTGAAGCTGTCCAGTCTGATCCCCCTCCACCTGTAACACACTACAGCAGAGTCTGAAGCTGTCCAGTCTGATCCCCCTGGCAAGTTTTAAATTATTGTTGAGTAATTTGGAGAGAGCTTCCTTGATCTGCTCCTGCTCTCAAGGCAAAAAAAAATTCTCTACCCCGCCCCCCCCCTTCAGCACTTTGTTTCATGTTGTTTTAAACTTATTATGGTTTGACTGTTGATTGTACTGTTGCTGTTTTTACATGTATAACTGTTGTATGAGCTGCTTTATGAACAGGTCGCACTTGTAAATAAGACTTCGGTCTCAATGTGATTTTTTACCTGTTTAAATAAAGGCTAAAAAAATGGACGGTGATTATGATGATGATGATTTTATTATTATTATATATTTCCCCTTGACATGGAGATATCTCATCACCATGATAGCCTAAAGCAGGCACTTGTGCCAAAAGCTGCAGTCAGTTCAAATGGCAGACTATAAGATATGTAAGCAAACTCACAATAAAGCTAAAAATTCTGAAAATCTGGACTGCTTGGTAAATGGTCTGCATTTATATAGTGCTTTTATCCAAAACGCTTTTAACCAAAGCGCTTTACAGTCAGTAGGTACATTCACCCATTGATGGCGGCAGGTTACCACACAGAGTGCTGGCACACCAACGGGAGCAATTTGGGGTTCAGTATCTTGCCCAAGGACACTTGGACATGCAGACTGGAGGAGGCGGGAATCGAAACACCGACCTCTTTTATCCAAAGGGATTGGTGGACGACCCGCTCTACCTCCTGAGCTACAGCCGCCCCACCGCTTGCTTTCCTATAAACAGGACTTACTTGTACATTTACTTTCAATACTTTTAAGTACATTTAATATAAAAAAATACTTTTGATACTTAAGTACAGAAAATATTAGCTACTTTAAGACTTTTACTCAAGTAATATTTTAATGGGTTACTTTGACTTTTACATTTTTTGGTAAAGTATCTATACTTTTACTCGTATGGATTTTGAATAGGCTACTTTATACACCACTGCCGACATTTCTGTATTAAAAAAATCCCTTTCTTTGATTGGTCTTATGTAATATTCTAATTTTCTGAAATACACATTTTAGGTTTTCATTAGCTGTAAGCCACAATTATTAAAGTTATAACAAATAAAGGCTTGAAATATTTCACTTTGTCTGTAATTAATATGAGAGTTTCACTTTTTGAATTGAGTAGCTGAAATAGATGAACTTTTCCACAATATTCTAATTTTTGACCTGCACCTGTATGTGAGTGTTTCAGGCGCTGTTGGAATGTGTATTTTTGGTGACTGAACAGGAAGGAGTAGGCTTGTGTAGTACTGCCATTCAGCTAAGCTGACTAGCAGGAGGAGTGCAACACACTATATAATGCACCATTCAGCTGCTAAGCTAACTAGCAGGAGGGTACAACACACTTTATAATGCACCATTCAGCTGCTAAGCTAACTAGCAGGAGGAGTGCAACACACTATATAATGCACCATTCAGCTGCTAAGCTAACTAGCAGGAGGGGTACAACACACTTTCTAATGCACGCACACGGAAGAGAAAGGCATCCATCTTACTGGGAATATGGAAAATAGGTGAATCTCCCAAAAATGTTGCCCAACATGTTAAAATAAAAAACCTAAATGGCATGTGGCAAATCGAACACTAATGCTACTTAAAATCCATTTAGAAATGTTCTAAAACTTCCCGAGTGCTTCTTTGTAAAAGAGAACATTGTTAGCTGTGATCTTTTCCATGTGATTCTAAAAGGGGAGAGAACGTAGATCAAACTAGATTGTTTTAACTGAAACATTAGAAATGAGAAAATAAAGTGCAGAAACAAAGTAAGCAGATTCTGCTTCTCACTGTGAACAGATCCACAGTTTGTCAGTGTTTACATTGATCCAGTTTCTGCTGTACCATCTGTTCTGTAATGTATGGGATTTAAATGGGAGGTCGGATACGGGTAGGAGAGCTTTTTTAACAGCGTTTTCCACCCATTGAGGATTGGAACGCTGTGTGACGTTGACTGCTGTACGAGAATATATCAGAGTACAGTAGCAACGTCACGTTATGGGGCTACAGGCGGGAGGACAAATAAGCAGGAGGAATATCTCTCTGCTATGTAAGAGTTAACTGGATGCACCAGGACAATAAGCTCACAAGAAAAGACAGGTTTGTTCTCAAAGTTACAATACCACCAGGAGGACCAGACGCACAGCCTGAGATACACTCCCTGGAATTAATATAGAAGAAATACTTTATTGATTCATGGCATGAAAATTGTTTACTTTATTGCTCTTTTTAAAGCACAAAAATATTTGGCTTCACATCACATGGTGGTAAAAAACTGGTTCAATCTTTCTATGCATATAGTCACTTCATCAACACAATCAATTTGTGAAACCAGCATGTCAGCACTGTGGAGGAAAACAATGTGCATTACATTTGTGGTTCACTTTTCTTAACAAAGTTGCAAAGTGTTGGGAACAAAATCAACATATTAACAACTATTCTGCCATAGTAAAGATGTTTTGCTGTCTCCATTAAGGCCCATGCAGTGAAGAGAAACAACAGAAAATATTACAGCAACAATACAAATAGCCAGAGATGAAAAGTACACACATTCTTTACTTAAGTAGAAGTACAGTTACTTGTGTAAAAAATACTCTGGTAAAAGTAAAAGTACTGATTCAACTTGTTTACTCAAGTAAAAAAAAAAGGGGGGGGAAAGTAGCCTACAGCCTCTGAAATGTAGCCTACTATGTATAAAAGTATATAAAGTATTTCTGCAAAGCTATACCGAACCTCACAATTTTAATATAATTCAGACTATTAAACTTAGATCCCCTCCAAACACATTTTAAGATGTAGGCCTATATAAAAAAAAAAACTTTACTTTGATTAATAATTTGTGTCTGATATGGTTTGTCCACAAAAAAGTTCAATAGGCGATCATTTAAATCCTTAAAATAACATCTACTTTGTCTCCCTCATTACATTGCATCATTGATGTGATGTGGCATGTTACAGGTTTAGCCTGTCATTTTAAATAGGCTACATTATTTTCACGTTGGCACTTTATATAAGTCAATTAAACGTCAAGGGTGTTTTATTGTGAAGGTTGTGACAGGAAGTGGAGTTGTTCACTTGGTTAGCTTGAACATACTGCGCCTCCGCCATTTTGGCCCGAAAGGAGACTAGTGAACCCTGTCTGTCTATGGTAAAAACAGCATCCAGTAAAACATCCCGCCTACAAAGTGCAGTAGCCTACAGAGATTATTTTTCAACTTCAAATTCATCTTCCCGGTCAAAATGCATTGTGCTGCTGCTGCTCTTGTTTTAGGGGCCAAGATGGCGGCGCTGCTGCTTTGGCGCTACCGCAGCGCCTCTAGCGGCTGTTTCTAAAAATGCATCACAGGCCATGCAACACTCTTTCCTTCCACCCTCTTTGGCTTGATACAGAAGGGGAACGCACGCAGATGTTTCTGCAGGCACTAGCGGGAAAGCTGAGGAGAGCGCGAGACAAAGTGAGTGAGACAAACAAACCTTACATGTTTTCATCTGTGGTGCTTTATACTGAAGTCACGAGACTGCTTTGAAAATGTAATTAGTAGAAAGTAGATATTTGTGTTCAAATGTAGGGAGTAAAAGTACAAAGCTGTCAGAAAAATAAAATACTCAGTAAAGTACAGACACCTTTAGTAAAATCTGCCCAGATTTCATCAAACAAGGGAATCCTCAAATCCTCCTGCAAGCTGCAATTTAATTCATTTTCCACATCTTTTACACACACACACACACACACACACACACACACACACACACACAGAGTGTCCCTGAATATAAAATCTTCTGCTGACAGTGAATGTTGGTTAAAGTGTATTTACAGTAACTCACTAATCTACAGAGAAACACACACGCCCACATTAAGGTGTGTGTGTGTGTCAGAGACACGCCCACATTAAGGTGTGTGTGTGTATCAGAGACACGCCCACATTAAGGTGTGTGTGTGTGTATCAGAGACACGCCCACATTAAGGTGTGTGTGTGTGTGTCAGAGACACGCCCACATTAAGGTGTGTGTGTGTGTGTGTCAGAGACACGCCCACATTAAGGTGTGTGTGTGTGTGTGTCAGAGACACGCCCACATTAAGGTGTGTGTGTGAGACAGACACACGCCCACATTAAGGTGTGTGTGTGTGTGTCAGAGACACGCCCACATTAAGGTGTGTGTGTGTCAGAGACACGCCCACATTAAGGTGTGTGTGTGTCAGAGACACGCCCACATTAAGGTGTGTGTGTGTGTCAGAGACACGCCCACATTAAGGTGTGTGTGTGTGTGTCAGAGACACGCCCACATTAAGGTGTGTGTGTGTCAGAGACACGCCCACATTAAGGTGTGTGTGTGTCAGAGACACGCCCACATTAAGGTGTGTGTGTGTGTGTCAGAGACCCGCCCACATTAAGGTGTGTGTGTGTCAGAGACACGCCCACATTAAGGTGTGTGTGTGTGTGTCAGAGACACGCCCACATTAAAGTGTGTGTCAGAGACGCTCACAAGTCTCAAGTCTCTTATGGACGAGTGTTCTTCTATCATCTGCTGGATGTCATCTGGTCACACACACAGTCACAGTCGCACACACACACACACACACACACGCACAGTCGCACACACTGACACACATGCACACACAGTCGCGCGCACACACACACACA
>NC_139639.1:7189376-7229376 GCF_964638095.1 Poromitra crassiceps
ATTACTCATTGACATTGAGAACATCATGAATTTATTGAACATTTACACTGGCTTTTCTTTTTAACATTGGATGTCTTCGGATTTTAGATATAATTGAAAATAAATAAATAAGTGAAAATAAATAATAAAAGTGCAAAGATTTAGAAATAAAATAAAAACAAATAAATATACAGTATATGTAGGCCTACTATGTTGCAGTGAACTGCCACAATCAACAGAGGTCGTGTTGCGGGGTGCTGCCACGACCGCGCATATCTTGACAGGTGGGTCAAAACTCGCATCGCAATTCCGTGCTGTATATTCGCATCGCTCTTGATGTGTGGACCTTTAAACTCGGCGAAACCATAGTGTTTCCACCCCACATACGTTGTTTCACCTCTCTTCTCGACCAGCGGCTGTCTTTCTGTGACTTCTGTCATCTTATTCTTGTGCTACCAAGGAAATAAGCGGGGAGGAGAAACGTGCCGTGGCTCTCTGTTCACATGACAGTCATTCACAACTCGAGCTGGTGTGCTTTGGGCTTTGGGGGAGGGGCCGAGCAAAGGAAGGGGTGCGCTTGATTTACAACACAAGACAGAACGAGAGAGACAAGACCCGCAAAATCGTTGTATGTTGATTATCTTGTTTTCATAATCGTGGACAGCCCAAATCGTAATCATGATTAAAATTTGATTAATCGCCCAGCCCTAGTGTGTGTGTGTGTGTGTGCCTGTCTGTCTGACTGCCTGTCTGTGTGCCTGTCTGTCTGCCTGTCTGTGTGTGTGTGTGTGTGTGTGTGATGTCTGTTATCTTATGAAACTAGAAGATCTAAGGCATCCATTGGTATCACGTCATCCTAACTTGTCCACAAGGGGGCTAAATAACTCTCTAAAGTTAGGGCCTGTGTCCACCTAGCGTCTTTTCCTCAGGTCCAGCGTCTTTTTTCAGTTGTTTCCAATGGGAGGGAGCGTATGCGAGCGCACACGGACGTCTAGAGAAAGTGCGCTGCACCCAGCGTCTATTTTCAGAGCGCTCCGGCGTTTTTGTGCGCCGGCTCCCAGCGCTCCCAGCTGAGAATAATTTAACTTTTCAGAAAGACGCTGGTGTCGCGTAGCCTACCTGTGTTGTTAGCTTGCTAGCTGTCAGCTATCAAGCTGAACTAACGTTACTTTCAGACTGCTTCCTTGTATATTGTGTGCTGGGATCAGTGCTCCCCAGCGCACTCCCAGCGTTTAACGTCGGAAAAAGACGCTAGGTGGACACAGGCCCTTAGGCTCCATTTTAGCAAAGAAAAAGTGGCATGGTCATTTTCAAAGGGGTCCCACTCCCTTGACCTCTCACCTCTGGAGATCTGAATGAGAATGTTCTGATGCCCACGACTCAAGTCTGCCTTTACAGATAAGACAGCATTTTTCAAAGGGTTGGCAGGTCTGCATTTACATTACAAAAGAAGACAAAAACTATTTTAAAGTCAAAGTCGGACAGACAAACCCGTCTTTATTATCACATGACAACCCAACACACACATGCTGCCAGCACACACACACACACACACACACACACACACACACACACACACACACACACACACACACACACACACACACACACACACACACACACACCTACACCTACACACACACACACACACACACACACACACACACACACACACACACACACACACACACACACACACACACACACACACACACACACACACACACACACACACATGCTGACGGTGGCCAGTGAAATATTGTCTCTGCTTTTAGTTTGAACCCATCCAGGCTTGTCCTTCTTCCGGGTCAGCCGAGTGCTGACTACACTCGGCTGCTCTCCCCTGTTTCCCAGGAGGCCAGAAGTCATCTCAAACGAGCGGACCTACTTGAGAGCTAACATTCATACTTATTAAAATGACTATGCAGTTTAGTTGTTGCTGAGGCTGAGGGTTAAATGTGTTCATAACGTGAGCAGCAGGTGCAAAACAATCATTACATCAACAAGCATGAGATGGCAGATGGCAGCATATAGAATCAAAAGGTTATGTGTGAGATCTTACTTTATTATATTGAACGTTACAATTGCAAACCGTATAACTGAGTTATTTAGGCCTACTTAGCCTATTGCACAAACGTATAAATGTATATTTCTTTCTTGTCATTCTAAATGTCATCACCTTGTTTCCTCTGATTAATATTTCAATTCAAATTCATGTCACTCTTGTGTTACAATGAGCTGAATTAAAGTTCACTGTAAATGCACATTTATCTTTTTTTTTAAAGATTTGTCAGGCTACATATGTACACTGCCAAGAGTAGCGGCAGCGTTATAAACCAGAGACCAGACTGTATTAAAAACATAAACACACAGTGGCGTCTTTCATGCAGGCTAGCAAGCAAAACTGCTGTCTGTCTGATCCACTGAGTCTGACCACAGACTGTAGAAAGAGATGCAGGATAGCCATGTGAATGTGATTGGATGAAAGTTTGACACTAGGCCAATCAGAGGCAGAGAGGGGCGGGTCATGGCTTCGCCTAGCCTTCGCCATCATGGGGAAAAAATATTGCCTCCAGGGGGCAGGCCAGGAGCAGTGGGCAGCTTTCTTGTGTACAGCCAAGGCTTTGAAAAATGCTACCTCATATGTAAAGAGGAGACTCAAAGGAAACCCATAAAACCCATTCTCATGTATGAGAGGTCAAGGGACCCCTTTGAAAATGGCCCTGCCTGTTTTTACCTTGTTAAAATTGAGCCTAACTTTACTTTGGAGCGTTATTTAGCTCCCTGGTTTGACAAGCTAGACCAGGGGTGGGCAACTATTTTTCATGGGGGGCCACATGAGAAACCCAGATTGTTGCCGGGGGCCGAACAAATATTGTCATGCCGTAACCCATGGATGGGCAACTTCGATGATAGAGAGGGCCACAAAAAAAAATCCTTGCTAGCAGATTTAGCTGAGGGCCGAACGGCGCCAACGCGAAAAATGTGGGGCATTTGAAGGCAGGTTTAGAGGAATAACTCATTTTAAATTAACAGTTGTGATGTCATTATTCAGTCTTAACCACCAATATTTGATCCTTTTCTCACTCACTCCTATGTCACCACCTGCTCTCCCTGCAGGGCTTGAAATTAACTTTTTTGACCACCTGCCATAATATGGCTGCTAGATTTTAAAGTTACCAGCCAATTAGAATTTCCACTAGCCGAAATGTTTTTCTTGAAATAAACCAGAATATGAGTGGGTAAGCATAAGTATCAGTAAGTGGCCCGGGATTGGATTCTCAAAGCCTGTGTTGAGGGTCACACGAACAAAAATGCACTCTTGAAGCTAAATAAATCCAAAACCAACAAGTTAATTATTTAAATTTCTACTTCAATGTAGAACAGTCATTTCTTACACATGAGATTACTTTTAGCCTTTTAGTCATGAAGAGTATTGAAAGATATGGAGTATTCCAGACTGAAATGCTATAACAGAAGTGGAGTATTGGCCAGAATGACATGAACATTTGAACACTTATTCAGCGGGTATCTTGCATGTTGTGTTCAGGTGCACTGTATTTTTTATTTTGTTTTGCAGTTCCATCGCAGGCCACACAGGGGCCGTATTTTGCCCATGTGTGAGCTAGACACACCCCATGTAATTAAGGTAGTTAGTAGTTGTTAGTTAAGTATTTTGTGTGACACAAATTAAAGTGAGGACTATCTATGCCTTACAAAGCATTTATAAATTAGATCAAATACAATTGTTGAATACATGATAGATTAGCTTATTAATCAGGAATAAAACATTTGACTGTAACTGTGTTTATGAATGACTTACTAATGCTTAGTAATGTTAATGTATGAACAATGCTTTATAAATGATTAATTAAGTATTTAATAATACTTAACTAATGCTTAATAGTGTGAAGTTATTATAGTGTTACAACATAGTTGATTGTGTTACTTTGTTTTCATGAATCAAACTAAATGCATACTTACATTTCCTCAGACCTGGTTTCAACCACTGCTCTGCATCATGGTCCACACTGGAGGAAGAAACAAAATCAGATCAGCAGATTCTCTTTGATGATGGAAACATTCAAGAGGAAATGAAACATTTGATCATGTGACTCTACTTCATTTGCATTTGACCTTAGACAAGACAGGACAATGCACTGCAGTGGGGGGGGGGGGGGGGGGGGGGGGGGGGGGGGGGGTTGCAAGATGGCGGAGTGAGGAGTACTACTTTTGCAGGTTCCGATTATTATTTTTTTATACGTCCTAGGTCTGTTACTCTTATTATTAATATTATTATCATCTACTGAATGCTCCTAGGATGCATGTAAGATGTAATGAATTCAAGAAGGTGGGCATGTTGCCTGTTGAGTTTAGGATTGAACAGTCAAAGCTAAACCATATGTATAACATCATTAATGATATCTGGGCTCATAGATAGTAATGGTCCATAAGGCAGGTCCGGGATAATCTTTGGAGCAAAGTGACCAGCTAGAGGACAGGTTTTACTGTCAGCAAAATAGTGTTTTTGATTCATGATAATTATATAATTGGTGTTTTTGTTTTTTATTTGTTTTTCTGAAATTGCTGCTGATTGGGATTAGAGGGAAGAAGTTAGGGCAGGAAGTTAATTTCATGTTTCTTGATGATTTTAGGTGTTTTAGAATTGGTATATTGATATGACTTTTTTCATGTTATGTTGTATGTTCTCACTTTTACATGTTATCCCTTGGATTTTGTAAATTGTCTTCTCTATATCCATAAATAAAAATCAATCATCAATCAATCTGGACCAAGAATCATACTGAAAGTGTGGTAAATCACACTGAACTACACCAAAGTTTGAGCTTTGTCGAGTTCCATCTTGAATTTGGTCTTCGCTCTCCCAAACATGACCGAGATGGCTGATGCTAAACAAGCTGCTTCTGCTGGGCTACAAGAACATGACTACAACCTGTCAGCACTCAGAGAGGTGTGTGAGGAAGAGAACATGACTACAACCTGTCAGCACTCAGAGAGGCGTGTGGAAGACCAAGTTGAAGAGATGGGAGGAAGAATTTGATAAATACAACATGAGCATACTCTGCAAAATCTGCAAAGTCGCAAAAAGTCTAAAAAGGACCAACGGAAGCAGTCACTGTCAGGTTATATTACTAATGGAGAAATATTCAATGCAATCCAAGCTCTGATTAAGAGATTCGACAAGCAAGATGACCACCTCAAAAGATTTTAAAGTTGGATGGAAGCCAATGCACAAACCGTGAAAACAAAATAAAGAGGAAATGAACAAAATGAAAGAGGAAGTTGCACGCCTGAAAAAATAAAATGAATCATTGAGACACTGAGTTGTGTTTGGAGCAAGCCAGGTACAAAAGGAGATGGAACCTCAGGACCAACGTCTCCCTGAAAAGTACAATGAAAATAGCAGAGAGGTGGTGGTTGAGATATTTAATCATGTGATCCTGCTGTCAGTGAATAAGCTACTTGAGACAGTGGATACAGTCCATCTCTTGAGCAAGAGGAACGTTGCTGCTATCAACAAAATGTCCAGGCTGATAATCATCCAGGACCCAAACATCCGCCTTCATCAAGCTGCACAAAACAGCATTTGCGACGGCCCCGCCCATCATCTGCTATTTTCCACCCCTCATCTGTCAATGTGGGGCTGTGCGTCCGTGCTGCCAGATATCCCCACATTTTTGCGCTGAAACGCCTGATTTGGCATGTGGCACGCCTATGTCCAGTACAATTATAAGAGACATGCACTTGTGCAAACCACCAATTTGCATTGCGCACGGCGTTAAAAGAGCGCAAACGCTAAATTACAGCTTTTGTAAAGATAGGGCCCGTTGCCTCTCCATACCTGAGAGAGTCCAGTCTCCAGTGTTGATCCTCCAGTCCAGCAGACAGGGTCACTCCTGAGGCTCCTGGATGATTGTAGCTCAGGTCCAGCTCTCTCAGATGGGAGGGGTTGGAGCTCAGAGCTGAGGCCAGAGAAGCACAGCCTTCCTCTGTGAGTAGACAACCTGAGAGCCTGCACACACACACACACACACACGCGCGCGCGCGCGCGCACACACACGCGCGCACACACACGCGCGCACACACACACACACACACACACACACACACACACACACACACACACACACACACACACACACACACACACACACACACACAGGTAATTACATATATAGGATATGATAATTGGATTACTTAAGCAGATTTTTCTTACATGAACCATATTGTGATATACATTGGTATCTCCCCTCCCCGTCTCTCCCTCTCTAATATAAGATTGTTCAATCCTGTTGATTGATAGTGCTTAGCTAGACTTTCAGTTAGACACATTCTCTGTAAAACCCTCTGAGACATGCTTGTTAATTAGGGCGAAATAAATAAAGTTGACTTGAGTTGACTTGACACACACTGACACACACACTGACACACACACACACACACACACACACACACACACACACACACACACACACAAACACAATTTGACGTTTTATTTTTACATTTTTAGCCATATTTAGAGGAATATCTGATTTTAAATTAACATTAGGATTATACAGTTGTGATGTAATTATTCAGTATTTTCTCCTTTTCTCACTCATTCAGAGCAAAGAGGGAGATATATAGCATGATGATAATGCTCTATTCTCCCTATTTGCTCTGATACACCAATTAACATGACACAGAGTTAACATGATAGAAATATTATCAGCAAACTTAATGACTAGACTAATTATTCTGATCTGAATGGCAATGATTATATCAAGAAACATTGGCTCCTCTCTTTGCTGTATAGTGGGAGGTGCATTTTTGAGTAGGCTATTAAAATAGCATGTCAAGTTCACATTTCTTTATTGCCAGATTAAACAATTCGTATTGGTTGTTGGTTGGTTCAACACAACATGTGCGCGCATGCGCGCTTCTTCTTCTTCTTCTCTAGCCTACAAGCATGTAACTTCCTTGATTGTTATTGTTGATAATTCTTTTTAAATAGGCTACATTTTCAGTATATCAATAATGCAATCATTTCCCGAAACATTCCCAAACAAGAAAGGAACATAGTGCACTGCAGAATATTTTTAATTACATTTGTAAAAAAAAAAAAAATCATCTCGCCACTAGGGGGTCCAGCACCCGTACTTCCCGCGGCCCTGACTATAGGGATAGTGGTATTGAATGTTAAAGGAAGGCTTTACCGGTTTTCAACCAGATTTGTATCCTTACAATGTCAGTAGTATGACTTCCCTCAGTCAAGCCTACAGGCAGATCTCCCTGTTCATTCCAAAGCAAAACACTCCGTTCTGACGCGTTTTACATCACGACCGCATCAGAACGGAGCGTTCTACATGTGGAAGGACTGTAGAATCAAACTATATGCCCGCCTCCACGGGCAGAGAGGGCAGCGCCACAGCTCTGAAATCAAAACACTCCATCCGCCATCTTTCCTGCATGCATCGACTGCTAGCTAGCTTACACTGCTAAAGCAAAGCTACTATGACTGAACCATGGCTGAAGGCAATATTCCTTTTGAATTATATAAACTCCTCAAAAAAAGTTCGGAAACGTTATTCGGTTGATTATTTCTCCCCTTTAATTATACCAATTGGTATTGCATTTTATATCGTTGGAAAGCCTGATTAGTCACCTTTACAACGAAGTACAACTTGTAAGGATCATGCATTCGTGGAATGAGCAACACAGCTAAACGTGTGGGTAGCGCCCCAACATTTTTTGCTAAAATTCCCTGCAATATTCTTCTGTTGGTATTCACTCTTGTTTTGAGCTTCAAGTGCTGGCAGGTGTGTGCCAGTCACAGGTGTGTGACTGGCACCTGATTGGCACCTAATTTGCGGTGCCAAGGTGCCAAGCTGTTGTGGCTGCGTATGGATCTTACACACACTACTGAGGTCCCTGACAGTGTCAAATGAATAAAGTGTAAAAATGGCCAATATGTGCTGTTTTTTCCTTATCACTGTGGGAGAATGCAATCATCCAATGAGTGAATACCAACAGAAGAATACTGCAGGGAATTTTGGCAAAAAAAAAAAGGGCCTGAAAGCGCGATGTCACTTTCGTGACACAAAACGTGACGCAAATCATGACTGACACCAGCCGCCCGTCGCCTGCCCACCCATCCACCTAGGCAATTTGATTATCTCTGCCAGGCGAATGCAGGAGGAGATCATGTTTTAGAATGGGTGTGTGTGTGTCTCTGTGTTCCTCCTGTACCTCAGAAACGGCCGGGCCAGACATCTTGTGTCTGCTGTGCGTCTGCGTGGCGTTACCTGTTGATTTTCATTTCGGCGCCCATGTTAACAGGTTACAGCAGCCACACCACCGCCATGAGACGCGCATCTCAGGCGCGTGTCTTGCGAGGCGTGAGACGCGCGTCATCTAGAGAATAGGAGCGACGCCTATTTTTTCTGCTTACCGCGCACGTGTCTCTACAAAAATAGACATTAAAATGATCTTTTGCTGTTCATAATCATATCATACAAGCACTATTAACTACATTTTCAAAGCAGACATAATAAGATATAAGACGTCCGTCTTTGTTTCTCTGGGCGAATTTGCGGCATATCTTTTTTCGACTCTGGTTCGATTTTTGCGAGTTTTCGCCTGCGACTTGAATTGATAACCACTGATTTCCATAGGCTATACTGTAGGCTATTTATTTATTTTACAGGGGCAGCCACAGCCAATCAAGGCTCGTTTTGATTTGAGACGGAGGATGAGCTCACAGCAGTTCTCCTGCCCTCTGAAAACCACATACAACATAGGCTACAACGTGGCTTCGTTCCTCCCCTCCTGACACACACACACACACACACGCACACACACAAATCAATACTGCCTCGATTATGAAGTGAGCCCAAGCGATCTTCAGTTAAAATCATCATTGTATTGTTTATAGCAAATTTAATAAAAGGTAAACTCTATAGGAAGAGAGTTGGCAGACAGACAGCAGCGCAGCAGCTGCAACGCAGCAGCAATGCTGCCTGTGTGGATGCCGCGCGCGTCCCAGCCGCAGCTCCCACGCGACGCACACACACGCACTAGGTAGACGCGAGATGTCTGGCTCGGGCGTAAGAGCTACAGCTACCAAACCGGTAGGTAGAGTAGGTTCAGAGTCCTACATTACTATGGAATACAAAATTACACCAACTTTTGAACCCTCGTGTCTACAATTAAATTAAATTTTCCCTGGATTCCTTGGGTCCTTACGGATCTACTGATATACAGTATAGGCCCTACCCATGTCTGTCTAATTAGATTTTGCACCAATTTTGTCCCAAACTACTTTTTCCGCTACTCTTACAAATAATGTCTGGACTGTTCTGCACTGAACCTCTGTCACACTGTTTTCATCTAATCGACTATGGTGGGTGGAGCCTATTTCACGAAACCATCAATCTGGGTTGTTTACCTTAGGTTCCGCCAGTTGGTTATTTTCCTTGTCAGGCGTAGTGGTGCCTGGCAGAGATCTGCACTACTGAGTGCACTTTTATAGTTATAGGGTTATAAAAATACTAGGGATCGAGCACGCGGCACTCAATTCCTAGGGTGGAGACTCGGATGATGTGCCATGACTGCAGTTATGGAAATCGCCCGGGCCGTGGGCTCCCAAAATCCTGACTGACAGACAGACACACACCGCCCATCCACCTAGGCGCCACTGTGCAACTGTGTGCCATCGGCTCATACTACATCACAGTTGCTCGAGTGACATCACTGATTGCTGAAGTGACGTCACTGACATCACAATTGCTCAAGTGACATCACTGATGACATCACAATTGCTCAAGTGACATCACTGATGACATCACAATCGTGACTGACACCACAGACAGTACCCACTTAGCCAATTTTAACTAAGATGATATGATCATGTTTACTTCTCTCTCTCTCTGCTTGTGTGTGTACTGTAAAACTGACTGTAAAAGTTTAAGTTTAGCAGAAAGTCAGTTATTTATTTGTAGGCTTCAAAACCCCTTATTTCACTCTATTGCCTTTGTGCCCTGGCATGTGGCCTTGTCCGGGAAACGATAATTTTTTAAGTCAATCCTTCACCAGAACTAATATGGCGGAACCAAAGTTACTTCCGTGTTTGCCTGAGGCGCTGTGGCTCCCTTGTCCTTGTATTCACTGTTGGTCTACTTCCTCTCTTAAAGTGTAGATATTGTTGCCGTCCTGTGTGCTAGCATACTATGCCAGCACACAGTTTAAATGTATACATATAGTATGTGTACTGTTCTGTCTGCTCTGTCTGTCTATTGTCTGTGATGGCCTGCTTCTGGTCTCTGTTGAATCTAATTGTTTCTTGTCCTATCTCTGTGTAACTTTTATGCTTTTATTTTCCCCCCAACCCCCTTCCCCTCAGGAGGTTTTTTTCCTCCCACCAGGCCGTTATTGAAAATAAGAATTTGTTCTTAATTAACTTGCCTGTTTAAATAAAGGTTGATGATGATGATGATGATGATGTGTGCAGTCATCAGACTTGCTGGTATGTATTTACTTCTAAAATGACAGTTTCCCATAAAGTTGGATTATTATTTCATCGTGTGTTGAGTACACGAGTCATAACATGTACATGTGAGTGTTTCTGCTGCTGTCTGAATGTGTATTTCTGGTGACTGAATGAGGGGTAGGCAGCTGTACCGTATACTACATTGTAGTGCTAAACTCACTAGCAGGAGGGTGAAACACTTTCTAATGCACACAGGGAAGAGAAAAGCATCTACATTCACTTTTACTATCGGGAATATGGCAAATAGGTGAATCTCTCAAAATGTTGGCATATCCCTTTAACAGCTGATACCAGCATCAGGTTTGTGTTTTCAGTTCAGTTCTGGACTCAGTTTGACAGAATCTGACAAGTCCTTCACCACTGTCCTTCGGATGAGATGTTAAACCGAGGTCCTGACTCTCTGTGGTCATTAAAGATCCCATCGGCACTCTTCACAAGAGTAGGGGGTGTAACCCCGGTGCCCTGAGGGGTGTAACCCCGGTGCCCTGAGGGGTGTAACCCCGGTGCCCTGAGGGGTGTAACCCCGGTGCCCTGGCTAAATTCCCACACAGGCCTTCCTTCAATCATGGCCACCTAATCATCCCTCATTACTTAATTGGCACATTCAGCCCTCAAATCTCCACCGTGATGCTGATGTGTGGTGAGCGTTCTGGCGCAAACTGGCTACCGTGCATCACCCACGTGGGTGCTACACATCGGTGGTGGATGAGTTAAGTTCCCTCCCCTCCCTCCCCTGATATGTGAAGCGCTTTGAGTATCTAGAAAGGCGCTATATAAATCCAATCAATTAATTATTAATTAATTAATTAAGTCCTTAACTCATTGAGTGCCATGGACGTCTTTCGACGTCCAATTAAATAGTGACGTAGAGTGCCAAGGACGTCTTTCGACGTCCAATGCGTTTTTTGACGGTGGGACGTCGATCAAAGCCTTCTGCGTCTCCTGTACAAATATTGTAGCTATTGGAGGTCTATAACCTATTTTACAAACCCATTAGGTGGCGACAGTGCTCTCCAGATTAGAGACAGGTCCTGAGAAACAGGAGGAAAAAGCCGTGATCAAAGAGAAACCGATGCATGCTGCAGCCAGAGCCATATAGATTGCTCTGTCTGGAGCTGACGTTGGCTGCGAACATGAGTCAATCCGCGCACACAACTGAGCTCCTCTGCCTCTGTCTGTCTGTCTGCATAGTTTCTCCACACGATTAGCCACCAGAAAAGCAGCACCCGACGCCAAACCATTCAGCAGTCCGGTTTGGCTCTTCTCTATCGCGCTGGGAGCCGCCCGGCACACACAAACGGAGCACTCCGAAAATAGAGTGGGTGCGTGAGGCTGTGTAGTGTGGGGAGGAGTTTGCAGCTGAGGAGGGGAGGGGGGGGAGAGGGGGTGGGGCACGCAGGGCATCACACCACGTCACTACATCAGAAAATATTATCTTCAGACTCAGTGAATGTGCTTGAAATGCTGCATTTCACAAAAGGCGGAATATCTCAGCTAATAATTTGAAAAGGCTGTATTTGCTCAAAACGACCTATCTTCTCCGGCTCATAACTAAAGAATGGAAAATGGTATCAATAAACTTTTTTTTGCTGATGATACAATAGAGCCAGTTCGTTCTTTGTGCGTGTTCGGTGTTTACATAGTAATATCACACAATATTCTGTGGGCCTCGAGAAATCACTGAAAACGCTCTGAAAACTCTGGCACTGGGAGCGTCCGTTCTCCAAAAGTGGCTGGCACTCAATGAGTTAATTAATTAATTAATTAATTGATTAATTAATTAATTAATTAAGTCCCTTACTTAAGGTTTCACCAACAGGCAGTGAGCATACAAATAAATAACTACCGGTATCTCAGAGGAGAGAAAGTGGAGCTGAATGTTGGTTTTTCAGCTGGTTTCAAAGACAGCAGGAACATGCGAGAACCGATATTTTCTCTGACATTAATGTGTATGCGAAACAGAATTTAGATGGTCTGTTGAACAGTAACAGTTATATTGACCTGAGAGTCTCCAGTCTACAGTGTGGACTCCGCAGTCCAGCTGAGAGCAGCTTCATGCCTGCATCTTTTAAGTCGTTGTTATTCAGGTCCAGTTCTGTCAGACTAGAGGACTGGGAGCTGAGAACTGAGGCCAGAGCTTCACAGCTTTTCTCTGACAGCTGGCAGACACTCAGCCTGAAGGACAAGAAAGCATGTGGAAATGTTATTCTGTTATATTTTATGTCAGCATTGTATAATTTCTACTGGCAGACTGTATTAATGAGGTTAACTGACCCTTATATTTAAAGCCCCCCTCCAGTCAGTTTTTCTTACCTGTATAACTGTTTGTGTTCTATGAAAATGCTGTATAAACACATGTCAGCATTTGTGCCAAAGAACTTACATTGATAAGAACCAAATGTTAATAGCTCACATGGAAAGAATCTATATGAACATATATGCAACTATATGCAACCTATATGCAACCTATATGCAGCATATATGAGCATATAGGCCATATATATGCCGCATATAGGTTGCATATAGGCCAGATTTAGGTGCATATATGCGCATATAGGCCACATTTATGCCGCATATAGGTTGCATATAGGCCAGATTCAGGTGCATATAAGTGCATATACCGGGCATATAGGTCTCCTATAGCTTCTTTATATCCACATATAGGTACTATATGTGCACATACAGGGCATATATGTCTCCTATATAGCTTCTTTATATACACATAAAGGCCCTATATGTTCATAATACAGGTCATATAGGTCTCACTTCTTTATATCCACATATAGGCCATATATGTACACAATACAAGGTATATGCCTCCTATATAGGTCATTTACAAATCTGTTTGTATACACTGTGTCATAATCCATATATACCCAGCGAGCACAAAACATTTTTTCAACGTTGATTTTTAGTTTAAATCTGGGTGATATTGGGTTTGAACGTCTAAGACCTAATTTCACCCTCTTTTCAACCGGCTAAAATGCGGTTACAACGTAAACGTGTAAAAAAACACAATTTGGTTCATCATATTGTTAAAACATTTGTTGTAGTTTGGAATAGAGACAATATTGATAGTGTGTGAATTGGCATTTTATTGTCTTTTATTGTGTAACTGAGAGTTGAAATCTGGTCTACACGAAAACTACATTTCAACGCATTTTATGTCACATGAAATATCATAAATATGGGACTATAGGCTATGTGGTGCCAGCAAAAAGCTTCCAGGACACAACTATGGTTAATAGTTTAGCGCAATACTATAAAATAATGAATTCAGTTCCTGCAGCAACGCGCATGCGCAAGTACTTACTAGCTGTGACTGACTAGACCAAAGCAAGTCTGCACCGGTCTGCACCAAGTGCGGAACGAGGTGCTCTGGGCACACTATGTTATTGTAACAGACTGTATACGAGGCTCTGTGTAGACCTACCTCCTGAGTCTCTGGTGTTAAATGAAGTTAACCTCTGAAGCCGTACAGCCTACAGACTATAGATGCACACACACACACAACATAATTTTAGTCTGTTACATAATATGACTCGTACGCATCACATAAAATAACTTGTCCTCCCGATCGCTGACAATTGTGTAGTCTACGTTGTGTGCGAGAGAGTATATAATGTGCCCGGCTCTCTGGTTAGTATAAGAAAATGTATAGCTCAGCACGTAGAGCGCAGTGGCTTGAACCTTGGAGAACAGGGTTCGAATCCTGTGTGCGCTGCTAAATTTTTAATTTAAGATCCTACATATATGTACATATAGGTTTCCCATATATGGTGCATACATAAAATTGGCCGATTTCCTATATTATATGTACATATAGGTACATATATGTACCTATACATACATATAGGTACATATATGTACATATAATATAGGAAATCGGCCAATTTTATGTATGCACCATATATGGGAAAACTATATGTGGCCCTATATTAAAACATATAGGATACATATAGATTCTTTCCATGTGTGCTACTGCAGCATAATGACTGCAGCGCTGTTCTGTCTTTGTCTGTTCTGTCTTTGCTCAACTCTTTGTCTGCGCCCAGAATGGAAATACCAGAAACGGTTATGCTGCCATGACAGTCTCTGAAAAACTTTAGTTTAGAGCCACAATATTGTTATAACATCAACGACTAGACAACAGATATCAAAGCTGGTGGGCTTTATGGAAAGAGAGTGACTCAAACTGGTTAACAAGTCATTCACTGGCATTTTATGCCCACATAACTAACATAGCTAACAGCTAGCTACCGCCAGAGGCTAATGCTAGCTATTTACTGTATACTGTACTGTATTATCTGTCTATCATGTGTCAGTCATCAGACCACTATAATGATAGAATGATATAATAACTGATGACATGATAAGATATATGATATGAAATGCTATAATAATCTCATCACCGGTTTTTACCAACAGCTTATTTTTTGGACTATGTGGGCAAAATAAATACATTGGCTAACAGTGTGGCTAATTAACAGACCAGGGGCCCTATCTTCCCAAAAGCGTTAATTTAGCGTTTGCGCTCGTTTAACGCCATGCGCAATGCAAATTGGGGGCGGGCACAAGCGCATGCCTGTTATAATTGTACTGGGCATAGGCGTGCCACATGCCAAAGCAGGCGTTTCAGCGCTAAAATGTGGGCATAGATGTCATTATCCTATCGTCAGTAGCAAATGTAAACCTGCAGAGCAACCTTTGCAGATTCAGGAATCCTGTTTTGAGAGAACAGACCATAATTTGGAGAAATGTGTCAAATCAGCTGAGAAAAACCGTAAACTGATTTTACCTGAGAATCTCCAGTCTGAAGTCTGGACTCTCTAGTCCAGCAGAGATCAGTTTCACTCCCGAATCTTGTAAGTTGTTGTTACTCAGGTCCAGCTCTCTCAGACGCGATGGGGTGCACTTCAAAGCTGAGACCAGGGCTTCACAGACAGACTCTGACAACCTGCATCCACTCAGGTCCAGCTCTTTCAGATGGGAGGGGTTGGACTTTAGAGCTGAGACCAGGACTTCAAAGTACACCTCTGACAAGTTGCACCCCCCCAATCTGAATAAAGAATAAAACAAATAGCTACAGGTATAAGATAAAATATCCCTGAAAGCTTTCAACAATCCAGTGTTTCATAATCCATTGGACTTCAACATGTTGTCAGTGTGGATCAGCAGCATGTCAGCCTTATAGAGTCTTTCCATCTGAAAGCAGACTGGCTGTCACAAGGTTCAGTTAAGTTTCAGAATCCAATGTTATATGGACAATATTTTCAGATGGCAGTTTCTCTGGAAATAATTGTGGTAAAAAGCAGAATTTGAGTTGGATGGAGAACTTGATCCTGACTTAACAATAACTTGATCCTAAATTAACCTCAACCTGTCCCTAAATTAACCCTTGCTAGGCTGGAGGTAGACATTTATTTAACAAGCTACACAAACTAACATTTTGGGTCTGACTAGCACCGTAACACTTAAAGCCCCCTCCAGTCAGTTTTTCATACCTGTACACCATTGATGTTCTATGAAAACATACAGTGCGTGCTGTGATAACACACATCATCATTTGAGCCAAAGATCATATATTGATAAGAACTGAAGGTTCTACCTTGTTCTACTGCAACATCATGGCTGTTGCGCCACTGGCGCCGGAACAAGGGGGACATGGGGACATTTTGTCCCCCTTAAAATTTGGTCCCCCCCCCCAAAAATTTTTTTTTCTTTTTTTTTTTTTAATCTGAGGGGGCAATTGCCCCTGACGCTTAGAGCCCACTTTACACTGTTTACACAGCCTGTGATGCTTGTTAAAGCCATGATCGTTGTGGGATTATTACACCTGAGACAGACAGACCCAGGGATCAAATTACAGAGAGCCCACTTTACACTGTTTACACAGCCTGTGACACTTGTTAAAGCCGTGATCATTGTGGGATTATTACACCTGAGAGACAGACAGACCTGGACTCTGTACTGCACTCACTGTCATTGGCTGCTGCTATAATCGTATACGGTTATTGTTATTTTATTTTTGTGTTGAGATGACAAGTTTTGCACTGTTTTTCGAAGTGATAATAATAATAATTATAAGTTCAGTGTTTCTGCCTGTGTTGCTGTCTGTTGTAGTGTAATTGTAAAATGACCTAAAGGGAGAGCAGGTCACCAAGTGAGTGAGAAAAGGAGAAAATACTGAATAATTACATCACTACAGTATAATCCTAATGTTAATTTAAAATTAGATATTCCTCTAAATATGGCTAAAAATCATCCAGACGTAAAAAAAAACGTCAATTTTTCTTAAAAAAAACATTGAAAAAAAAAAATGAAAAAAAAAAAAAAAAAAATGAAAAAAAAAAAATTTGACAAAAAAAAAAAAAATGTCCCCCTAATTGCAAACTCGTTCCGGCGCCACTGCTGTTGCGCTCTTGTCCATAAAGGTTAAGAGCATCGCTCGTGCCTTCAATATACGATCTTTGTCTCCCTTCCAGGCAGGAGACCGCAAACAGTATTGCTGCCTCTACCTCTGCAAAATGTCCGTCCAGAGGCCACAATATTGTTATAAATATCAACAACCAGCCAATATATATCAAAGCTGGTGGGCTTTATGGAAAGAGTGTGACTCAAACTGCTTGACAGTTATATCAAACTGGTCATTCAGTGGCATATTACTGTCATGTAACTAACATAACTCACAAGCTAACAGCTAGCTAATGTCAGAGGTTAACGCCAGCTATTCACTGTAACTCATACAGTAATTATTATTATCTGAATATCATATGTTAGTCGTCAGACAACCATAATGTCTGACGTCATCACCTGTTTTTACCAACAGCTTATTTTTAGGACTTTGAGCCCAGAATAAGGTTATATGTCAACAAAATAGACTTGCGAACACTGTGGCTCATTAAGAGAGCAGGGAAAACCACACATGAAATATCTTAAAGGAGAACTTACCTCCAAAACACTTTTTTTCAGCTTTTAACCAATATATATGACTTTGGGGGTGATGTGTGAAGAATTCTGGTCAGAATTTCCACATTTGACACCAAACTGTTGCCATTTTACCATTTGTATCATTTTTCAGCAGCATATCTGGCATAAGCGCCCTCTTAGGGTCAAAGACTGCTTTTTTTTTTTCTCAAATGAATGGGAGATTAGGGGCACACTGACGTCACAGTGCCCCCAAAGACTATGGGATTTCAAGATAATTACTCCCCTACCCCCCCTGTACCCTTTCGGCTCCTCAGAACTCCAAGCCTATTTCTATTGAAGTTTGCTCTTAAAATACTGAACCAAACGTCGTCAAAGTTGGCACATGTCTTAATTATAGTTAGTTTCCCGCTGAATGTGTCATTACTTTATTGATATCTTACCTGGATAAGCTCGAATGATGATGGTTATATTATCAGTCCGAGTTGCAAGCACTGTCTCCAGCCCAGGCAGGCGAGAGTCGTACTGTTACATGGACGAGCCCCAAGCTCCGCGGGCGCGCGCAGCAGGCCAGCAGCAGCTGGGCTCTCTGTGCTCTGAGAGCAGCAGAGAGAGCAGTCTGATATTTCCGCAAACAAATATGGTCGCAGTTTAGCGCACATGTAAAATATAACGCTATACTACGACGTGACAACGTGACAAAGCTTCTCTAAACACATCGGCTACTATCATTTCCCTGCATCCCTCCTACTGAGATTATATCGGTAATGATTTTGGACAGACTGAATGCGCGGAGGGGGAGGAGGAAAGATCTGCAGCTGTGCCCTGAGTAGAGACACTCGCCTCGCTCCGACTACTGTGCCTGTCTGTGAAAAGCGTCCTGTCCAGTCGCACCTTCGCAAACAGATGCGGGATTCCCTCAATCCTGTACCCAATCTCAGACTGTATTCTCTAAATCGCACACCAGCTATTTCTGTCTGTTTGTTTGTTGCTCCGTGAGGTTACAAGCGCCCCATGCATGCAGTTTCGCCAGCCGGGGTCTGGCAGGAGGGAGGAGGCGCAGGCAGCCTGCACTGCGCTGAGAGGAAACAACTTTTGCACAACTTTTAACAAGAATCACGAAAAGCCCCCAAACTAAAATGAAAAAGGGACTATATGGCAACTTGGACGAGGGAATGACGTA
The DNA here is from genome assembly GCF_964638095.1 of Poromitra crassiceps. NCBI lineage: Eukaryota > Metazoa > Chordata > Actinopteri > Beryciformes > Melamphaidae > Poromitra > Poromitra crassiceps. The sequence continues at coordinate 7,208,015 of NC_139639.1, forward strand.
GAGAAATCTCGCATTGTGTTACCCCAGAACGGGGGGTTTGTCGTATTGTGCGGTGTGCTGCTGTAACGAGCCCATGCCACTTTGCTCTCGTAACGTAGTTTAACACACTGCCATAGAGTTACATGCAGAAAAATAATTAAATTTCTAGTTCGCCACTGAATTACCAAATTGATATAACTTTCAACCATTTTGAGCAAAGCTCTTTCCAAACAGGCCACCAGCGTTGGCTAGTTGTTGATAATTATACAGATATGGCCCCTCTCAAATAAATTATTTTTGAGGCAATAGGCAAACTGTAATGGCGTCGATTTCCGAAAAAAAATCTGGACTTCAACACAGCCAAAGAGTCCAGTATAGACAAGAGCATATGTCATTTCTTGGTTTTTTCCATAGGTATTTTCAAATCACTGTTCTAATACATATCTAGGGGGTAAGTCCTCCTTTAAAGATAACAAAATACACTGGAGGGGGGCTTTAAACTTAAAGATCATCACTGACCCATCTCACCTTGGCCATAATCTGTCTAAACTCCTTCCCTCTCGCAGCCGCTACAGAGCACTATACGCCAAAACTACCAGACACAAAAACAGCTTCTACTCACAGGCCATTACACTTAAAGTCGAACTGAACTCAAGAATGACTTTTATTTTATTTTAGTTCAAATACCTGGGTATGCAGTGCACCTATTTAATAATGTATGCAAAACAAATCACAACAATCTAATTTTTTTAGTTTTTCACACTTTTTCACATCAAAAGTTCATTTTTCAAGATTTCATTGATAACAGTAATTTACAGTTTGCTGACGTCACCTAGTACTATCAAATTTCTACCCCATTTCAACCAATCATTTCACGACATACAGCTGTCAATCAAATCTTCATTTCAGGATAATTTTCTCTTCCAAATGAAGGGGAAAATGGCACCTAATGCCTGTCATCTGGCAGAGTTTCTAGCCCATAAACTAACTACTAACTTGAGCAATTATGCAAACTAAATCAAATGGTAATGTCTAAGAATGCAAAGAAATGTAACTGGCTCGTTAAAACGCATTCCAGGAATATTATTTACATTTATAACGATAATGGCGCGTGCCTCCGAGCCTGACAGCCTCCCTGGCTGTCAGGGGACGTCTCTCGGAGATTCCAGGCGGGCGGGCAGCACCTATGGATCGGATTGTCCGCAGCTGGCTCCCTGGTACTCTGCAGATCCCACTCGCGTAGCATGACAACAGGCTGAATCCCACTCGATTTGGGGGTGGAACACGCCAGGATTGGCCAATGCCAAAGCCAGTCCTCAGAATTGTCAAATCAAATCATCAACACGTATATGGTCCGCCTCTCAATTCGTTTTCAGTGTCCGACGCTCGCGCTGGTGCATTCCGTTCCGGTTCACTTCGACTTTAACACTTAAATCAGCCACTTGAACACTTAGTTTACGCTTACTGTGAACTAACTTACTGTTACTGTCTTAAATTACTGTGCACACATTCATGATCTAAGCTCTTCTGTAGCTGTTCCCCCTTTGGCAGGCAAATGAAACGTATATAGAGATTGTTCATTATGGCAGATGTGACTTCACGCACACGGTAGCCCACAGTAGACAGTCCAACACCAAACACGCAGCTATACTATCTATACTATCTATAAGAATATATATAGAATATATATATATATAGAATATGCTCATTATGTTGCTCTCTCAACCCAATCTCAGTGACACAAGATACATGTCTTCCATCTGGAAACACTGGTACAATGCCTTACTGTAGAAATGTTAAGTGCTCTTATTGTGTTGTTACCTGTTTTATATCTATTGTGTTTTTTTTTTTAATGGACCTTGTGTCTGACAATAAAGTGATGATGATGATGATGATATACTCGCTCGGTGTGGCATACCACCAAAGCACAACGGCCAGTCTCAAACGTGCTTCTAGTGGTTTTCGCCATCGTGTAATGTTGCGTGTTAGTGCAGGTTCCACCAGACTCAGCACATACTCTAACGTAGACCAGGACATGGAAAATTGAAAATTGCACTTCCATTCCACCTCATCAAAGTTCTTAAGTGCATCTTCCCAGAATAATTGTCCGCCTGGTCTCCCTCGCTTCCACATTGCTCTCTCACGCTGGAGGGCAGGTAACACGAACACTGAAGCAACCTTTCTCTGGTGGGATCTTTGTGCATGACGTGTCGCTGCGTCGTATCTTCTTCTGCTTACACGTATATACCTTTCCAGTTTCTTCATAGTTTTTCCGCGTTGCCGAGTATGTGTGAGGAAATATTGCAGAAGCACAACAAACAACACAACCACGGACGTCGCCATCTTTGCTGAATCTTTCCACTTCATGGAAAGATTCCCCCCCCCGTCCTCTTTGCTCGGCCGTGCACCATCCTTCTGCCAAACTGCGCAATATCATTCAACTGCAGCGCCGGAGCTTCTCCCCATGTTTAGAAAGAGATTAACTACACAATGTTGCGGTGGGTGTTTTTTTGTTTTGTTGATATAGACGATCTTTGGCGCGGAGTGGCTGTATACGCCATCTAATGACTGGACCGCGGATGGAGATGCACACAGGGGTATTGACTGGAGGGGGCTCTTAACTACATTTCTGTGACTGAGTGATAGCCTACAAGGGGGTAAAAGATTAAGAATAATAATATTTGACAATAGTTTCAATACACTGAGTCATCACACTAATGGACAATGTGAGATAAAACACCAGTTACATAGCTACAGCTTGGTGCATTGTGTGTGTGTGTGTGTGTGTGTGTGTGTATGTGTGTATATATATTGTATGTATGTGTATATATATATATGTATATATGTATATATTTATATATAAATGACTTGGTACTTATTGAAAAAGGGGGAAAAAAAGTTAATTAACAACTGCAAAGTGGATGGTCTGTTGTGAAAATTGTAGTATGATGTTTTTCCCAGACTTAACACGGACACGCTGTTAAGAGACACTTGCCAGGGCATATTTGAGCTACTGTAGGCATGGACCAAACCGGAACAACAAAAATGAAACGGGTCATGAGGGGGGGTGGGGGGGATTATACGGGTTTTGTTCTTACCTCAGTTAGGTATGTTTTGTTTTGTGGGGGGGATTGTACGGGTTTTGTTCTTACCTCAGTCAGGTATGTTTTGTTTTGTTTTTTTGTATTTCCTGTGTTTGTTATGCTACCAGTCGCTTCGATTTACTGTATAAATCTGTGCTTATTTGTAGAAGTTTATTTTTTGTTTATGTATGCTCGGATTTCAGGATAGGACACAGCTGGGAGGCAGAGATATTAAAATGGTCTCGTGGAATGTGAAGGGGTTAGGTCATGTTGTAAAAAGGGAAAAAGTTTTTAGTCACCTAAGATCTTTATCAGCGGATATAATCTTTTTACAAGAAACTCATATTAAGGCGACTCAGCAGCGTAGTCTGCGGCGCGGTTGGGTCTCACAAGTCTATCAATCCCCATTCTCTTCCCACGCCCGGGGTGTAGCTATACTTTTTTGGAAAAATATTCCGTTTCAACTTGTTACAATGACAACAGACCCTCATGGTAGGTACATCTTAGTTTCTGGCACCATCGACTCATTTCCGATTACCCTACTCAATATTTATGGCCCAAACATAGACAACCCCAGTTTTTTTAAGAAAGTTTTCAATCTACTCCCCGACTCTAATAATTCAAATATAATAATTGGCGGTGACCTAAATTGTTACTTAGATCCATATTTAGATAGGCTGTCTTCACGACCACCCCCAACAATCTCATCAGTGACGGTATTGAACAATTTGATTAAATCTAGGAATGTGGTGGATATCTGGAGGGTTCAGCACCCCACAGATAAAGACTATTCATTCTATTCCCATGTCCACAAATCTTACAGTAGGATAGAATACTTTTTAATAGATTCTCAGCTAATTCCCCATGTCATCAACACCAAATACCACAACATATTGATCTCTGACCATGGCCCTCTGACTATGTCCCTGAATCTCTCTCTCCCTAAACAAACGTACTCTTGGCGTTTTAATCCAACCTTACTCGCCGAAGAGAGATTCATAGAGCACATTGAGACCAAATTAAAACAGTTTATGGAATTTAACGATAATGGTGAAGTTTCAGACTCCACGCTATGGGAAACTTTAAAGGCAGTTATTCGTGGGGACATAATCTCGTATGAATCTACTGCCAAAAAAGAAAGACGGAGGCGGCTATTGGAGATCGAAAATGCCCTTTCCGCCCTTGAGGTGGTATATCAGGCTTCAAAATGCTCTGACGATTATAATAAGATATTAAGATTAAAATATGAATATAACTGCATCTTAGGTGGCCAAATAAACACTCTTCTTTTAAAATTGAGGCAAAAACAATTTGAATTGGGAGATAAGCCTGAGGGGCTCCTGGCGCGACAGCTCAAGGGCGCTCAGGCTTCTAGATCAATCCTCTCCATTAAATCAAAAAGGGGCGCCCTGCTGACTAACCCTAAGGAGATAAATAACCGTTTTAGGGAGTTTTACAGTGAACTCTACTCATCTAAGTGTGATGCCGCCCAGTCGGATTTGAGTGACTTTTTCGACCCTCTAATGCCCAAACTTAGTGATGATGCCAGAAAGGACTTAGACTCTGATTTTACATTGGAGGAAATAACATCTGCTATTAAGTCATTCCCATCAGGCAAAGCAGCTGGCCCGGATGGATTTGGCGGTGAATTTTACAAGAAATTTTGCAACATTCTCGCTCCACTCCTCCTCAGAATGGCATCTAACTCGGTGAAGGACAAAATCTTGCCTAAAACATTGTATGAAGCTAACATCTCCCTCATCTTAAAAAAGGGGAAGGACGAAGCCGATCCGGCTAGCTACAGACCCATGGCGCTTCAAAATTTTGACAGAAAAGTAATCACTAAAATGCTGGCGACCCGGTTAAATAGACATTTGTCATCTATTATTCATCCTGACCAGACAGGGTTTATCCCGAGTAGGTTTTCTTTCTCCAATGTCAGACGTCTCCTTAACACCATATACGCGGATCACAGTAAGACCAGTGGTGCTGCGATTTTGTCACTTGATGCACAAAAGGCGTTTGATCAGGTTGAGTGGCCGTATATGTTTGAGTCACTGCACAGATTCGGGTTCGGTAATTCATTTATATCCTGGGTAAAGCTTATATATGCGAGTCCGGCATGCTCAGTTATAACAAATGGCGACAAGTCAACCAGGTTTCCATTATTTCGTTCGGTCCAGCAGGGTTGCCCTCTCTCGCCGGCCCTCTTCGCCGTCGCGCTTGAGCCCCTTGCCTTAAAAATACGTAGTCACGCAAGCCTTGCAGGCCTTGAGGTCGGAGGTGTCGAGACGCGTATCAGTTTGTATGCCGACGACGTAATAATATACCTGTATAATTCAGAAAAATCTATCCCCCCTCTCCTAGAACTAATCACTTCCTTCGGCAAGCTGTCTGGATACACAATTAATTGGACAAAAAGTGACTTTATGCCTCTCTCTGATCTCTTTACTCCTGGGTTCCTGGATAGTCTCCCATTCAAATTAGCAAAGGGCCACCTCACCTATCTTGGCTTGACCATACCCAGAGATCCTAAGCTAATATTTAAGTTGAATTTTAGGGATTTTGTTTCAAAACTTAAACAATGTATAGAAAGCTGGAAAATCCTCCCTTTATCCATGATTGGTCGTATAAACTCAATTAAGATGGTTTCACTTCCCAGGTTCCTTTATTTGTGTCAAAGCCTCCCCATTTTTCTTACATCGGCTTTCTTCAAAGAGCTGGACTCCATAATTTTGTCCTATATTTGGAATTATAAGAACCATAGAATTTCTAAAGTTCATCTGCAAAAACTTAAGTCTGCAGGGGGGCTGGCCTTACCAGTGTTTAAGCACTATTACTGGGCTGCCAATGTTAGGGCTCTGATGTTTTGGCGACAAGGAACTCCTGGCAATTTAACTCCCGGGGCCCCTCTGTGGCTAAAAATGGAGGCTGGCTCTATCGCCAGGTCCTCATTGCCAGCCATGTTGTTTTCTAAGCTAGAGGAGCCTGGGACTTTGAAAGGTTTGAGTTTTGTTGTGAAAAACTCTGTCAGAATTCTGAATCAGGTTAAGAAAGTTTTGAATGTACCAGATGTTTCTGTTCACACACCAATCTGTTTTAAGCATTCTTTTTTGCCCTCATGGTCAGATAGAATTTGCCATGCCTGGAGTGAAAAGGGGCTGGTCTCCATCAGTGACCTGTATATTGATGGCCAATTTGCATCCTTTGATCTTCTGAAGAGAGCATTTGAGTTGCCCCAAACACATCTTTATAGATATATACAAGCTAGACATTATGTCCGATCCAAGATTCGCAATTTTGAAGTTCTCCCACATGAACATGTTTTTTTTGAGGTTTTGTTAAGCCCTCCCAACTCCAGGCATCTTATTTCTAAGTTTGTGTGTTTGTTCGCCGATTGCATTAAGGCCCCCACTGAGAGGATCAAAGAGGCGTGGCAGGAGGAACTTGGTGTGGATCTGTCTGAAATCATATGGGACAGGAGTCTGTCTGTGGTCCAGCTCTGCTCAGTTAATAGTAGACATCAACTTATCCAATTTAAAGTTGCTCACCGTCTTCATTACTCCAAGCATAGGTTACACAAGATATATCCTTCGGTCTCACCACTATGTGATAGGTGTCGGGTGTCGGAGGTCGGGTGTCGGAGGGCACTGATAGAATTTCTCTCCTCAGATCCTTGGTTTTTTGATAAGTAACCAAACATTTCTTCATTAAGTCCAGATTGGATTCAGCAGGAGAGGCGGATATCTCACCATGGAGGCCCAGCTGATGTGAAAATATGCAATTACAGAGATGATCTTATCATTTGTTAATTCAAATATATCTTTGATTCCTGAAGTACACTTGTAGGTCATCGGGTGAGCTGCTGAGGAACCTTTAAACTTAAAGATAAACGTCTCTCCTTTTCTGACAGGAGACATGGTGGCTTTGGGGATTAACCATTAGAGGGTTCATTGAACAATGTTTTGTGTGTGACAAGCTGTTACTTTAAGCCTTGTTTAAGGAAGGTCTGGAGAACATTACACAGGGTCTCGGATGGCCGGGTGGATAAGCTGCACAAGGACGGTCATTTAGGATATGGTCGGGGCAGAGGTCACGGAGATCGGCCGACAAAAGGACACTATATGTCTCTGCTCAGTCACTTAGTCACTGTGGGATAGGACTTGAAAACAACACAGAGTTTATGGCCTTTCTCTAAGACAAATGGCTGCAGAGCATCAACAGAGGGGGGGGAGCCACATTCCACAGAGCACCACAGGATGCAAAGTCTTTGTGAGAAGGATCATAACATTGTATTCATATATATCCTACTGATTGACTGAGTGGGTTTTGTTATCTTATGAAATAAAGTTTAAGAGCATACATTAGATGCGCTGATTTTTCCCCAGAGAAGACAGGATCTGACACAGGACACAGCACCAATGAGAGGAGAGTCTGAGGTTGTGAACAACTTCAATTAGTCCCACTTGATACACAAGGAGAGTGCTATAATATTTAGATAAATAATAGCCTATTGTTATTACTGCAACTATAGAATGGAAAATAAATGTATAGTCAAAATAGTGGTTATATTAGAGTTGAATCTGCCGACCGAATTGGCAGGTAGCTGTCAAATTAGTTGATAATTGGGAATTGATAAGAGTTTCCTCCTCCTGATTAAACAAGGTGAGGTTTTCTCTGATTTGTTGAATTTAACTTAAGGAACTATCCTCTTCTCTTTTTACACTCAATAGAGTGGTTTTAGACTAAGAGATAGTACGTTTGAGCTGTATGAAAAATTGTTCCAGCTTCAGACTAATTAGCTGAATTTGATCTTATCCAGGATGTAGAATTAGTTTATATAGTCTAAAGTAATCATAGATAAAGTGCTATAGGATTTCTAAATAGGTAAATAGCTAAATTAGCTGACCAAATTATAGGAGTTAAAATAGGAATTTAAATATATCAAGCTGGTAATATTAGCAAATATATTGACAGTTGCTTTGGTAGATAGGAAGTTAATAGATAACTATTTCAAGTGAGGGCTAGTGCTGTGACCTCCAGTGGAAGCCAGGTCACATGATGCGGACCAAGAGGAGGAGGAGAAAACACGCCTGCATAGGAGTGACAGAGGGAGAGATCATATGACCACCAATGACAGCCCAAGCAGTGAAGGATGTCCCCAGATGGAGGAGGAACCTTCGGGGAGAGACCAGCCCACAAGGAAATGCACTTTAAAAGTCCACGCAAAATATTAGAATTGGTCGGTTTTCAAGGGTCTTTTTTGACCTGCTACATATTTGCTGTTAGGAAGGACCACTGAAAATTCACCTCGGAGATCTCTGAATGGGGTAATATATAACTTGACCTGACTTTGTACCACTATGCAATATTCTCTATATAAAATAATGTTCTAAATATCAGAATTGCTTGTTGTATTGGTTTTTCATATATCTGGAATAATTGGACACACTGGAAAGGTATTAACATATGTCACACCTTCTGATTGGAGTGGGCTGTTTTAATTAGGTTGAACGAGGTACAGAAAAATACTTTCCATCAAATGGTGACCCCTCCGCGATGATCCAGAGAAAAAGTAAGCATTCTGATCAAGCATTTCAGGAGAACAGTGGGTAACAAATCCCGGGAAAATATCAATAAAGGGTTTACGGATTACCTTTTTCATAAAAATATCTGCATTGGCTATTCTAAATTATTGTTACACTAACTGAATTCCACAAATGCTGTAATTTATCAATCAAATTTAGGAACCGGTACAAAGCTGGTCAGACACGTGTTTTGATATTTTGGAAAGATTTGTAGGCGAGATGTACTTTAAAACATCTGCCAAAGGGACCGAGCGCGTGTGAGAGAAGTGATTAACCTCAAGACCATTGCCCATGACCGAGCATATGTGAGGGGATAACAGTAATTTTCTCAAGACCATATAGCTCTCGAATGCATGTGAGGGATTAGGGAGGGGGATTGGGCCCCCCCGAACCTAGTCCCTAACAGGCGGCAGCGGGCCTGCGAAGGTCTGAGGGCACGTAAAATCCACATATAGTGCTGGGGAGAGGACTGAAGGGCCCCCGTGTCTTGAAGTATGAATGAACATACTGCTGTGGTACCGTCTAGTCGGCGTGTGTGTCGCATGTAGGTGTGTGGGCAACACGTGGTACGTGGATGACAGTCCACACCTAGCAGAGGGGGCTTCTGTGCAGTGGTTCGAGTCCCTGCGATAGGAGTCGTCACTCTGTGAACAGGCTAGGCAGATGTAAACGTGTCAAAGTTCCTATGCCCATAGCAAAGTGGGGTAGGGATCAGACCGTCGGCTTCCAACCGGGTGGCCAATCACCACTACGGGATCCACCTTAGAGGTGGGTTGGCGGTCGCTATCGATCTGGGTCATCTGCCGGTTGGGTCGCAGATGGCAGTAAGACCATGTTGGACTGAATGTCAATATGGCCGCCGCGCTCAGCTCAATGTACAGTCAGGCCACTACAAGCCAAAAGCGAATGAGTTATTAGGCGAGTAGTGCTCCTGTGATCGGGGTTTTTGAAAAGAAAACACCGGGAAGCAGGAGACTGAGTTGTCTAGGTGGAGTGGGCGAGGCCAGCTCACCTCAGTCGATCCAGTGGAAAGGGGTCTAGCCTGGGACTGCGCCCTGGGAGAGGGAGGTCTAAAGGACTCAAGCGAATAGTACTTTTCCAAGATCATAGCAGAAAATATGTTATTTATACAGAACCGGCGTGTTCTGGGGAAGTCCGCTTTGTACAGAGAGCATTAATGCTCAGGTTTTTGCATTTTATTGTAATATATCTCTGAAGGTTTTGCTATAATATGAATTGTGAAAAAATCAGCTATAGAAAAGATCATATAAGATCATTTTAATGGGGAAGAAATAACACAGAATTGTCTAATTATAGTAATATCAATATCCATATTTTGAGTTGAATTTTAGATTCTTCCAATTTATGTTGCTATGTAAATTAGACACAAAGGTTTATGCTATACATTTAAACAACAAGGTGAACCTAATGCAAGATTAGGTCACGTTGGGTTAGTATTCCTTTGTATTATTGTGTTATACTGCTTTATGATCCATAACTTTGCTGTAAGTTTGAGAAGAAGAGAGTGATGATCCTTCTAATGATTTTTAGATATAGGGGAACATTTTCTATATAATAGAAAGGGATAAATAGGTTGTATAATTAGTCACACTCCTTGATTTGTCAAGTGAGTGAAAATGAAACAAAGAAGAGTTCGGTAAAGTTGGAAAAATATTGACAGATTCGCACTTCCCGGATCAATAGCTCATAAACGAAGCATTTGTACTGCACACACAATGCCTCTTTCCCATCTTAGTAAGGTAGACAACGAGCTACAACCTCATTTTCACCTAAATGAGCGATCCTCCGAGCTCGACAAATAACATTGGTCTCTATGTGCTGCGGGCGGTGAGGCGAGTGCTTAGGGACCGTCCACAAAGTGCAACACAGATTACAAAAATATACAATAAATTCACTGTTGTACAGTGTAGTTTCACCAAAATCATGTCACACATCAATGGCCTCCTGCTGGTTATACTACACCACTACGTTTTGAAAAATATGATTTTGAATAATTTTGGTTAATTTTTATTGGAGAAATCATTCAATAACTTCACTCTCATACTGTGTAGTGTCACCAAAATCATGTCACACATCAATGGGCTCCTGCTGGTTATACTACAGCAATAATTTTGGAAAAATATCATTTTTTAATAATTTTGGTGAATTTGTATGGGAGAAATCATTCAATAACTTCACTCTTATACTGTGTAGTGTCACCAACACCATGTCACACATCAATGGGCTCCTGCTGGTTATACTACAGCAATAATTTTGGGAAAATATGATTTTGAATAATTTTGGCGAATTTGTATTGGAGAAATCATTCAATAACTTCACTCTTATACTGTGTAGTGTCACCAACACCATGTCACACATCAATGGGCTCCTGCTGGTTATACTACAGCAATAAGTTTGGAAAAATATGATTTTGAATAATTTTGGTGAATCTTTATTGGAGAAATCATTCAATAACGTCACTCTTATACTGTGTAGTGTCACCAACACCATGTCACACATCAATGGGCTCCTGCTGGTTATACTACAGCAATAAGTTTGGAAAAATATGATTTTGAATAATTTTGGTGAATCTTTATTGGAGAAATCATTCAATAACTTCACTCTTATACTGTGTAGTGTCACCAACACCATGTCACACATCAATGGGCTCCTGCTGGTTATACTACAGCAATAAGTTTGGAAAAATATGATTTTGAATAATTTTGGCGAATTTGTATTGGAGAAATCATTCAATAACTTCACTCTTATACTGTGTAGTGTCACCAACACCATGTCACACATCAATGGGCTCCTGCTGGTTATACTACAGCAATAATTTTGCTGTATATATATAATAATTTTGCACATCAATTATTTATCCCATGTAGATTCAGTGTGAAACTTGTGCAAGATGGTTTCACACACAATGCATTGGCATGACAGCAGCACAAATGCCAAACAAAGAGACCCCTTGGAATTGTGTGTTGTGCAGTATAGCCTAAAGAGGCTGCAGGTGAGTTGCAGGCTGCAGGGGGGCTTTCTCTCCGTTCCACCCGCCCTGTGAGCTCCATGGCTGGCCACAGACACCCAGGACAGCCACCCCAACCTCCAGGCTGCCACTACCCAGCCCAGGTGCCTCTCTCCCGGCCACCAGACACCCAGGCCAGCCCCCCTACCACCACCCAACCACTACCCAGCCCAAGTGCCTCTCTCCCGGCCACCAGACACCCAGGCCAGCCCCCCTACCACCACCCATCCACTACCCAGCCCAAGTGCCTCTCTCCCTGCCACCAGACACCCAGCCCAGCCCCCCTACCACCACCCATCCACTACCCAGCCCAGGTGCCTCTCTCCCGGCCACCAGACACCCAGGCCAGCCCCCCTACCACCACCCATCCACTACCCAGCCCAGGTGCCTCTCTCCCTGCCACCAGACACCCAGGCCAGCCCCCCTACCACCACCCATCCACTACCCAGCCCAGGTGCCTCTCGCCCTGCCACCAGACACCCAGGCCAGCCCCCCTACCACCACCCAACCACTACCCAGCCCAGGTGCCTCTCTCCCTGCCACCAGACACCCAGGCCAGCCCCCCTACCACCACCCAACCACTACCCAGCCCAAGTGCCTCTCTCCCTGCCACCAGACACCCAGGCCAGCCCCCCTACCACCACCCAACCACTACCCAGCCCAAGTGCCTCTCTCCCTGCCACCAGACACCCAGGCCAGCCCCCCTACCACCACCTAATCTGACTTTCTACACCAATAGCGGAGGAAGAAAGGCTACCACAAAATAGTTCCTCTTACCCTTTAGGATCTGTGGAACTCTCAAAATTGTTTTGAAGAAGAAAAATAAAAAATAATGATCCAAGGTTGTGTTATTGGGTTTTATATAAGATTGCAGTTTCCATTACAAAGCATACGAAACAATTCTCTGTCCAATTTTGTCCAATATACATGACATTATTGTCCAATACACATTCCCTTGTTAAGGATTACCACTGGCTTCAAATTATATTTCCTTCTTTACTGGGCACTATCTTAGTGCCCGTATTACTAGATAATTATGTTTTCTGTGAATCAACAAGCAGTGCCCATATTCCTAGATAATTCTGTTTTCGGTGGACCAACGAGCAGTAAGTAAGTACAGTAAGTATAAAAGTTATATTTGAATTCCCCATGATTAGGCAAAGGCACATTTATAATAAACGGCAGGAGACCCCTGGTGGTTGAACTGATAGTAATACACTCTTAAGGGTGACAAGTGAATATCTTTCCAAATTTTTTTTTACCAAAATTATGCAAAATCATATTTTTCCAAGCTTATTGCTGTAGTATAACCAGCAGGAGCCCATTGACGTGTGACATGATTTTGGTGACACTACACAGTATGAGAGTGAAGTTATTGAATGATTTCTCCAATACAAATTCACCAAAATTATTCAAAATCATATTTTTCCAAACTTATTGCTGTAGTATAACCAGCAGGAGCCCATTGATGTGTGACATGGTGTTGGTGACACTACACAGTATAAGAGTGAAGTTATTGAATGATTTCTCCAATAAAGATTCACCAAAATTATTCAAAATCATATTTTTCCAAACTTATTGCTGTAGTATAACCAGCAGGAGCCCATTGATGTGTGACATGGTGTTGGTGACACTACACAGTATAAGAGTGAAGTTATTGAATGATTTCTCCAATAAAGATTCACCAAAATTATTCAAAATCATATTTTTCCAAACTTATTGCTGTAGTATAACCAGCAGGAGCCCATTGATGTGTGGCATGGTGTTGGTGACACTACACAGTATAAGAGTGAAGTTATTGAATGATTTCTCCAATACAAATTCGCCAAAATTATTCAAAATCATATTTTTCCAAAATTATTGCTGTAGTATAACCAGCAGGAGCCCATTGATGTGTGACATGGTGTTGGTGACACTACACAGTATAAGAGTGAAGTTATTGAATGATTTCTCCAATACAAATTCGCCAAAATTATTCAAAATCATATTTTTCCAAAATTATTGCTGTAGTATAACCAGCAGGAGCCCATTGATGTGTGACATGGTGTTGGTGACACTACACAGTATAAGAGTGAAGTTATTGAATGATTTCTCCAATACAAATTCGCCAAAATGATTCAAAATCATATTTTTCCAAAATTATTGCTGTAGTATAACCAGCAGGAGCCCATTGATGTGTGACATGGTGTTGGTGACACTACACAGTATAAGAGTGAAGTTATTGAATGATTTCTCCAATAAAGATTCACCAAAATTATTCAAAATCATATTTTTCCAAACTTATTGCTGTAGTATAACCAGCAGGAGCCCATTGATGTGTGACATGGTGTTGGTGACACTACACAGTATAAGAGTGAAGTTATTGAATGATTTCTCCAATACAAATTCGCCAAAATGATTCAAAATCATATTTTTCCAAAATTATTGCTGTAGTATAACCAGCAGGAGCCCATTGATGTGTGACATGGTTTTGGTGAGACTACATTGTATAAGAGTGACGTTATTGAATGATTTCTCCAATAAAGATTCACCAAAATTATTCAAAATCATATTTTTCCAAACGTATTGCTGTAGTATAACCAGCAGGAGCCCATTGATGTGTGACATGGTTTTGGTGACACTACACAGTATAAGAGTGAAGTTATTGAATGATTTCTCCCATACAAATTCACCAAAATTATTAAAAAATGATATTTTTCCAAAATTATTGCTGTAGTATAACCAGCAGGAGCCCATTGATGTGTGACATGATTTTGGTGACACTACACAGTATGAGAGTGAAGTTATTGAATGATTTCTCCAATAAAAATTAACCAAAATTATTCAAAATCATATTTTTCAAAACGTAGTGGTGTAGTATAACCAGCAGGAGGTCATTGATGTGTGACATGATTTTGGTGAAACTACACTGTACAACAGTGAATTTATTGTATATTTTTGTAATCTGTGTTGCACTTTGTGGACGGTCCCTAAGCACTCGCCTCACCGCCCGCAGCACATAGAGACCAATGTTATTTGTCGAGCTCGGAGGATCGCTCATTTAGGTGAAAATGAGGTTGTAGCTCGTTGTCTACCTTACTAAGATGGGAAAGAGGCATTGTGTGTGCAGTACAAATGCTTCGTTTATGAGCTATTGATCCGGGAAGTGCGAATCTGTCAATATTTTTCCAACTTTACCGAACTACAAAGAAGTTTCAGTGTGCAGGGACGCCTGGCACAGTGAAACGGTAATATGTAAGAGTATAGTATATAAATAGAATCAACAGTAATTTGACGCTTATGAAAAAACTGTTTGTGGAAGAAAATACACCATAGTTGATGCGCGCAGCTTCTAACCAAGGGTCCGGGTGCAGCCAAATGGCCGCGGGTGTGATGGTGCTGGCACTTTTGCTGTCTGAGTGGGCTTTGGCGTTCAAACAGGAGAAGCCTGTGAGTCTGTCTGGCGGAGTTGGGCTGCAGAGCGGAGAATTGTAGATAGCCTATGAGTTATTTTGCCGTCAAATTGGCGTAAGGTCCGCGCGACACTTCAAAATAATAGCGTATGCTTTTAACGTTAGATTTATTTAGATTAAAATAGATATGTTAAGAGAGTGGTGGATTCGATAGAGGGTAAAGATATGGAATGGGATTAATGGCCTATGGCCTATAGATTATGCAAATAGATATAATAGGTGTCACATAGATAATATGTCCTCCCAACTAGTAGGCATGATGTGTGCGTGAGACGGGGTAGATTATAAGCATGACCGGCTCTTTACGCATTCAAATAAATATAGCTCAGTTGGTAGAGCGCACGGGTTTGAACCTGTGAGTGTGTGGTTCGACAGTAAATGGTACAATGTCTGTATGTCGTCAACAACTGACGGTTAAATCAAAACAGACATCGACAACCTTTATTTAGTTTTTGTCTGTCTGTCAGTCTGTCTGTCTGTCTGTCTGTTTGTTTGTCTTTTTATCTATTGGTCGCTCGCAGTGCAAACTTCGCATGTCGTTGGGCAGAGTGTGTGTTTGTGTGTGTGCCATGTTAGAGAAGGAAGCGGAGTTTCCGGCGGTTTCCAGCGGAGGGAGAGGATTGCTGACGCCGCGGAACCCCGAGAGAAGCGCCGCTGACGGGTCCGGCTCGAGGGGGGCTAAGCAGTTGTGGCATCAGGTGGAGGTGGTTTTCTTTCAGGGCTGGTACAGTGACAGCGAGCTGAGCACCAGACGTGACTTGCATCGGGCGGTGGCGAGCCAGCAGCTACCGGAATGGCCAGGAGGGTGTTTCACGTTACCTTTGTCTGCTAAAATGAAGTCGGTAATGTACAATTTGATGCAAGGGGGAACAAACCCTTTCAGAGGAACCTATAACATAAAACTGTCTGTTTTACTGCTTTGTCCAGGACATTGAGAGTAAAGGAAAAAATGGTCTATGGGAGTGAATTGAGGTGTCGGGAGCTCCGTTCTGTTCAATGTCTACATGATAAGTGAAGTGAGCATGCGCGAGGACTGGGCGTGCCTAGAAAGCTCAGCATGTCCAAAAGAGTGTTGTCCCATGAGGAGCGTAAAGAGGTCAGCCCTTTCAAAAAGGAGGCTGCTGTAGGTGGCTGAACATGTAGGCGATATGTTTGAGTTGATTTGAGTGTGATAATTTGAGTTAGTAGGATTCTTACTGCATGAGTGATGGTTGGATGCCGGGTGTGAAATTTGATAGAAACGGATGTCATTGTTGATAATGCTGATAGTGTGGGGCGTGAACGTTCATTGTTTCTATGGAGAATGAATGGGTTTGATTATAATATTTAGATTTGTGAAATGGTGTTTTGTCGGTGTGGCAGTTATGTGTGAAGTGATGTCTGTTCATGTTTGGAACATAGGCTAGTTGATGACATCATTTGTGGGTAGTATAGCCTACTGGAGTTTCAGTGTGGATCAATTGGCGGGGAGGGTTCATTAATGATTACTCGTTTGAGGTGTCAATTGATCTGACCATATTGATAGTTGTTTGATTAATCTAGACCAAAGGGGGGTCCACATACATTGTGAGGTGCATGGTGAATGAATGCGTAGAATATAGAATGGACCCAGATGGAGGGTTAAATCTCAGCAAAAACACACTGACTCAGATAAAATGAATTATGAAAAATAGAATAGATTGGACTGGGAAAGTACAGCAGTGGGGAACACTGATTACTGCACATTATATAATAATACTCACTGAATAGAAAGTTTGCAGTGACACATAAAAGAACTAGCCCAAACTCAGGTAAGATACACCAACATTTTTTGTTTGAGAAAAGCTACACATAGCTAAATTTACACTTAAGTACGCTGGAGATGTTTTTAAAAGTATTAATGAATAAGACAATGCCCTCTAGGACAGACAGTCTTGAGTGTGCGTTTGAAGTATGTGAACAATGTTAGCTGTCACTGTTTTATTTAGGGGCCTAGCCAACCCCATATCCAAGTAAACTGGGAGGTCTAGCCAGCCTCTGTGTTAAGCCCTCACTAATAGACATGTCACAGGTACACAAAGTCAATTCATTGTCACTCTGTAAGCTGTGAATGCACCCCCAGGAGTTATCTTGTTTATGAGGAGGCATTGCAAACAAATTATAAAGTAAACAATTGAATAGGTACTCACAGAGTATCTCAAACATTATCTGCCATACGTGCGTACTTGTTGTACTAATAAAAATACAAGAAATTATTTTGTTTAAAATACAGGCACATTGTGAAATCAAATGTTTGCAGCACAGGTCCAATCTTGAAGATGTGGGTTTCATTTTTGCATAGTGGGAACTAAGTAAATCCTCTCATGCACTCATTTGGGTGCAAATTGGGACAAGGGGGGAAGTAAATTATTATGACAAATTGGGAAAATGATTAGATGCACTGATGGGTTAAGTTGTGTTGGTGCTCAGGTTTAATGTTGTCTATGTGTGTACACAGGAAGTGGGTTCCAGGAAAGATATGGGAACAGTTATGTTACTGAATGAACTGAATGTTGTCGTTAGAGAGGTTTTCAATGGGGCTTATGTTAGATTCAATAAGGAGCCAACCTGAAGGGGTAAGTTGAAGAATATGTTTAAAATAACTTAAATCACAGTGCTAATGAATTATATGCTATGTTGCAGGGAATGGAACTGGAGTAATGAGACGAGATCGATAAGTAGGTGGTTTTACACCTCTTTTTGGAGGTGTAAAAAGGGGGATTGATAGAATTTCTCTCCTCAGATCCTTGGTTTTTTGATAAGTAACCAAACATTTCTTCATTAAGTCCAGATTGGATTCAGCAGGAGAGGCGGATATCTCACCATGGAGGCCCAGCTGATGTGAAAATATGCAATTACAGAGATGATCTTATCATTTGTTAATTCAAATATATCTTTGATTCCTGAAGTACACTTGTAGGTCATCGGGTGAGCTGCTGAGGAACCTTTAAACTTAAAGATAAACGTCTCTCCTTTTCTGACAGGAGACATGGTGACTTTGGGGATTAACCATTAGAGGGTTCAGTGGAAATTGAACAATGTTTTGTGTGTGACAAGCTGTTACTTTAAGCCTTGTTTAAGGAAGGTCTGGAGAACATTACACAGGGTCTCGGATGGCCGGGTGGATAAGCTGCACAAGGACGGTCATTTAGGATATGGTCGGGGCAGAGGTCACGGAGATCGGCCGACAAAAGGACACTATATGTCTCTGCTCAGTCACTTAGTCACTGTGGGATAGGACTGGAACTCAACACAGAGTTTATGGCCTTTCTCTAAGACAAATGGCTGCAGAGCATCAACAGAGGGGGGGGGGAGCCACATTCCACAGAGCACCACAGGATGCAAAGTCTTTGTGAGAAGGATCATAACATTGTATTCATATATATCCTACTGATTGACTGAGTGGGTTTTGTTATCTTATGAAATAAAGTTTAAGAGCATACATTAGATGCGCTGATTTTTCCCCAGAGAAGACAGGATCTGACACAGGACACAGCACCAATGAGAGGAGAGTCTGAGGTTGTGAACAACTTCAATTAGTCCCACTTGATACACAAGGAGAGTGCTATAATATTTAGATAAATAATAGCCTATTGTTATTACTGCAACTATAGAATGGAAAATAAATGTATAGTCAAAATAGTGGTTATATTAGAGTTGAATCTGCCGACCGAATTGGCAGGTAGCTGTCAAATTAGTTGATAATTGGTAATTGATAAGAGTTTCCTCCTCCTGATTAAACAAGGTGAGGTTTTCTCTGATTTGTTGAATTTAACTTAAGGAACTATCCTCTTCTCTTTTTACACTCAATAGAGTGGTTTTAGACTAAGAGATAGTACGTTTGAGCTGTATGAAAAATTGTTCCAGCTTCAGACTAATTAGCTGAATTTGATCTTATCCAGGATGTAGAATTAGTTTATATAGTCTAAAGTAATCATAGATAAAGTGCTATAGGATTTCTAAATAGGTAAATAGCTAAATTAGCTGACCAAATTATAGGAGTTAAAATAGGAATTTAAATATATCAAGCTGGTAATATTAGCAAATATATTGACAGTTGCTTTGGTAGATAGGAAGTTAA
Source organism: Poromitra crassiceps (assembly GCF_964638095.1). Lineage (NCBI taxonomy): Eukaryota > Metazoa > Chordata > Actinopteri > Beryciformes > Melamphaidae > Poromitra > Poromitra crassiceps. The sequence goes on from NC_139639.1 coordinate 7,227,244, forward strand.
TAGATAACTATTTCAAGTGAGGGCTAGTGCTGTGACCTCCAGTGGAAGCCAGGTCACATGATGCGGACCAAGAGGAGGAGGAGAAAACACGCCTGCATAGGAGTGACAGAGGGAGAGATCATATGACCACCAATGACAGCCCAAGCAGTGAAGGATGTCCCCAGATGGAGGAGGAACCTTCGGGGAGAGACCAGCCCACAAGGAAATGCACTTTAAAAGTCCACGCAAAATATTAGAATTGGTCGGTTTTCAAGGGTCTTTTTTGACCTGCTACATATTTGCTGTTAGGAAGGACCACTGAAAATTCACCTCGGAGATCTCTGAATGGGGTAATATATAACTTGACCTGACTTTGTACCACTATGCAATATTCTCTATATAAAATAATGTTCTAAATATCAGAATTGCTTGTTGTATTGGTTTTTCATATATCTGGAATAATTGGACACACTGGAAAGGTATTAACATATGTCACACCTTCTGATTGGAGTGGGCTGTTTTAATTAGGTTGAACGAGGTACAGAAAAATACTTTCCATCAGCACACTGTCCCATGCTTTTTGGTTTTGCCCTTCAATATCAGGATTCTGGGCCAAAATATTTGACTGGTACTCTAAGGCCTACAAAATAGCCCTCCAACTGGAGGCGGAACTCGCCATCTTCGGCTGCTCGGAGTCTTCTTTGCTCCTCCCAACGGCCGTCCAGCAATCTCTGACACAGGGAATGACAGTTGCCAAGAAACTAATTTTGAAGGAATGGAAGTCCTCCTCTCCACCTTCTTTTCAGCTGTGGCTGACAGACATGATCTCAGTTATACGCATGGAGAGACTTAGGTTCCAGAGGTCAAATTCTTTAAGGAAATTTCTCGTTATTTGGGACCCGTTCCTGACCTATTTTGATCAGGCTAAAAGTGGTATTTGAGTTTCTTTTGGATCCTTTGCACAGTATATATATATAGATATATTTTTTTTTATTGTTTTGTAAGCACATTTTGACATTTTGTAGCATTGTAATGTTGAATGTATGTATATATGTTTTTTCTTTTCCTTTCTTTTTTCCTGTTCTTGTTTTGTTTTCTTTATGTTCTGAAAAAGTAAAATAAAATATATAAAAAAAAAAAAAAGAGATTAACTGGTTTATTGAGTCATGTCTACCAAGGGAACTGCTGGGAATAGCCGGACCTGATTTACGGTTTTGGTTTTAATCCAGAGTTCATGTTTAGAAGTGGCTACAGACAGACAGACACTCCTGAAATAATTAGCGATGACATCACTGATGATGATATTTTGACATACTGGTAATTGTGATGTCATCAGTGAATGTCAGTGATGCAGATTTGAGCAATTGTGCGCAGACATACAGACATACAGACATACACACAGTCCTTCGGGGCTTGAACCCCTAATAATAATAAAGCAGAGTAAAAACAATCAGTTAATATTCATATCAGCACATTATTAAATATGATGTCTGACCTGAGAGTCTCCAGTCTGCAGTGTGGACTCTCCAGTCCAGCATAGATCAGCTTCAATCCTGAATGCAGCTTCCATCCTGAATCCATAGTCAGGTTGCTGTGACTCAGGTCCAGCTCTGTCAGATGGGAGGGGTTGGCCTTCAGAGCTGAGGCCACGACTTCACAGTCAGTCTCTGACAAGTTGCAGCCCCTCACTCTGAATAAAGAATAAAGGAGGAGTTGGACTTCAAGCAAGCAACTTATAAAGCAATTATGATGACAACGCCTACTACTACTAATAATGATAACTGCAATAATTGGGGCAGTTCAGTTCAAATTCTGGTAAAACCTGACACCATTAGACACATACTTTGTTTGGGTTTAGTTCATTTTATGGTTTAGTATTCTGCTATTTCTGACATAAGCTGAAGGCAGGAGAAGACGAGGGGGATCTTTCATAAATATTATTACTTCAATAAAGAGTTGAACTAGACTAAAGAATAAATAAAAAAAAACAGATCTGTTAGATCAGTAACGGAATGTGAAACTGAATCTGGAACAGTAATGTCTTTACTCTGTTACAGGAAAAAGTAATCTGATTACAGTGACATTACTTTGTAACATGTTAAGCCCAATACGGTCGGTCCACTGCTATGTAGAACAACAGTTAATATTCTCTAT
>NC_139639.1:7234376-7284376 GCF_964638095.1 Poromitra crassiceps
TACACACAAAATATTTCAACTGCCTACATCATCTCTGTATGACAGAAGATACTTGGAACCGTTTGGTTGTGACACAAAAAAGAAGTTGGTACAAACAGGAAGGAACTCCCAGCTAAGGAAGGCATATTTGCTAAATGCTTATAGCTAGACCACCAAAACGTCATACAGGTCTACCTGTTTGCAAGGGGCCCTATATGTGTCAGACCACAGTTGGTCATGATGAATACTATGATCAGGACAAAGTGTAATTTTTTCAAATGGCAACATGTCATGTGTAAAGGTAGGTTGGAGATCACACCAACAAAATGTAAGGAAGTCAGGAGTGCAGCTCCTCCTGTGGTAGCAGGGTGGAAATGGAACTCAAGAGAGGAAGTTCAACTTATAAGCACTAAGACAGACATAGGGACATTGTAGGACAGGTGCAACAAGAGGATCTAGGCCTGGGAATAGGGCAACCTTTATAGAGCTCAACAGTCACGTGACATCGTGACGTCACCTCGGGTTCCTGATTCATTTTTCTCAATCATGTTTCGAGAAATCCTTCATCTACAGAGTTTTAAGCCTGGAACCAAACAAAACGACCTTCGAGAATCATGACCATAAAACATGTGAGGTCTCCAGACCATATTTCAAGCAGAAGGCCACTCATGCATAATCCGATCATCCCCTGACGACAGTCAAGTTCTAGCATAACGTAGTCATTCAAAGCCCTAGCATGACGCCTGCTATGACGTCAAATATGACGTCAGATAATCCTCATATATATAGCAAGGGTTCTACGTCACCTCTCTCTCTCTGGCCGATCATAGCAGCAGCTAGCTCTCAGCAGTCCATTTCCCTTGAAGCCGTCCTCCGAAGCGTTGTTTTGCACCATATCTGCAGACCGAATCAGCACCCCCAAGTCCTCTCTACCCGTGGACAATCCCCGCGGATCTCTCAACGCTCCCCACTCCTGGTATGTCGGATCCCGAGCCAGAACAGTCCATGGGCAGCGACGACAGCTCAAACAACGATACCCTGTTCCGGATCGGCACGGAGCGCATTGGCCTTCCGAGACGGCCGGGCCGCAGGCTGCCAACGCGGGGCGCTCCACTGCGAGGGGCCGCCGTGAGACGCCATAATCTACGTTGTCTTGCACGTCGTCAATCTTTTCCTTGCTATCTCCATTCACGGAGCAAATCGGCTCAAGCAAAGCGGCCATTTCCCTCCAGCCAGGAGTCCGCCCCAAGTCAACAACAGACTTTCAGACTGACAATCAGTGACTAACATTTTCGTTCAGCAAGCAGCATGCATGCAGCCCCACTATTCTTTATCGGACGGGTGTCCAGGCGTCCAAGCATTCAGGCTTCCGCGCCGCGATCATCGCGTCCCCGGGGGGGATAGAGAAAGAGAGAGTCGGAGAAAGTCAGGGTAGTTGCGCCAAGGCAGCCAAGTAGGCCAAGCCGGGAAGCGCCAAGTCAAACATTAATGTACCAAGATCAAAGGCCCGACCGAGTTGGGAGCGCCAGCCGCAAATAGCTTGTAAGTCGCAAAAAAGGTCGAAGGCCGGAAAAGTACAATTGCGAAGCGCCAAGGCGGCCAGGTGAGCCAAGCTGGGAAGCGATATCGCGAGGTGCCCGACCGAGTTGGGAGCGCCAGCCGCAAATAGCTTGTAAGTCGCTAAAAAGGTCGAAGGCAGGAAAAGTACGTACCAAGATCGAAGGCCCGACCGAGTTGGGAGCGCCAGCCGCAAATAGCTTGTAAGTTGCTAAAAAGGTCGAAGGCAGGAAAAGTACGTACCAAGATCGAAGGCCCGACCGAGTTGGGAGCGCCAGCCGCAAATAGCTTGTAAGTCGCTAAAAAGGTCGAAGGCAGGAAAAGTACGTACCAAGATCGAAGGCGCGACCGAGTTGGGAGCGCCAGCCGCAAATAGCTTGTAAGTCGCTAAAAAGGTCGAAGGCAGGAAAAGTACGTACCAAGATCGAAGGCCCGACCGAGTTGGGAGCGCCAGCCGCAAATAGCTTGTAAGTCGCTAAAAAGGTCGAAGGCAGGAAAAGTACGTACCAAGATCGAAGGCCCGACCGAGTTGGGAGCGCCAGCCGCAAATAGCTTGTAAGTCGCTAAAAAGGTCGAAGGCCGGAGAAGTACAATCGCGAAGCGCCAAGGCGGCCAGGTGAGCCAAGCTGGGAAGCGCTATCGCGAGGTGCCCGACCGAGTTGGGAGCGCCAGCCGCAAATAGCTGTAAGTCGCTAAAAAGGTCGAAGGCCAGAAAAGTACAATCAACTACCGGCGCCTGCAGATCTCAATTAACCTCCGGTAATCAGATCTTCCTTTTGGGGGATCTCCTAGCCTATGCAGGTGCCCTCCTCTTGCCTCAAGAGCAGCGCCACTGGCCAATGGAGTCATGCGCCAAAGTATTTGCCATGCACGCCGATTGCTAAATAAAGTTTGTCAAATCCTACCAACTGGCCTCTCATGATTGAAGTGAGGTCTCCAGACCATATTTCAAGCAGAAGGCCACTCATGCATAATCCGATCATCCCCTGACGACAGTCAAGTTCTAGCATAACGTAGTCATTCAAAGCCCTAGCATGACGCCTGCTATGACGTCAAATATGACGTCAGATAATCCTCATATATATAGCAAGGGTTCTACGTCACCTCTCTCTCTCTGGCCGATCATAGCAGCAGCTAGCTCTCAGCAGTCCATTTCCCTTGAAGCCGTCCTCCGAAGCGTTGTTTTGCCCCACCCACCTCCCCAGTCCGCCACCAACGAGTCTTGACTCCTGATCCCCCACGGGGGGGGGGGATCTCCTAGCCTATGCAGGTGCCCTCCTCTTGCCTCAAGAGCAGCGCCACTGGCCAATGGAGTCATGCGCCAAAGTATTTGCCATGCACGCCGATTGCTAAATAAAGTTTGTCAAATCCTACCAACTGGCCTCTCATGATTGAATTGATTCATTTGCTTTGAAAAAAACATTGAAAAACAGAAAAGAAGTGCTGGGTACAAGACTGTGTACATAATATTGTAAGAGTGAAGAAACTGCTCATCCCATAACCCATTGCGGCATTTATGGCCAATCAGATTAGCGGATGATTGAGCAACAGAGCGTTTCAGCCAATGGGTAAACACTCTGTGTGGCAGTGGGCCGGACCAGTGGTCTGAGCGGCCGCCATAGAGTACCGCAGGAATGAGTCCGGAAGTAGCACTTTAGTTCATAAGGGGAAAAGGCTACCGGGTTTAGAATGTGGATTTCAGTTAAATACATGAAATAAGGTCTGTGGTTATCAAACGTTAATGGTGGTCATTTGTGTTCAGCAGGATAATCTCCAGAAACGTGGACCACTTTTATGACTTTTGAAGCATAATGTGTTTAAATCAGATTTTCAGAAAACTTTTAAAAAGTCATAAGGTGGTCCTCATTTTGTGAATATTATCCTCCTATTAGCCTTTTCCCCCTATAAGAACCAACATGGTGGCGATTTCTGGTTAAGCCTACAAACATACATCATCCCTGCGGTACACTGTTAGAGTGGCAACGTTATCGTAGAGACACATTTTGTGCATATTAGTGAACGAACCGGATAACAGATTTCAAAACGGGTGCCGGCGTGGAAAGAGCGTGACTTGAACTAGTTAACATAATATACTTTCAGTCACTCAGTGGCGGTTTTAGCCACTGAGTGACTGAAAGTATATTATGTTAACTAGTTCAAGTCACGCTCTTTCCACGCCGGCACCCGTTTTGAAATCTGTGGTACTTTTATTCAACAAGCTGTGACCTACATTCGTAGTAGCCTAGCCAGAGAGATAACAGCCAGAGAGAGGAATTAGTGCAGGGCAGGCCACCAATCACAGATGACCATACAGTGAGCTCCACCAATCAAAGACGTCGATATTACATTGTAGAATTGTGGGTAGTGTAGTACCTCTCCATGAAATCGAATAAAAAATGTTTAAAAATAAAAAAACGATGATATACAGATTTGTGGCTTCTACAGGAAGATATACCATTGTTTCACCACTAGCTTGCCGGTGGTAAGTCTACCTTGGGTGGTTATGAGAAATTGAGAATATGACTAATAATCAAAATCTCAATGCAGAATAAGAATGGGGAAATACTCTTCTGGAACCGTGACATCACAGAACAGTCACGTGACTGTTGAGCTCTATGGCACCATAAGTCAACTATAACCCTAACCCAAAATAAACAGACACAAATGTGAATACTGTCAATTACAGGCAAATATCAGTTTGATGTCATAATCATATCAATAACACTTTAGACAGTAAATCATTTTGTAAATAAATGTAGTATCTGATGGCTTCCTACCTGTTCTGCGTATGCATTTAGCAATGAGCATTATGATGAGCAGCAACATGGTCACGACCATGAAGATGATGACTATTCTGCCTGTTCTCCGTTTCCATTCACCATCAGACTCTACAGGAAAATAACAGCAACAAGTCTGTTTACATGGACACAGTATTATATCTATGTAGTTAAAAGCTTGACCCATTCCAATGTTTTTGACATCACAATTGCTCGAGGGCCCGAAGACAATAGATATAATGACACATCTCTCCCTCTCTCTGTTCTTCAGCTGCCCGTGTGCTGCGGTGCTGAAAAGACAGCGCCTGCGCTCTGCCTGTCTCTCTATAGAGACCCACAGGAATGAGTCCGGACGTATACTTCCGGGTTCGTCCGCAAAAAAGTGAATGGGGTTTAGAATGGGGATTTCACTTTCATAAACAAAGGTTTATGGGAACGTGAATTTTGGTTCAGCAGGATAATCTTCACAAACGTGAATAACTTTTATAACTTTTGGAACGTAAATGCGCTTTTTTTAACGTGATTTTTAGAAAACGCTTCAAAAGGCATACAAGTTATTCACGTTTGTGAAGATTATCATGCTGAACACAAATTTGCGTTCCCATAAATTTTTGTTAACCACAGACAGACCTTACAGTATTTTATGCATTTAACTGAAATCCCTATTCTAAAACCCCATAGACGTTTCCACTGACGAACCAAAATGGGGCAGATTTCTGGATAAAGCCTACAAAAAATACGTCATCCCTGCGGTACTCAGTGATGTCATAAATTCACTCACACACACACAAAGTTGGCCAGTGATGATGTCATCAGTGATGTCATAAATTGTGACATCATCAGTGATGTCAGAGGCATCATCAGTGATGCACACATTAGACACACACACACACTCACACACACACACATACACATACACACAAGAGACAGACAGGCACACACATGCACACACAAACACAAGAGACAGACACACACTGATGATGACACAGTGAGAGCGCGCGCCTGCACACACACACACACACACACACACACACACACACACACACACACACACACACACACATACACACACAAGAGACATACAGGCACACACACACATGCACACACAAACACACACAAGAGACAGACACACACACTGATGACAGAATGGCCATAGGTGTCACCAAGAGAACAAAAGTTAAATCTTAGAGATGTAACATGTAATGTGTTGTTAAAGTGAGGTAACTCACTGGGGATGAGCGGGTTGCTGATGGGTTGGCTGACCTCCTCACTGACTGGGTTCTCCACCTTACAGCTGAACTCTGTATAGTTCAAATCCACCTATAAAATCAGTGAAATAGAATTAGCTCAAAGTTCACAAACGAATCACAGTTTAATTTGAATACTGCTCACTTGATGTCTTCACCCTTTGATTAAAGGAGATCTGAGGCTCAGCTGCAGAGCAGTTCCCTGAAGCTGGAAGGAGTTCAGTGTCTTGCTCAAGGACACTCCAGCAGCTTAAAACATCAAGAAATGTAAAGGTTTGACTTCCGGTGTGCGGCACGGCTGTGAACTGTGTACAGGTGTTCTGTTTCTCTCTTTGTTTTATGTTGAATGTCGTCTAATATGTTTATGTACAAGTGGTGGATTATTTGTCTTCTGTTATGGGGACTGTGGTTGCAAGTGCAACAGACCCGCTGGAATATGGATTGGCGTGTGGACACAGACGAGTGGGGGATATTCGCCCTGCATGCGCTCGTATACAGCAGAGAAACCTTGCTTCAAGCAAGATATTCTGAAACTCAGGGTACTGACTGTGGGGACTACAGGGGACTGTGGTCCATGCCTGACACCGGAGCTCCTAGCCCACATCCCACTGGAGTTGATAAGACCAGGCCGGTGAAAAAAACAAGGAAGGAGAGGCGGAGACGACTGTGAGCAAGGCACACAAGGCCACTTCCATCTGTGATCCTCACAAACCTGCGGTCAATAAACAACAAAATGGACGAGATCCGCGCTCATACGAGGTACTGTTCAGACTTCTGGGAGGCATCATTGCTGTGCTACATGGAAACTTACACTCTGCAATACCGGACTCTGCCTGTAAAATAATAGACGGCTTCACTTTGGTAAGAGCAGACAGAGAAATCAGCTCCTGTAAAAGCAGGGGTGGCGGGATCTGTGTATATATATATTAACGATCGGTGGTGCCGTCAGTACACCATGAACAGCAGGTTTTGTGATAAAGACGTTGAGATCTTGTACCTGACTTTGAGACTCTTCTATTTGCAGAGGGAATTTGGATGCGTGCTGCTGTTTGTTGTCTACACACCTCCCAGTGGCAACGCGACGCGAGCAGCAGCTACTGTTGAACACGCTGCAGCAACAACATCCAGAGCCCCAGCAATTGTGGTTGGAGACATGAAGCAATGCAAACTGGACATAACAATGCCAGGATTTAAGCAGTATGTGAAGGGTGAAACAAGGAAGAATAAACTCTTGGATAAATGCTTTGTAAACGTGGAGGGAGCATATGTGTCAACGATAAGACCACCAATAGCTAACTCATAATGTGGTCCATCTTGTACCAACTTATAAACTGAAGAGCAACAAACCAGAGAGAAAAATAATCAGAGTGTGGTCACCTGACAGTATAGAAGAACTAAAGGCATGCTTTGACTGTACTATGTGGGAGGAGTTTCATCATGACTACTTGGATGAGACATCTACAGTAACAACAGACTACATAGACTTTTGTGTACCGTCAGTGATACCAACCAAGGAGATACAAATATATCCAAATAACAAGATGTATAACTAATGATGTAAAACACATTATTAATTTGAGGAAAAGCACCTTCAGGAACAAGGACATAGGATAATTAAAGCGTATAAAAAAAGATTTAAAGGGGAAACTACAAGATGCAAAGAGGGCACATAAGCTACAACTACAAAAGGTTTTTAACTCATTCACTGCCAATATCTGACTGGCATTTTTGGCACAGGCCAAGTATTTCCATAATGTTTGGTCATCTTTCAAGACCCACAGTAAATTCTGTACTAGGACTACAGTGATGTCCAATACCTCGAAATGAAGATCTAAGTCTCTACTTTCACCCCCAAAAAGAAAGTTAGCTTTTAGCATGTTCTGTACTCTACTTATAACCCTTTTTATACACCCCATGTTCATCAAAAAAGCCTGTCTGGGAAGAGAAAAGGGAGAAAAAAGCATTTTTGTAAAAGGGCACAATCTCAGGCATAACTCACTCTCAATTATTTTATTTTGAACTGTATTGACATCAGACATGTAAATATTATTCGTTAGGACACAAATGACAAAAAAAAAAAAATATATATATATATATATACACACATGAAGTGCTTTCAACAATACAGTTTACTCGGTGTGAGTGTGCAGACAGACAGACAGACAGACAGACAGACAGACAGACAGACAGACACACCGACAGACAGACAGACAGACAGACAGACAGACAGACAGACAGACACACACACACACACACACACACACACACACACACACACACACACACACACACACACACACGATCCCCCTTTTAGATTTCTAACCCAACATAGGATAAGCAATAACCACGCCCTGTGGCGCTGGGATTGGCCAGGAGCAACACTGGAGGGCACGCAGCCCAGCGATTTCATAACTGAAGAGCTCTTGAGAAGGACAGCGGGCTGCTGTGAGTGCCTTCTGCCCGCTGCTGCCTAGCTGTTCCTGTGTTTATTTTTGATTTGTTCTGGTACACCCGTCTCCCTATCAACTCTGCTATTTGATCGTTCCCGTTTTCCCCTCGGCTATTCAACACGTCCTCACCGCCCTCGCAAACTGATCGATCATTTCCTCATTCCTCCGATGATCAAACACATCTCTTGATTACTTTCTCCCGTTTTCTCCTGGCTGGCACAGAGGAAGGCGACTCCAGCTCGTGCCGAGGGCGTTTCAATTGCGTTTCTCCTGTCTGCACAAGGAAGCGTTACCCGTTCTCTGCTTTTCCTCTTGCTAGATTTCAAAACAACAGCTGCGGTATGTGTTTGATCGCGTGCTGTCGGCTACCCTTTGAAGGCAGGGACCTGTGTCTGTGTGACAGGCTGGGCAAGTGTTTGCTGCAGGCGCTGCACCAATAAAAACAAAAACACGTCAAACACGTCCTTGGCGGGGAAGGCCATTGCTGATAACACGTCAAAGACGTCATTGGCGGTGAATGAGTTAAAAGCAAAAATACCAAATAGTTATGGGACACCATGAAAAGCATGACTGGACTGTCAACCACCCGGAAAGCATTGGTGGCAGATAATGAGGCCGATTTTGCAAATCAGTTGAACAGTTTCTTCGCTAGGTTTGATGAAGGGAACAATTCAGATCTTGCTGGAAACATCATCAGCTCAGTCCTACCTGTGCAGTCTGATATAATTGATGTTTCAGTTGAGCAGGTGAGGAACACGTTTAGACATTTAAATCAGAGGAAAGCCACAGGACCAGATCATCTCAGTGCCTTTATTCTGAAAACGTTTGCAGCTCAGCTTGCACCCGTGTGGCAGCCTATTCTTCAGTGTTCCATGGACACTCATATAATTCCTACAAAGTGGAAGACTTCACATAATAACACCTCTTCCAAAGAAGAAAACGTGTCCTAAGGAACCTATCGTCCTGTGGCTTTAACTCCTATTGTTATGAAAGCCTTGGATTTATTGTTTGTTTGAATCCACATTTGATTCATTGGTACCACTCATTTCTCACAAATACAGTACAGGTGGTTAAAGTCAACCAGACTTTTTCCACTTCCATTCTCACTAACATAGGATCACCACGAAAACCACAAGCTAGTGTAATGAATATGTGAAGCAAGCTGAACAAATCATTCTGGTTTATTCCTGTAAAGTCATGCATTGTTTAGTCCACTGATATGACAAGTGGACATTAACTAACTCACACATGGACAGGAAGAGAGTTGGACCAACACATCGTCACTATTGTACCTTTGTAATGATTTGCTCTCTGGGTGAGTCAATCTTCTTCGTGTCGTCTTTCCACCAGGTGTAACTGACTGGTTCAGCATCGGTGATGATTGTGTTACACCAGAGAGTACAGGAGGACAAATCAGGTTTACAGCTTGTAGAGATGGTGGGTTTAGAGACAGCAGCTGTTGTTGATGGAGAGAAGAGGAGAAAAAGGCTGTTGCAGTCAGGATCAATCACATGCACTTTTTTTTTCTTCATTTCTCTGTCTCAATGCAGACAGCTAGAAAGAGAGACAGACAGTGAGACTCACAGACTGTTTTTCCACATAAGCCTAATGTGCACTTGACATGAACAAACTTGTAACATGTGACATGAAGGGGGATTTGGGCACAACCAATGTTAAAACAATACAGTGGTTTGACATCAGGTACCCAGGCCTGTTTCCGAGCAGGCACGTGCAGAGGGGGATGCTAGGGGTGCCCGAGCACCTGCCCGTTTTCCCCTGATGCCAAAAGTGCCCTTTTTGGAAGGAGAATTTATTTTTATTTTTATTATTTTTTTTACAGTGAAGACAAGAATAACTTACAACAATAAATAACAATTTATCAATAAATAAAATGTCCGGACAATTTACACGTTGACCTTTCAACCGGAAGTTAAGCAATCGTCTACGTCTCTGTGATGTGTGCAATATTTTTTTGCCAGGATGGTGAAGTCATGACCCGCCCTTTTCTGCCTCTGATTGGCCTAGCGTCAAGCATTGTGGATCCAATCACATTCGCTTGGCTATCGATCCTGCGTCTCTCCTTGTCTCCTGCGCCAATCAGAGGCAAAGATGGGCGGGTCATGCCTTCGCCATCCTGCCCACTGCCCAGCTGCCGAGCTCCGAATGACTGATGGCCAGACGGACCCATGGGACACTATTTCAACGGGGTAACAACAAAATGTGTTTATATACACATAATTCTACACTTAAAAAGGTGTGGTTAAATGGTTAGCGCCGTGCAATCTGGCTTTAGCGTCAAGGAAAAATTAGGGAATGTGCGTGACCACGCCCAATAATAGCACCGCGCCCAGCCATAAACGCAAATTTAAGGCCAGGGGGAGAATAGAGCCTGATGACTTAAATGCAAGCTTGTCTCTTGAAACTCTCATTTAGGGCTGCATCCTCTCAAGCGCTGGCTGCATTCTTGGAGGGAGAGAGGTAACAGTAACACAGCCTGATCTAGACTATATTGCTGGTTCTCTTTGCTGTGGGCAGGCTGGCTTGCTTCCAGCCGTGGTGCACTTGTTTTCTCCCCGGGTGCTGGAGGAGAAGAGTGGGGCTTGTGCGGGACTGGGGACCAAGTGAGACTCTTTCAGCTTTTCGGCTGAGGTCAGATGAGAAGTGACTTTTTCTCTCTTTGTCTCTCCTCAGTTTTTAGGAAAGAGCTCAATTTAAATGACAGTTGGATTTTGGCCAATAAAATGTATTAGATTTGAACTGAGGACAGCCCATACGACCGTTGGTTTGGGGGCAGTGTTTATTGTCCTGTGATGTCTGCACAGGACATCAGCAGGAGTGTCTCTGGTGCCATAGTGGTGGTCTCTCTGGGTTTTGTGGCATCCAGATGTGAGTTGAGATTGTAGGTCTGCAGACGCTGGGACGCAACGGGGACGTCCGTGCTGGCTTGACTCCTTGCAGACTTTACTGTCCCTCAGAAGCATCTCTGAGCTTTGACCATTGTCTAACATGGCTACGCCAACATCATATAGGGCATGTGATCAAATCATACCTATATTGGATTCTAGTCACACTAGAATCCTGAGGCCCCAACAACAGAGATGGTTAAAACCAAGCGTGAATTCAGGGGAAAACAAGACACAACTCCACATCACGCACCTAAAACTGGTCAAACTGCCAAAATAAAACCCTTACAGATGACTTTGAGTTGAATCTTGCTTTTCTCGTAGTTGTTGATGTCTGGGGTGTACCATCCACTGTCTTCTCTGGTCAATCCTCTGATCCTCAGCTCTCCAGCTGAAGTGTTCAGCTCACCACGATCTTCAAATATGCAGCAACATGGTTAGGGTTAGGATCTCAACAGAGTTCTTAACATGGTTAGGGTTTCAAGTCAAGTCAAGTTTATTTGTATAGCCCTAATTCACAAACATGTCTCAGAGGACTTCACAGAGAATATGTCTAGCTAAATCTAGCTGACACAACAGTAACAATTACAGTAGTAATAATAACAACAACATGATTGAACAATCATAATGTATGATAAAGAGAGACAGAGAGAAAGGGAGAAAAGGGGGATGGAATGTGGGGGAGAAGGAGAACAGGGAAGTGAGGAGGTGGGGAGAGCAAGGGAGGGAGAGCGGGGGGAATGTGGGGGGAGGAGAGAGCAGGGGAGGGAGAGCAGGGGTATGTGGGGGAGGAGAGAGCAGGGAAGGGGAGGAGGTGTGGAAGGGGGAAAGAGGAGAGAGCAGGAAAAGGGAGGAGGGCGAGCAAGGAAGGGAGAGTCGGGGGGATGTGGGAGAGGAGAGAGCAGGGCAAGGGGGAAGAGGAGAGAGAGCAGAAGAGGTAGAATAGGTAGTCACAAGGGACAGTAAAGACAGGGAACAGGGGAGTGTGGGGGAGGAGAGAGCAGGGAAAGGGAGGAGGGAGCAGGGGAGGGAGAGGGGGTGTGGGGGAGGAGGGAGCAGGGAAAGGGAGGAGGTGGGGAAGGGGGAAGAGAAGAGCAGAACAGATAGAATATACTGTGGATAGGCGATATGGTCATGAATAGTCACAGGGGACAGTACAATTTAGCAATCAGGTTATGTATTTTTACTCATCAGGCGAAAAGAGCCAATGAATAAGCAAGAAATTAGTTGACATTTATCACCCAGCCCCAGGTAGCAGCGGCACACTGGAACTGCAGCCCCAGGTAGCAACGGCACACTGGAACCAGCCCCAGGTACCAGCGGCACACTGGAACTGCAGCCCCAGGTAGCAACGGCACACTGGAACTGCAGCCCCAGGTAGCAACGGCACACTGGAACTGCAGCCCCAGGTACCAGCGGCACACTGGAACTGCAGCCCCAGGTAGCAGCGGCACACTGGAACTAGCAGCAGAGCGGCCAGGCCAGATGAGCAGCAGTTCAGACAATCTGACTAATCTAGCCATTAACCGGAACTAACTAGAACACAAGGAATCTAGCTAATCTACAGCCTAGTCTGCCCTGTCCTATTCTACTCTAGTCTGATTTTAGCCTGAACACTATAACACCCCAGTTCAGATCTTAGCCTGAACACTATAACCCCCCCGTTCAGAGGATTCCAAGTGGGAGGTGGGCCTCTCCAGGGGGGCTCCAACAGTTTGTGGGGAGGCTCAGTGAGTGAATTATTATAGTTGTTTCAGTTATAGATAATTTAATAATTTGAAAGAGTGAGGCAACTTTTTCATGGAGCTTTTTCCTTGCTATTTCTGAGAGAAGGCCCATGGTCTCAGACCTTGAATACTCTTAGCTTCTTAGGGTTAGCTTCTCAACAGAGTTCTTAAAGGGATGCCTTGCTGATTATCAACCTACTTTGTGTCATTATAATCTATGTAATATAAGCAGATGGGCAGTGTTTACCTTCTCTATGGAACCTATCATCGTAAAAGCGATATTTTTGCACTAACGCTGAGCGCAGCGCAAATTGAGGGTGGGCCCAAGTGCATTGGTACTCTTCCTGCTGTGCTAAATACCTCTGTGCCCATTATAATTATACTGGGCATGCCCCATGAAAAAAACAGGCATAAAGATGGCAATTCTTTGCGGTAAGAGCTCTGAAAAGCACCTCTTAGCACAAAAATACCCTGCTGCGTTTGAGCGCACCATTATTCTCCACACTGCGGAGCGCAGTGCAGAGAAATTCCTTTTGGATAGGTCATTACGCACGGAGGTGCCACAGCAGGACATCAAATTCTGCTGCTAAAATTGGGTAGCTAGCAGATTATTCAGTGAGGCAATCAACTATAATTCACTGAAAAACGTTTATCACGTCTGTCGTAAGAATTTTCCTCCTACTAAATAACCAACTCTATTTGCTTAAAAGAATCCATGATTTATTATACATGTGCGCACATGGAAGTATCCTTCTACATCTCATATCTCGTAGCTGTAATACTTCCAGTCACAAGGGTGATCACTCTATTTAAAGACACGAAGTAGGAGGAGGTGGAGACTATATTAACATACAAAGGAGGAGTTTACTAAACCACTCCTTCTAGCTTAATTTTGGATTATCTTACGACAATTCCTCCCTCTTGTTCATCAGAACATTATTTTCAAAATTACATTACACAGTTAATAACACAATTAATACATTGGAAACTTATTATACACAGTGATATATACAAAGAATGGAAGATACTGTAGCTAACCCTCCTCCTGCTACCTAGAACAAAAAGTGTATTTGTACCTGTTGAATCCTATAGCTAACAGTTGTGTATTGGATGAAATCCTCTACATCTAATTTATTGATCAGAGGTGGGACTACGTCATAATATATGGTAGATCAAATTTAGTCCAGTTGCACCTTAAAGTGTCACTAATTCCTATTCTAAGCTTAAGTCATTCTCCAATGATTACTGTACAGTCTCAGTCTCAGGTCTACTTCCTGTCAAATCCTTTGGTTACCTGAACATTATTTTTGACTGACACAACGATGCACTTCTCAATGAAATATGGTATTACAAAGGTCTCTATGCAACCCTCCAGGTTCATAGCTATTATAGTAATGTATTTCATAAGTGAAAAGTGCTTGGCTGTCCCAAAGCTTCCTAATAACTTTATATTAACCTATGTCAAATACAAATCTCAGTTTCTGCACATCTTACCAGTAAGTTAATTTAAGTCACAAGTCACAAGTCTCATCAGTTGAAAGTCCACTTTAGTCTGTCAAGATCCCACTTCTGATCATTCCTCTCTATGAAAATCAATCACCACATTGTAGTTACATTTTTCTGCATAATGTAACATTTAATCTAATATGAAGCCTAGCTATTCTTCCAGCTTAATTCATGAGGCCTGATGCCCAAGCTCCAATTAGCTTGGAAAGACTCTGTTATAAATACCAAGATTTATAACCTCTACCCTCACGCCCTATTGTCCCACATCAGACGTCACAAATCAAGGTGCCATATTCGGCCAAATACCCTCCCCTCTTTCTTACTAGGGTGAGGTAAAAAGACGCAAATAGGTATTCTAACTAATCTAATCATGAACTTGTAGGGAAAAACACCGATCTAGGGAAAATACTTGGCGAGCCTACAAGACATGGTTCGTCCTAAATGTACCACGTGATGCAATTCTAACACTCCCTAGGGTGATTGACTCTCCAACATAACAACTAATCTACAATATACAGCAGGTTATATGACAGAAATGAAAAAATAAAATGAAATACAATAAAATAAAATAAAATAGAATAGAAAATCATGAAAATAATCAAAATAATCATACAGAAATATTTCCCAAGGCTAGTTATCTATAACCAGCTAGTTACTGTCACGTATAATTACTTTCATCTGTTGTAAATATACCAAAGACATGAAATATACCAAAGACAAAATAAAAGTAGGCTACAATCTAATGTAACCAATAACAATTACTGAAACATTAGTATGCCAAATGCACACCAATTTATCGCCAGTCTAAAACAAAACAAAAGTAATCTGATGACATCCACCTTCTTGATTTCCCCCAAATTCCATATTTATCATTTACTGTTGTCTAGGCCACAATATTTAATTCCCCACCAAACACATATTCTAGTTACTAACTCAATAGTTGTGACAAAAAGATGAACTATGGATGAGGTGGCCATACCTTCCCAGGGTGACAAATGTTTCCCTTCCAATAGTAATTAACATTACAACCACACAATGAACTCGTTTAAAGCAGTATTTCCCTCTTACTGGAGTTATTTGAATCCCACTGTAATGCTATCAAAAGGAATGTGTAATAATAATATAAATGTCTACTTTCTTACCTATAGTCTTGCATTAATCATATACGGTATAAGGGATGTCATTAGGTTCCTCTAGCTTTACAGATGGTTTTAGTTCAGACAACTTGCAAATTCGATGTAACAACATTGTACATACTGGGAACACTTCTCAATAATCACACTATAATTCTGCAATATTTATATGAAATATGTCTTTTCTTCTGGCGTCCACATATTTTTCCTGTGGAACTCTTCTTTTTCTCCTATATACAATTCCGATTCATTCACAGATAGCACCCAGAAAACAATGTGATTTTCATGTCTATCACAACCGATCTGCATCTGACCTACATATTGCAGATACTGGAATTTTATCTTCCATCCATGTCAAGCTCTCCATGTAGTAGTCTGTGAAGTCTCGACCATCCAAGTTCAGACGCATAATGACACGGAGAAGCGTGCAGCTCTTATCGAAGGAGTACGTTTTGGGTCTCACCATTACCAGAGTACACAGGACACTCCTGCAATTCAGCCAGGCGCACACAAGGACCTCAGAGCCCTGAAGTGACATTCATGACACAGGTGGAAGTCTCGAACATGAGCGCTGGTTCATCATCTCTCTGTTTGCTCTTTGGAGTGAAAAGTGAGAGCCAGTATGATGTGATCTCGTTAGGGTCAGGATGATGACAACGGTGGTCACATGATTCTTCAGCTCAAGTGACACTGCTCCTCTCTTTCGTCGCCGTCATGTTGGCCTCGAACCTCGAACCGGTTGCTTGTAGTTGATGTTCCCTCATGGCCCCTCCCTGGACGAGCCCTCAACAGGCACACGATGATGACGATCCGATGACTTTCTGGCCGCAGATTACTCGCCATGGCCTCTGTCTGTGTCACCTATAATGAAAGTATATATCTTAGTGCAGTATTCCTGTTTAGCTTCAATAGATCACATTGGTATTTCACTTAAAGTCCGTTCTCCTTCTAAAAGAGATAAGAACTCAATTTTCCTCCTACTCCATAATGCACACACTAATTTCTACTATATGTACAATAAGAACGCTACACCTGTTTGTGTCTCAGCACTCCAATGTGTGATCCTGTGTTCTTTCCTCCCGCCGCGTGTAGCCGAACGGAGCAAGACGATCCCCATCAGTCCTCCGTCTGGTTAGCAAGTCTGTTCATGTAGTGACTCCAGCAATCAACACTGGACAATTTCTCTCATTATGCCGCCTTCTTTACACTTTAAATTTGTACTGCCGCTTGAGTCCTTTGGACCTCCCTGGTCCAGGGTGCAGTCTTACAGGCTGGACCCCATTCAACTGAGTTAACCCTCCAGGCAGCAAGGTTCAGAACCTCCCTGTTGCCATACCAAATGGTCTTACTGCTGGATTGACAACTCAGTCCTCTGCTTCCCTCCTGTAATGACACAAATATAACTCTGAGCATCTCATCTGCTCACAATGCACACTACATTGAAATGATCACTTAAATTGCTATTCTAACAACTTATTTACATGGCAACACACAAACACAGGTTCTCATTTCCGTTCATTTGACATTATGATAAAGAATGATTCATCTCACCCTTTTAAATTGATTCCTCTTCAATATTACCTGCTCTGGATTTGGTCCTCTCCACGACTATTTGTCCAATAACTTTGGTTATAACAATCAACTTTTCATAGTTAGTTATGAATTAGTTAGTTTGGTTAGTTATTAGTTTGTCATCAAACCACATGCCCCCAAACACACTTGGATTTAAAGTTTGCCTCACCCAACAAACATTTTCATAATTATTGTACATATTTACATGAGCTCATTTCGGTCAAGTCAATTCAACAAGTCCAGTCAGCAGTCTTTCGAGTCAGAATACCTCCCTCTGATCATCACTTCCCTCCAAGTCTCTCCAAGTCTCTCCAATCTGCAACAATATTTCCTTGCAACACATCACAATGAAATAAATCATATCTTCTATAAATCCTATAAATCCTATAAATCCCCCCTTCTGAAACTCCTACAGATCTATATCTAGAGTTTCACTCTCTTCATTCTGCAAATAGAAATTCTATACACAGATATTATTTAATAAGAACCCATTTCATATCTTTGTAAGTTTATTATTTCATTTATAATTTGGCTCTTAACATATCTATATATCATACTTAGGCTGTAGCTTTAATTTCATGTTCAAATGTAATATGATAAGTAGTTTTCCACTTACCATGTTAAGCACTGCATTTAGATCCATCTCACTTCCGCTTCCAATCACTTATTCATCTAACGCCTATTATGGCATTTATCCAAAATGACTTCTAATATTTCTTTTATGGTACCTTCCTCTGATCATTTGTAATAGAAACGTTATAATAGACTACTTTTAACCTACGATACTTTCAATCTATCGTACAGAAGATTGCAGTTGTTCCTGCTGGACGCAGTTAACCTATTTATGGCTTTGAGAAAGTACCTTCGCTGTATAAACAAACACCTATTATTCTTTTGTTTTGTCAAGCCCCCTGGCTCAGCAGCCCTCCAGCTGTTGTCTCCCAGTCAACTAGTGTCTGTTTGCACCTTATCACTATAATCACACTTCTATTAAGTGCAAATTTCACTGCATCTTGATTTCTTGCGAGACACATGGCTTGTATATTTTTTTAATTTTGAGACTACTTATCAGACTAACGGTAATAATGATAGATTTGGAAAGTAGTAAATGTCTGCAAATCAAATTAACTTTATAATGTTATTCTAAATGTTTGTTCAGAAAACGACTTCTCTTATTTTCCTCAGGCAGTGAATGAGCCATTCAGGCCATTTGCATATAAACATGCAATTTGGGCAACAAAGTCACCTCTGCTCCTTTTAACTCTCTGTAACAGATTTAAGCAGACAATTATAGTTAGTCATTGCAATCACAAATAATGGAACATCTTTCTATTAAGATTAATCTCACAGTTACTCTAAGGTACATTTTTCTAAATAAGAGTGATTTTTGCTCAATCTTACCTCCCTCAGGATGTTGATTTGCCAGATCTTTCCATCAGCATTGTTTCAGACCATGTCTCTTTCATAATGTAAATTTACCTCCAGTGGCTTCTTCTCATCCTGCACATGGCCCTTTGATCTTTTATCAAAGTCTATTTTGCCTCTAGTACCCCCTATGGCTAAAGTGACACCTTCTCAGGCCAGAGTTTAGTGAGCCATCTGTTGTGCCCCAAATACTATCTAATCCCACATGTTTACAATTGGGTGGGGTTGGGAACCATGCAAGACCCCCTTAATGAATATCCCATAAAGTGTAAAGATTTATAAAAAGTTATAAGAACAATTTAGTACAAATGTATTTTCCTAAGACCATTGGGTTATTATAATCTTTCTGTACTCCATTCAAGTTAATAGATTTCCCCCAATAGCCTACAATATGCACTTATTTCCCCATGCAGGTCACCCTGCTTACCATCCTTTAGAATGTTAATGACCTCGCACCTCCCTCTGGTGCCCTCAGATCCTAAACTAAAGTTGTTTACTTCCTAAAAATCATTCTCAGATTTTCAAATTAGGATATTCTTTACTCTGTTCAAATATTTGGTATCATGAAACCAAGCTATCATTGAATTATGATAAATGTACTATTAAATGTTTTCCATTACACTTTACACTTTTTCCCATTTACAAAGGTTATCCTCATGTAATGCCTTTCTCCTCTCCTCATTACACAATAACCTGCTTTTTAAACAGAAAAACAAAATTCAGGTTAATGTCAGACATGCCATTGCTTTATCAATTTTCATCAGAACACATCTTTCCTAAAATAGAAATATTTTCTCTTCTCTATGACAGGCTTCTCAATGAATAGAATGCTAATTGTTTGTTCTTCACGCCTTGAATTCCGCCCTCTGGCTTCTCCTTTGTTCTATGGCCACTAGGTGGGCCATACAGTGATTGAGGAGCTATATGGTGGGGGTTGGGTATCAGAGTGAGTTTGTTGCCAATGGCAGGTTTTTTTCCACCTGAATAGCATTTGTTAGCTTCAAACCCTTCCTCCTGTTGCTCCTCTTTGCCTTCCCCTCCACGGCTGTGGAGCCGCAAAAGGCCAAGGGTAAGCTATTGAACTTGGTCCCAACTGCTGTGCCTCCTTCCTGCAAGCCTCCTCTGGCGTGGCCCTACCCCCACTCAGTGGAGTACCTGTCTCCTCCTTTGTCTTGCGAGAGGCCACACGGCTGAGTTTAGCTCCCATTTTCAATACACAAGTGAACTTTCTCCCTGTTAAACTATTTTTCTCTCTGCTTGTCTGGAATCAGTCCAGTCAACCAAATTTCACACACACAGACACAGTTTGCAAACACCGCTCATTCATGGACAGTCCTCATACACACGTGCACTTATAACGATATGGTATTATCTATCCCAATATAACTCATTATTGTGAGCATTATAAAACTCCGTAAGTTCCCTCTTAATCAAATTTACTCACTATTTTCGGTTCTCTTTAATCCTATACTAATATCTAATGCATCAGGTCCTTATCTAGAGCATAAACATTACAGGCCTCTAAGGTCTCATTCACACACATGTGAACAATTCTGCTTTTGATAAAAAACCCCCGTCTAACGGTCTCGTCTAACGGTACGTTTTAAACGCCTCACCTAGTGAGATTTTATATTTCCATCAGTCTAACTGGAATTTATCTGACGCGTCATACATTCTAAATGCATTGAATTACCATCTAATGGCTTTAATTTATCATCTAATGATTTTAAGTCGACATTGCATTATAAGTAACCTAGTTACGTCAGATTCTAAATCCGTGCAGATTATAAATCTGTCTAGTTAGGTAACCTAGTTACTATAGATTCTAAATCTGTTTAGTTCTAAACTATTTTAATTTCCATCTAATGGTGTTATACTAACATCTAATGTCTCAATTTCCACTCTTCCTCAGGCGATAAATGTGCACAGGCGTTCAGACTTTGTACCCAAGACTGATCACTTCTCAAAATTGATTCAGAACTTTTGTTCGAATTCTGCACAGTGTAGTCTGTCTGCCTCCCTCTGATCTTATCAGGTCGTGCATTTCCCAAAATATCTCCGTCTTCCAAATTAATTAGACTGAAATTACCCCCTAGATATCTTCTTTCACAATCAACCGCAGACTTTTAAAAGCAAATAGGCAACTTACCCTATATTCTCGCTTCTCTGTCTGTCTGTCTCCTCGAAGCAGTGAGCAGGCCCCAAATAGGCCTCCTTTGTCGACTGTGTTTTTCACTGCTCCCAGGCGGCAAACACACTTCACACGTCCCTCCTCCGGACCGGGTTTCGGCACCAAACTGTCGTAAGAATTTTCCTCCTACTAAATAACCAACTCTATTTGCTTAAAAGAATCCATGATTTATTATACATGTGCGCACATGGAAGTATCCTTCTACATCTCATATCTCGTAGCTGTAATACTTCCAGTCACAAGGGTGATCACTCTATTTAAAGACACGAAGTAGGAGGAGGTGGAGACTATATTAACATACAAAGGAGGAGTTTACTAAACCACTCCTTCTAGCTTAATTTTGGATTATCTTACGACACGTCGCAAAGAAGAGTTAATGTGAAATTAATTGAGAAAACTTGGACATTGTAGCCTACTTGCAATATTATTGTCAATCAAATGTCCCTGTTTCCCCGTTGGAAACACGTTTCTATTTTCCAGTCAACAAAAGAACCTGAATTGCATCAAATCAGAGATGTTTTTAACAGGCATATGATGTGATGGTGTTGTTGTGAGATATACAAATATGCATGGAGAGAATTACAGCATGCATTGCGCACACTGTATTAAAGGGACTGCGAGACGGGAATCTGATAGGTATGATTGATGTAATGCCCAGGCATTGCCTGGCCACACCTGTGAATAACTCTGGTGGTAAAGACAGACCACCCAAATGCGCTGGCATTTTGCGGAGCACAGAGAATAGCAGATGACTTGGCACACCTCCAATTTGCACCTGCGCCCGGTGTTATGCCGAGTTCTGCATCCCCACCGAGAATTGCATCCCCACCATATTTTGGGGCTGTTTTAACTTAAAAACAGGGAGGTCACGTCTACCCAGACAATATCATTTTTAAACAGTTATGTTTCTGTATAAATCATTGCAATATGTCTTGTGAGGTGAGGATGCATTTGGTGCAAAACTTGGCATAACACTGGAACACAAATTTACACTTGCGCGAGGCGGACTGCTATCGTCCCTGCAGGGAAGGCACGCATTAAGGTGCGCAAACAGGTGCGCAAGTGCAAAAAGCGGATAGCGACTGTACCAAGATAGGGCCCTATATGTTTTCCACACGGAGAAATATCCTCCATTTGTCTGCCTGCAGAAACTCTGCCCCTGCCAGCTGCAAGTAATTAAGGCTTGTTAACGCTCTGATGTGATGTGCACATACTTAAAAAATAAGAAGAAACAATAACAACCGCCCTGGAAGCCATTGTAAATAAGAATTTGTTCTTAACACGTTAAGTGCCATAGCCGAGATAATTCGTCTTACATAATCCAACGCTTGAGTGCCAGAGCCGAAATAACTCGTCTTACATAAACATTTTTTTTTTTGACGGTGGGACATCAATCAACAACTTTTACATCTTCGAGATCACTATTGGAGCAAGAGAATGTGTATAATCTATTTTACCGACCCACTAAGTGTTGACAGTGCTCCCCCAGACGAGCGAAATCAAAGAAAAAACTGCCGCGGGGAGCAAGCCATTCAAGGAAATGGCGAGGCGATTTTACAGTAATCCATTCCACACTTGTCTTGCCCGAGAGCGGCCGCGCAGGCAGCCGCACACAGAGAGCGGAGAGCGATTTGCAAAATAGATTATAGGTGAAACACACTTTGAAACACCTCAGAAAGGCCAGAATCAACATCTGCCCATCGCCCACGCATTCCCCGGCCCATCTTGACTCGCACAAGGAGCGTCCGCACGCAGGCAAGCAGGCAGGCAGGCACGCAGACAGGCAGGCAGGCAGCAGCAACGCGCTTCTGACACGCCCGCTGTAGAGCCAGGAGGAAGGAGGAGAAGACACACGGAGGGAGGAGTTTGAATGAGAGGGGTGTTTCCTGTTGTTATGGAGGAAATTACTGTTCAAAACTATTGTTTAGAATGTCTGACGGTCTTACTGATGCCAAAAATGAATGGTTAAAGTGACTGTTCTGTCGAATTTCACAAAAAGCCATTTATCTCTGAATAAATTTCCAGACGCTGAAACCATGCTGTACTCAACGGCTAATATCTACATAACTACTAACTCTGCAAACTAACTCTTTTAGACAGAGAAAGCACACATTCTATTAGTTATTTTTAGATGATTGGTGTTCATGAATTCTTAACAGAAAATAATCCTCGGCTCTTGTAAAATGAGCCAGAATCCTAAAAAAAAAACCTGGCACAACTTACCTACAGGATGAAAAAATGGCTGGCACTCAATGTGTTAATGTCTTACCTGGTTAAATAAAGGTTAAATAAAATAAAATAAAAAGGCGCTTCGACAGCCTTCGAGCAGAGCTTCCGCATGTAGAATCTCTGTTGTGACGCGTTTTGCGTCATAACGGAGAGTTTTGTCTGAGAATGAACTGGGAGCTCTCCCTGTAGGGTTGACTGAGGGAAGGTAAAGACTGCACATCTGCTCATACTACTGACATTGTAAGGATACAAATCTGATTGAAAAAAAGTCTTCCTTTAACACATTGACTGCCAGCCGGGTTTTTTTTGCTGTAGGTAGCTTCTGCCAGGCCGTTTTTTGAGGATTCTGGCTCATTTTAAAAGAGCCGAGGATTCTTTTCTGCTTGGAGTTTGTGAACACAAAGTTCAGAAAAGTACTAATAGAATGTGTGCTTTCTCTGTCTAAAAGAGTTAGTTTGTAGAGTTAGTAGTTATGTAGATATTAGCCGTTGAGTACAGCATGGTTTCAGCTGTCTGAGAGTGAAAGCTGAGATAATCGCAGTTTTGTGAAATTCAATCAAACAGGCAGAACAGTCACTTTAACCATTTATTTTTGGCATCAGTGAGAGATCAGACATCCAAACAATATAGTTCCGAACGCCCTCTCCTTCAACTCCTCCCTCCGTGGGCGTGTCTAGTGGCTTTCAGCCTGCGTTTGTCACAAGCGAGTGCTCTGCTGCTGCTGCTGCTGCAGCGAGTTCGAGCAGCCTCCCTCCCTGGCAGCGAGTTTGAGCAGCCTCCCTCCCTGGCAGCGAGTGTGGATAGGGCTCACTCGTCTCTTGGGTTTGAGAGCCCCGATGAAGCCCCGTGCGACTCTAGGCTTATGCAAATTTGCAATCCCCCGTGTGCTGCTGCTGGCGCGGCCCGAGAGCGGCGAGTCTGGTGACTGATGACTGTAAAATCGGCAAGCCATTTCCTTGAGAATGGAGGAAGCAGCCGCGGGAGGCGGCTGCTTTTGGTTGACTTTCTCTCTGTCGGGAGGGCACCGTCGCCACCTAGCTGGTCGGTAAAATAGATTATACACATTCAATACTTCCAATATCTCCATAGGAGACGCGGGGGGCATTGATCCACGTAGCACCGTCAAAAAAAAAAAATTTTTTTTTTTTGACGACTCAACTCGTCGTTGGCAGTGAACAGCTGGATTGTGTTTGACGACTCAACTCGTTGTTGGCAGTGAACGTGTTAAGAGGGTTAGGGTTAGCTTCTCAACCCATCATTAATCATCTCGGTAATATAAGCACATGGCAGTGATTTCCTCCTCTCTCTGTTTTCCTCACGGAGATCTCCCATTTCCTCCTCTGCCAAAGCATCACAACCGAGCTGCGGAAGTTCTGGTGGAGAGGCATTGTTTATTTATTAAACAATATATATTTTTTCTAAGTATGTGCACACATCCATGGAGAATCGCATGGAGAGCCTTAACAAGCCTTAATGACTTGCAGCTGGTGGGGGCGGAGTTTCTGCAGGCAGCAGCAGGAGCATTTTTCTCCGTGAGGTAAACAGAGAGAGAAGATAAAACACTGCCCATGTGTTTACATTACAGAGATTATATATGATAGAAAGTGGGTTGATTACCAGTAAAGCCATCCTTTAACAGGGATTCTTAAAGCAAACCCTACATACAATGTCACAAAGCTTGATGCATACCCACTGTCGCACATGGACGATTGCATAGACCAGGTGAGTTCTGCGAAGTTTGTGAGCAAATTCGACCTTCTTAACGGGTACTGGCAAGTCCCATTGACCAAAAAGCACATGAGATTGCAGCATTCATCACTCAGTCTGGCCTTTATCGTATAAAGTCATGTCTTTTGGCCTATGGAATGAACCAGCGACGTTCCAATGCCTGATGAAAACTGTGATTATTGACATCGAAGGCTGTGCTGTTTATTTGGACGATGTAAATAAATCTATAACAAGCGCAAACCTTTAAACCCATGGTGCCACTGGGGTCATCTCGCCATTCCGAAGTGTCGGCATTCCGATCATTGACTTCTATGCTTTCGGACAGGCGGCCCTTTTTATCTCCAAAAAAGGTTTTGCCATTGCAAAAGATATTAGGTCCGCCTTTCCGACATAGCATCTTGAGTTATTTAGCCTACAGGGGTGGGAGAGGGTAGGTTCTGGGGGAGGTTAGGTTTAGGCGTGGGGGGTGGGAGAGGTTAGGTTTAGGGTTAGGGTCTGCAGGAGGTTAGGTTTAGGCATGGGGGGTGGGAGAGGTTAGGTTTAGATGTGGGGGCTGGGAGAGGTTAGCTCCAGCCGGTCCCCCGGGTTAGGGTTAGGGTTCTTTCGCAATGGCGAGACAGATCTCCATTCCGTCAATTTTGTCGGAATGCCGGTATTTCGGAGTGCCGACATTTCGGAATGCCGAGGTATCCCTGGTGCCACTCCCCCTACGGCCCGTTTCCATCCCCCCTGCCTCCCCCAAACACCACCCATATCCCCCTAGACACTAAGAGCTCATTTATGGGGGGGGGGGGGGGGGGTGTTAGTGTTAGTCTATTTAATGGAAATGAGGTGGATATGTCAGACTTGCCTGTCCCTACAAACTCCAGGTGGATTTATTGCTGTCCTTATCTTCTATTTTTTATATTCTACATTTTATGTCTGGTTTTTAGGACCTTACATTGCTGCAGGTTTAAGTCTGTATGTGCCCATGTATCTTTGATCTTTTTGTATCTTTTGACTTTCTGTACGTTGGCACTTGTTGCACATTACAACACATTTCTGTGAAAGCAGACAATAAATGAACTTGAACTTGAACTTTATTAATCTACGGCTACGATGCTAGGCTAGCTAACCTGCCTTGGCTGTGCTGTTGTGATGGTTTCCTGCGGCTGCTTGACATCAAGGAAGCCACGCCCCAAAAGTTAGTCTTTTTTATCATCTCTTTCACTCGAAATGGGGCCACAATTTAGAAAATGGAGCCCATGAGAGCATGAAAAAGACTTGAAATTGTTGATTCAGACCATAAACTCATTCGGAAAATGTTTTAACACATACCATGTGTGTTTCATGTTTATATTCACTAGTGAGCAGTAGAGAGTCAAATGTGTGAGTGTGTATGTCGTACTGCTCCATTTTGCCCGTATCTGTAAGCTTTCAGAAAATGTGCAGAACTACGCACGAAATGAACGCAGATTATGAACGGAAGGCTTTGAGCATAATTGGGCCTTTATCCTACCCAGCCCTCAAATCCTGACTCTCTAGTACCTTCCTATCCCAGAATTTTCCAACTAAATTCATTAAACAAGACTGACTACGACTGAGTGAGTGAGTGAGTGGCTGACTGAGTGAGTCATCGATTGAATGAGTGACTGAGTGAGTGGCTGAGTTTGTGAGTGAGTGAGTGAGTGATTGAGTGGCTGAGTGAGTGAGTGAGTGAGTGAGTGAGTGGCTGAGTGAGTGAGTGAGTGGCTTGGTGAGTGAGTGAGTGAGTGGCTGAGTGAGTGAGTGAGTGAGTGGCTGAGTGAGTGAGTGAGTGAGTGAGTGAGTGAGTGGCTGAGTGAGTGAGTGAGTGAGTGGCTGAGTGAGTGAGTGAGTGAGTGAGTGAGTGAGTGAGTGAAGCCGTGTTTGGAAGGGTTTCCTCATTCACTCACTCACTCATTCCCCATGTAGTGTTTTCAGTGTTGGGCAAGTTACTTTTCAAATGTAATATACTACATATTACTAGTTACTTTGATTTAAAAGTAATAAGTTACTTTACAATATTACTTTATGTGTAGAGTAACTCGTTACCTATTACACTACTTTTGCATTACTTTCACCAAAACAACAGCAGCAGCAAAATGACATCGCCGCCCCGGAACCATCCTGAAAAATAATTTCAACCGACTTGAAGTCAGTGTAAACAATCCAAAATTCTAAATGTTATTATTTTCCTTTGTTATTGTCATCTATAGTGGTTATTTGCATACAGCCACACAGTTTGATTAGGAAATGATTGTATCTTTTTTGTGCTTTGATTGAATCAGATGTAACTTAATTTGTAACTTGAGTTGCTTGACAAAGTAACTGGTATAATATTACTGGAATCATATAAGTAATAAGTTATATTACTGAGTTACTGCTAAAAGTAAATTATATCACATGCAATATGTTACTTTTGTAATGAGTTACCCCTAACACTGGTGTTTATCATATAGTGAACTATATGTGGAACGATCAAACAAGTTTCGGACACTACCTCACTCTTCTCTTTTGGTAAACATGACAGCATTGGATTGTGGTAGATGGGAGAAAATGTACATTCTCTGTTCACTAGAAATTGACTGACTGACTGACTGTCCTGACTTTTCTATCTCATGACGCTGGCCCAGCACCGTGGGAAAAGCTACTGCACCATTCAGCATACATCTGAGAGAACAACTTGTCCCTCCACCTGTTAAATCTGATCTTAAATCACTCTGTCTCAGTTTACCTGTGAATTGATGGAATGAGTCCATCTGCTCTTGAGTCCACTCCATGGCAAGGTCAGGTCCATGTTTCCACAGCACACGAGTGATGGGACCAGTCACAGAGGACAAGTCTGGCTTGAGCACAACACTGCCCCCTAGTTTCCCATAGAGTGGTTTTTCTGCAAAGACAAAACGAATGGAAGCTGTGACATTTTAAATGTGAGCGTGTGTTTTGGCAGTGTCAGAGGGGGCGGAGCAGGTGTCAGAGGGGGCGGAGCAACAACACTTCAGCTAAACATCTAACCTGCTTTGAGACTTAAAGGCATGTCTTGATGTTCTGACTGTATTCTGATATTTGTCTTTGTCAGCCTGTTGTGACATAAAGAGAGAAACAGTTTCATCAGTTGTCCTTTAATGATCCTAAAAACAGCCATCGCTCCTCCTTGATACTTGAAACACATCAGTTCATCATCACAACATTCAAGATTAGAACCTTCTTTTTAACTAGTGACGTTAAAACAGGTTGACTTGTATTGGAAAAGTGAAGTCATCTCAACACATTGTAGATATTTCAAGGTATTAAAAACTAAATGTAATACTACTAATACATAATGCTATTTTGATACATAATACATCAGTATTTCTTAAATGTTTTGTGCTGTCTACTCTTTTCTGTTATGTTCTACTGTTTTCAATTTTCCTGTGAGTTATTGTCCTTTCCAGTACTTGACTTTTTTTTTTTATGACCAAATTTTTATTATGACATTTATTATGACATATATTTATGGGATGGCATTAGCTCGGGAGGTAGAGCAGGTCGGCCAATGACTCAAGGGTTGGCGGTTCGAATCCCGCTCCCTCCCAGCTGTTGTCGTTGTGTCCTTGGGCAAGACACTTAACCCTCATTGCCTCGTATGAATGGGTATGAATGTCTATGAATGTTGGTGGTGGTCGGAGGGGCCGTAGGCGCGAAATGGCTGCCACGCTTCCGTCAGTCTTCCCCAGGGCAGCTGTGGCTACATCACCCGTAGCTTACCACCACTGGTACGAATGGTGTGAATGAATAATGATTCCTGTGAAGCGCTTTGGGTGTCTAGAAAAGCGCTATATAAATCCAATCATTATTATTATTATTATTATAGACACAACATTGACATTAATATGTTGGCTGCTTTCATTCCCCTTCCCCATTCACCGTCTCCTGTACACACCAAAACATATAAAAGAGCATACATACAATCACATATACAGTGGAGATATACACCTGAATGCAAGCACGCTATACAATATGATACACTTTACACCACTCGACGTAGGCTATATCATTTTACTAATTCGATTGCATCTGTAAGAGCTTCAATTGTTTCCCTTTTTGCACCATTTACCCTAACCCTAACCCTTGCTATGGATGATTCTAAAACAAGAGTACTATGAAATAAATACATCCACTGATCTACTTTAAGGACATGGGGTGGTTTCCATCTCATTACCAGAATCTTCTTTGCAGCTGTAAGGCCAGAGAAAAATATTTTTTTGGTTTTACCAGACATATTGAGGGAGGAATCATCATTTAACAACATAACATTGGGTAAACAGGGTATTTTAGAGCCAATGATATCTGATAAAATCAGTGCAATCTGTACCCAAAATGATCTCACACCTGAGCATTCCCAAAACATATGAATATAGGTGCCAATTGACTTTTGTGGACATAGCAAGCAAAAAGGGGTGGTAGTTATCTGTAATTGGCAACACTTTCTAGGTGATAGATAGAATCTATGAATCATTTTATAATGTAACAGTCGATTATTATAAATGCGGGAAGTGGCAGAAATGTTCCTCCAGTACTTGACTATTGAATGAAGTCATGCTGTACCACTTCATCTCTGGTCTGAGCCTCCTACAGTAGGCTACCTGCTGGTTTACTGCCTGTAGACCACTTCATCTCTGGTCTGAGCCTCCTACAGTAGACTACCTGCTGGTTTACTGCCTGTAGACCACTTCATCTCTGGTCTGAGCCTCCTACAGTAGGCTACCTGCTGGTTTACTGCCTGTAGGACACTTGATCTCTGGTCTGAGCCTCCTACAGTAGGCTACCTGCTGGTTTACTGCCTGTAGACCACTTCATCTCTGGTCTGAGCCTCCTACAGTAGGCTACCAGCTGGTTTACTGCCTGTAGACCACTTCATATCTGGTCTGAGCCTCCTACAGTAGGCTACCTACTGGTTTACTGCCTGTAGAACACTTCAGCTCTGGTCTGAGCCTCCTACAGTAGGCTACCTACTGGTTTACTGCCTGTAGAACACTTCAGCTCTGGTCTGAGCCTCCTAGGTGGCTACCTGCTGGTTTACTGCCTGTAGAACACTTCAGCTCTGGTCTGAGCCTCCTATAGGAGGCTACCTGCTGGTTTACTGTCTGTAGACCACTTAATCTCTGGTCTGAGCCTCCTATAGTAGTCTACCTGCTGGTTTACTGCCTGTAGACCACTTAATCTCTGGTCTGAGCCTCCTACAGTAGGCTACCTGCTGGTTTACTGCCTGTAGACCACTTCATCTCTGGTCTGAGCCTCCTAGCTATCTGCTGGTTTACTGTCTGTAGACCACTTCATCTCTGGTCTGAGCCTCCTAGCTACCTGCTGGTTTACTGTCTGTAGACCACTTCATCTCTGGTCTGAGCCTCCTACAGTAGGCTACCTGCTGGTTTACTGCCTGTAGACCACTTCATCTCTGGTCTGAGCCTCCTACAGTAGGCTACCTGCTGGTTTACTGTCTGTAGACCACTTCATCTCTGGTCTGAGCCTCCTACAGTAGGCTACCTGCTGGTTTACTGTCTGTAGACCACTTCATCTCTGGTCTGAGCCTCCTAGCTATCTGCTGGTTTACTGTCTGTAGACCACTTCATCTCTGGTCTGAGCCTCCTAGCTACCTGCTGGTTTACTGTCTGTAGACCACTTCATCTCTGGTCTGAGCCTCCTACAGTAGGCTACCTGCTGGTTTACTGCCTGTAGACCACTTCATCTCTGGTCTGAGCCTCCTACAGTAGACTACCTGCTGGTTTACTGTCTGTAGACCACTTCATCTCTGGTCTGAGCCTCCTACAGTAGGCTACCTGCTGGTTTACTGTCTGTAGACCACTTCATCTCTGGTCTGAGCCTCCTAGGAGGCTACCTGCTGGTTTACTGTCTGTAGACCACTTCATCTCTGGTCTGAGCCTCCTATAGGAAGCTACCTGCTGGTTTACTGTCTGTAGACCACTTCACCTCTGGTCTGAGCCTCCTACAGTAGGCTACCTGCTGGTTTACTGTCTGTAGACCACTTCATCTCTGGTCTGAGCCTCCTAGCTATCTGCTGGTTTACTGTCTGTAGACCACTTCATCTCTGGTCTGAGCCTCCTACAGTAGGCTACCTGCTGGTTTACTGTCTGTAGACCTCTTCATCTCTGGTCTGAACCTCCTATAGGAGGCTACCTGCTGGTTTACTGCCTGTAGACCACTTCATCTCTGGTCTGAACCTCCTACAGTAGGCTACCTGCTGGTTTACTGTCTGTAGACCTCTTCATCTCTGGTCTGAACCTCCTACAGGAGGCTACCTGCTGGTTTACTGCCTGTAGGACTTCAGACCAGCTGTGGCAGCAACAGGAAAATGGACAATTATTAGGCTAAACTGCCACACTTCATATTGCATTCACATGGAGGGAAATAGCCTTTTTTTAATGTATTACTTTTCTCATAATTCATACTAAATGATGAGGATGTGTACATGTAGAGGCACATTTCACGTGCACACTGGTGGCCTATTAGTGTGTGAGGGGCACTTTAACAACATGCATGATTTTTAGTTGTGAGAAGTGCCTGACTGTGTCTTGAGTCACATGGACCAGCTTGAACACATTTCAGATGCAGAACCTGGAACAGTCTCAAATATGTTTGCAATGCTTTTGGAACATTGTTTGGTTGCAGTAACAGATTAGGTCACTGGGTGGTGCTGCTTGTTTATACTGAGACTGTGTTACAGCAACAGGTTGAGTCAGTAATTCATGCATTTTACCACAAAATGCAACCCAGTCTCCATTTTTTTTAAGTAGAAACATTTGTCCACAGCCTAAAAACATTTCTATTTCACAATTTCGACTCTAAAATTGTTAAATGGGAAATGTTTTTTGTGTTGATTTTTGGTTAGGTTTAAGGTTAGGGTCTGGATTAGGGTTAGGGTTAGAGGGTCTGAGGTGGTCGGGTCAGGGGGAGTCGAGGACCCCTCCTCCACGCCCCACGCCTAACCGTAAACCTAACCTCTCGCACCCCCCACACCTAACCCTAACCTCTCCCACCCCTCTCGAAACTCCCACCCCTCTAAAAAGGGGAGCGTGTCTATGTTCCCACAATTTTGAGCCTGGCTTTATCCAATATTCAAATTTCTGTTTTGGAAATATATGCAAATTTGTGTATATTTATGCCTCATTTGCACAATTAAACATACAATTTCAAAAAACTGTAGTGTCTGTTTTGATAGGATCATTAGATAATTTTCAAAGCTTTCCCTCATAGGATTCCTTACTCTCTCATTTAGAACATATTAAGCACACAAAATCCATTGAGTTTGGTTTTGTTGCAATTAGTGAGAGGTTGACCCAAACGTTTGTGGTAAAATGCCTACAGAACTACGCCCAGTCTGTGTCCAGACAAGTAGGTCCTCTCTTCAGTAACAACTTGGTACGTGTTAAACCATATCAGTCTACATGTTGAGAGATTATGTAAGGGATAATGTATTGTGAGCCGGTGATTACTGGCGAAATAATGACCGACAGGTGAATGATTGAGCCCGACGCGCAGCGGAGGGCTTAATCATTCACCTGAAGGTCATTATTTCCAGTAATCACCGGCTCATTATACATTATCCCGCTTAGAACACGGCCTACAACTAAATCATTCAATAATCTGACAAAAATAATTATTCAAATAGATTTTTTAATAGCGTTTTCAACAACAAAGCGGTTTCATTCGTAATTGGCACACAAGACACCACAGCTGCAACTGGTTGGCCTAATTAGTAGTGTCTTGCTGACAAAAAGCTCTTATCAACTGATTAATCCAGGTGTGGCAGAGCAGCGGTCGGTTGTCGAG
The DNA here is from genome assembly GCF_964638095.1 of Poromitra crassiceps. NCBI lineage: Eukaryota > Metazoa > Chordata > Actinopteri > Beryciformes > Melamphaidae > Poromitra > Poromitra crassiceps. The sequence goes on from NC_139639.1 coordinate 7,266,631, forward strand.
AAATAATGACCGGTGAATATTGTTGATTGACCAATCAGAATCGAGTATTCAAGAGAGCCGTGTTCTAAGTAAGGGATAATGTATATTGAGGCGGTGATTACGGGGGAAATAATGACCGACAGGTGGATTGAGCCCGACGCGCCAGCGGAGGGCTTAATCGTTCACCTGAAGGTCATTATTTCCCAGTAATCACCGCCTCAATATACATTATCCCGCTTAGAACACGGCCTACAACTAAATCATTCAATAATCTGACAAAAATAATTATTCAAATAGATTTTTTAATAGCGTTTTCAACAACAAAGCGGTTTCATTCGTAATTGGCACACAAGACACCACAGCTGCAACTGGTTGGCCTAATTAGTAGTGTCTTGCTGACAAAAAGCTCTTATCAACTGATTAATCCAGGTGTGGCAGAGCAGCGGTCGGTTGTCGAGAAATAATGACCGGTGAATATTGTTGATTGACCAATCAGAATCGAGTATTCAAGAGAGCCGTGTTCTAAAGTGCCGTATAGACCAGGCAGCACTACTGTATATTGACTTGGTACATGTTAAACCATATCAGTCTACATGTATGTTGAGAGATTATAGTGCTGTAGAGACCAGGCAGCACTACTGTATATTGACTTGGTACGTGTTAAACCATATCAGTCTACATGTATGTTGAGAGATTATACTGCTGTAGAGACCAGGCAGCACTACTGTATATTGACTTGGTACGTGTTAAACCATATCAGTCTACATGTATGTTGAGAGATTATAGTGCTGTAGAGACCAGGCAGCACTACTGTATATTGACTTGGTACGTGTTAAACCATATCAGTCTACATGTATGTTGAGAGATTATAGTGCTGTAGAGACCAGGCAGCACTACTCTATATTGACTTGGTATGGTGTTAAACCATATCAGTCTACATGTATGTTGAGAGATTATAGTGCTGTAGACTAGACCAGGCAGCACTACTCTATATCGGCATATTGACTCCAGAGAGAAATAACACAATGTCAAGGTCTCAACCCTGAAGTCCTGAAGTGGCAGCACAAGGTCTATAAATAATGACTCACTCAAAGTCTCTTGTATCTGCAAATGTCTCAAACCAACACAGAAATAAATCTTGATCAACTTAAATAGCCTGTCATGTTGATTTTTACTGAAATCATCCCCACCACCATATGGATTTACCAAGATCATTACATCAGAATTATAAGATAATTATTTCAGAATTATAATTATGTCGGAATTCTTGCATATTTGCAGAATTATGAGATAATTGTGATAATTCTAAAATATTTTCAGAATTATGAGATCTATTGGCAGGAGTCATTCATTAATTAAAAATTTAAATTAATTTGTATTAAAAAAAGCTTGAAAACAGATGTTTCTATCTACTATCACGTCTGGAGTGAGAGGGGGCTGGTTTCCATCAGAGACCTATTAGATGGTCATTTCGCATCCTTTGATCTTCTGAGGAGGACATTTGAATTGCCCAACATGCACTGGCTTAGATACTTACAAGTCGGAGACTATGTTCGATCCAAGTTTCGTGACTTTGTAGTTCTCCCAAATGAACATGTTTTTTAATGTTTTCTTAGCCCCCCTCATTCCAGGCATCTTATTTCTAGATTTGTGCGTCTGTTTGATGATTGCATCAGAGCCCCGACTAAGAGGATTAGGGAGGCGTGGCAGGAGGAACTTGGTGTTGTCCTGTCTGAAATTATTTGGGACAGGACTCTGTCTGTGGTCCAACTCTGCTCAATTAACAGCAGACACCAGCTGATCCAATTTAAAGTCACTCACCGTATTCATTACTCCAAGTCTAGGTTGCACAAGATCTACCCCTCTGTCTCACCACTATGTGATAGGTGTCAGGTGTTGAGGGTATACTATCCCATGCTTTTTGGTTTTGCCCTTCGCTATCTGGATTCTGGGCCAAAATATTTGATACTGTAAGGCCTATAAAATAACCTGTCAGTCGGAGGCAGAACTCGCCATCTTCGGCTGCTCGGAATCCTCTCTGCTCCTCCCTAATGCTGTGCAACAGTCTCTGACGCAGGGGATGACTGTCCCAAGAGACTCATTCTGAAGGAGTGGAAGTCCCCCTCTCCACCTTCTTTTCAGCTGTGGCTGACGGACATGGTCTCGGTTATACGTATGGAGAGACTCCGGTTCCTGAGGACCAATTCGCGTAGGAAATTCTCAATCATTTGGGACCAGTTTCTGGCCTACTTAGACGAGGTTGGGAGCGGCAGGTGATTTGCCCGGCTGACTTTCTATGGAGCCCTTCCGTGGGATCCCACACACTCTTACAAGCACACGAGCACTTGATAAGGCTGGTTAGTGGTAACACTGGAATGTTTTTGGTTTTTGTCTGAGCCTGTTTGTTCCCTATGTTCTGAAAATTGTAAAAAAAAAAAAAAATAGCTTGAAAACGGTCTATTTATTTCCCAGGTGAATTCAATACGCTTCCATACAGTTTATAGCCTTTATGTAAAATCAATCCAAACTCACGGGACTTTGCGCTCTCTGCAGCCAGCAGGCAGGCCCACATCAACCAAGTCAGAATGACAGGAGGCGACATCCTCTTCTCTGGAACCTAAATAGCAGACAGTATATCACAGTATATATTACAGTATATCACAGTATATATTACAGTATATCACAGTATATATTACAGTATATATTACAGTATATCACAGTATATATTACAGTATATTATATTACAGAAATGGAGGAAACGTGAAGTATTTAAAAGTTTAAGGATTAGAAGGATTAGAAGCCATCTCTTCAGGACCTGCACACTACCATTATGCTGAAGCGGTCTTGGAAAATCATGGCTGACTCCTCCCACCCGGGACATAAACTGTTTGAGGCCCTCCCCCTTGGCAGGAGAGGTCTGGCAGTAGGCCAGAACCTCTCATCACAAGGACAGCTTCTTCGTATGTTACTTTAAAATACTGCACTTTAAATGTGTGTGATTGTTTTCTATATAGCTTTGTCTTCTCCTATTGATGTGACCGCTGCAATGCATACTTGCACTAAGTAATCTGATTACTTACTGTGGCTATTAAAGTGAAACAATAGAGAGAAACAGGCTGGAGGCTAGAGGCTAATCGCAAAACTGAACGTGTACGGGTGTGTCTCCACCTCATAGTGAAAAATGCTTCAAGTTGAATCAGCTCAGTATAAACTCACTGTTAGGAGCACAGAAGCACTGAAGCAGGTTGTCCCTATAGGAACACTGTTAGGAGCACAGAAGCACTGAAGCAGGTTGTCCCTATAGGAACACTGTTAGCACCACAGAAGCACTGAAGCAGGTTGTCCCTATAGGAACACTGTTAGCACCACAGAAGCACTGAAGCAGGTTGATCCCTATGGGAACACTGTTAGCACCACAGAAGCACTGAAGCAGGTTGTCCCTATAGGAACACTGGCACCACAGAAGCACTGAAGCAGGTTGTCCCTATAGGAACACTGTTAGCACCACAGAAGCACTGAAGCAGGTTGTCCCTATAGGAACACTGTTAGCACCACAGAAGCACTGAAGCAGGTTGTCCCTATAGGAACACTGTTAGCACCACAGAAGCACTGATGCAGGTTGTCCCTATAGGAACACTGTTAGCACCACAGAAGCACTGAAGCAGGTTGTCCCTATAAGAACACTGTTAGCACCACAGAAGCACTGAAGCAGGTTGTCCCTATAGGAACACTGTTAGCACCACAGAAGCACTGAAGCAGGTTGTCCCTATAGGAACACTGTTAGCACCACAGAAGCACTGATGCAGGTTGTCCCTATAGGAACACTGTTAGCACCACAGAAGCACTGAAGCAGGTTGTCCCTATAGGAACACTGTTAGCACCACAGAAGCACTGATGCAGGTTGTCCCTATAGGAACACTGTTAGCACCACAGAAGCACTGAAGCAGGTTGTCCCTATAGGAACACTGTTAGCACCACAGAAGCACTGAAGCAGGTTGATCCCTATGGGAACACTGTTAGCACCACAGAAGCACTGAAGCAGGTTGTCCCTATGAACACTGGCACCACAGAAGCACTGAAGCAGGTTGTCCCTATAGGAACACTGTTAGCACCACAGAAGCACTGAAGCAGGTTGTCCCTATAGGAACACTGTTAGCACCACAGAAGCACTGATGCAGGTTGTCCCTATAGGAACACTGTTAGCACCACAGAAGCACTGAAGCAGGTTGTCCCTATAGGAACACTGTTAGCACCACAGAAGCACTGAAGCAGGTTGTCCCTATAGGAACACTGTTAGCACCACAGAAGCACTGAAGCAGGTTGTCCCTATAGGAACACTGTTAGCACCACAGAAGCACTGAAGCAGGTTGTCCCTATAGGAACCCTGTTAGCACCACAGAAGCACTGAAGCAGGTTGTCCCTATGGGAACAGGCCTGTTATAAATATGGAGTGATTTGTCATTCAGCAGCAGTAAATGATCTTGGACAAAGATGAGCTTGAGACACAAAAGGTGTCATCAGGATTCAAATCTGAATCTTGTAGATCTGTTGTGATCAAGTCACAGAGACATTCTGCCTTCATCTGACATTAAACAAGTCTAGTCTAGTCTGTCACCAAACCGGTCTAACAGAAACCAGCTCTGAGGCAGAGAAACCACAGACACATGAAAACAACATCATTCATGTTCAACTAGTGTGAACAAGCTTATTTTACAGTGTGCTGTTTGTGTTAAGAAATGGTCACAAAGCCTCCTGTTAGCATCGCTAGCCTCCTGTTAGCATCGCTAGCCTCCTGTTAGCATTGCTAGCCTCATGTTAGCATCACTGGCTAGTGAGAGTCAAAGGGAACTGAAGGTATTTCCCTGATGGTAGAATTCCTTTAGCCTGCTGTAGGTGGAGCTGGTCATTAACACACACGACGAAACGTTAAGCTGAACCTAATACAGACTAGAGAGGGGGGGGGGGGGGGGGCAGCCTGAGGGAGGGAGGGAGAGACAGACAGACAGAGAGAGAGAGAGAGAGAGAGAGAGAGAGAGGGGGGGGGGGAGCGTGAGGTTGGGAGGGAGGGAGAGACAGACAAACAGACAGAGAAGAGGGGGAAGCGTGAGGGAGGGAGGGAGGGAGAGACAGAGAGAGAGGGGGGAGGAGGGAGGGAGGGAGGGAGGGAGAGAGGGGGGAAGAGGGAGGGAGGGACAGACAGAGAGAGAGAGAGAGGGGAAGCGGGAGGGAGGGAGAGACAGACAGAGAGAGAGGGGGGAAGAGGGAGGGAGGGAGGGAGAGACAGACAGACAGACAGAGAGAGGGGGGAAGCGTGAGGGAGGGAGGGAGAGACAGACAGAGAGAGAGGGGGGAAGAGAGGGAGAGACAGACAGACAGACAGAGAGAGGGGGGAAGCGTGAGGGAGGGAGGGAGAGACAGACAGAGAGAGAGGGGGGAAGAGGGAGGGAGAGACAGAAAGAGAGAGAGAGAGGGGAAGCATGAGGGAGGGAGGGAGAGACAGAAAGAGAGAGAGAGAGGGGAAGCGTGAGGGAGGGAGGGACAGACAGAGAGAGAGAGAGGGGGAGCGTGAGGGAGGGAGGGAGGGAGAGAGAGAGAGACAGAGACAGAGAGAGAGGGCAGCAGAGAGAGAGAGGATGTGTGTGGACTGGTTTTTTCCAGACCAATCTAGAGAGAGAGTGGCGTCAGCGGAGGACCAAAATGCGCGACTCATTAGCCAATGAACAGCCAGGAAGGGGTCTCGCGCTACTTTTGAATGCTAAAATAAAGCTGATAATGTAGGCTACAATTTCATAAAAGTGACAATGTTGTGCACACCGGATAGTTAGTTAGGTTAAGTTAGTTAGGTTAAGGTAGCGACGACGGTATTTGACAATTTAGCAGCTAAATCATAGATTATTGAAAGATATTCCATATTCCAGACTGAAATGCCATAACAGAAGTGGAGTATTGGCCAGAATGACATGAACATTTGGACACTTATTCAGCGGGTATCTTGCATGTTGCGTTCAGGTGCACTGCAAAAAAGAAGAAAAAGAAAAGCAAATTCCATCGCGGGCCACACGGGGGGGCGCAAGTTGAGTATCACTGGGCTACACTCTCCTTTATTGAACAACTGCACCGGTGTCTGCGACCGGGCTGGCGTTCCAAGGATTACATTATTATTACTCTCTTACCTTTCATGACACAACTTTAAAACTTAGATGGATGATCGAAGGTAAAATCACTTCATCTCCATCAACAACTGTAAATCCCACACCACCCCAGTATTACACGTCCCTAGTCCCCCAAGGCTCGGTGCTTGGTCCCCTTCTTTTCATCCTCTACATGCTCCCCCTAGGTCACATCATTCGCCGCCATGGACTACAATTTCACTGCTACGCTGACGACACCCAGCTCTATATCTCCACCAAAACCATCACCCCTGCCACTCTCACCACCCTCACTGACTGTCTCACTGAAATAAAAACCTGGATGACCAACAACTTCCTCAAACTCAACTGCAATAAATCAGAAATCATGATCTTTGGCCCAAAATCCCTCCTCCCCTCCTCCCAGAACCTCTCACTCTGCATTGATGGACATACAGTCACCCCCTTCCCTCTGGTCAGAAATCTCGGCATCATCTTGGATCCCACCCTCTCCTTCAAGTCACACATCAACAACATCACCAAAACATCCTTCTTTCACCTCCGAAACATTGCACGACTCCGCCCCACTCTCTCTCCCCCTCAGCCGCCAAAATACTCATCCACGCCTTCATCACCTCCAGACTAGATTACTGCAACAGCATCCTCTATGGCCTCCCTTCCACTGTCCTCCGTAAACTGCAATATGTCCAAAACTCAGCTGCCCGATTAGTTTAGTTTAGTTTAGTTTATTTGTTTAGCACAAATTTAGGTACAAATCTGTGCAAGGTGGGAACGAAGCCTTTGCAGGCTTGTACAGAGTTCCACACCTACTCATATTAATTTCGTGACATGCAGGCTAAACATTCAACAACAAAAAAAAAACACAGAAAAAGAAAAGCTACATGTTAAATCAGCAAAGCAGTGAAAACAAGATCATTTGCATCTGGAGCAAAAGCAAGAAGGCTAAGAGGAGAACAAAGTCTGTTCGAGAAAAGTTGTCAAAATCTGTCAGAGAATTCCCTCCTCCCCTCCTCCCAGAACCTCTCACTCTGCATTGATGGACATACAGTCACCCCCTTCCCTCTGGTCAGAAATCTCGGCATCATCTTGGATCCCACCCTCTCCTTCAAGTCACACATCAACAACATCACCAAAACATCCTTCTTTCACCTCCGAAACATTGCACGACTCCGCCCCACTCTCTCTCCCCCTCAGGAGGGAAGAGGGAAGATTACTCACCCACTCCCGCTCCAGAGAACACATCACACCCATCCTCCAACATCCTCACTGGCTCCCCATTCAACACCGCATCCACTTCAAAATCCTGCTCATCACCTACAAAGCCCTCAATAATCTGGCCCCCTCTTAACAGATCTCCTCCAGCGCCACTCCCCCACCCGCCGTCTCCGCTCCGTCTCCGCCTCACCCCATCACCAAAACCAAGCACCGCACCACGGGGGACAGAGCCTTTGCCATCGCTGCCCCAACCCTCTGGAACTCTCTGCCCCTCAATATCAGAAACTCCGACTCACTCACCTCCTTCAAAACCCAACTCAAATCCCACCTCTTCAAAACAGCCTACAATATCTGACTTCTACCTCTAACCACCATTCCATCTCTGCAATCTATTGATTTGTATTTGTTTTCGTTCTTGTTATTTAGTTCTGTTTACTGTATTATTTTTCTATGTATTGTAAAGCGTCTTTGAGTTCCCCAGAAAAGCGCTATATAAAACTTATGTATTATTATTATTATTATTATTATAAAATAGCACATATTTAGGAAAAGTAATGGCAGGGTCATATCTTTTATTGAAATAGAGTTACATGCATTACAAATATCAAAACGGTCCCATGCACAGACCACAGGGGCGGTTCTAGTGTTAAATCTAAAGCTCTGAGCATGTTTTGGATCCTCTGCAGAGGAAACAGAGAAAACAAACAAAGGCCGCCGCTGTCTAGCGGAAACCAACCTTGTAGGCTATCTCAAAGCTATTTTCCCAAAGGAAGAAAAAACTGGTTTAAAGTACCTTAAAGTAACCTGAAACTTCCACAGGTTATTTTTTGGGTAGCCTATACCCACATAATCCATTTATGAAAAAAAAGGACGAATTTGGAGATTTGGTTTCCGTCTGACAGCGAGTGAGTAAATACAATACAAGACAAAACAAGACATGACATGAAAAGATAGTTTCCACAACATCACTAATGTTGAAGTAGATCTGCTGATATACTCAGGAAAGTCAAATGGAAAGGAAACTGTCATAAAAGTCGATGGTACAATAGCCTACCTTTTGTTGGAGAAAGTTACAGTATCTGTGAAACCGTGAAGATCCAAACAAAGAGAGAGAAGGAAGGGGAGGGGCAAGAGGGGGGAGAGAGACAGAGAGAGAGAGAGAGAGACAGAGAGAGAGAGAGAGAGAGAGCTTGTTTGTTACCATCAGCATGCAGGCTGTGAGCCAGATTGTTGTGTGAGAAGTTTTCTTTGATATCAAACAGATGTGAAACTGCCTAAAGGGATTTTCCACTTCTGTCACATGATCTGACACATTCCACAGAGCAGGGAGAGCTTTAAGAAGAGGGTTTGGCAAGTCTGCTGTTAAGACACATTACTGATCCCAAAGTCACTGCATTTCATATGAACACATGAACCAGTGACATCACCAACAGTAACGTTCACATTACTGATCCCAAAGTCACTGCATTTCATATGAACACATGAACCAGCACATCACCAACAGTAACGTTCACATTACTGATCCCTAAAGTCACTGCATTTCATATGAACACATGAACCAGTGACATCACCAACAGTAACGTTCACATTACTGATCCCTAAAGTCAATGCATTTCATATGAACACATGAACCAGCACATCACCAACAGTAACGTTCACATTACTGATCCATAAAGTCAATGCATTTCATATGAACACATGAACCAGCACATCACCAACAGTAACGTTCACATTACTGATCCTAAAGTCAATGCATTTCATATGAACACATGAACCAGCACATCACCAACAGTAACGTTCACATTACTGATCCATAAAGTCAATGCATTTCATATGAACACATGAACCAGTGACATCACCAACAGTAACGTTCACATTACTGATCCATAAAGTCAATGCATTTCATATGAACACATGAACCAGCACATCACCAACAGTAACGTTCACATTACTGATCCCTAAAGTCACTGCATTTCATATGAACACATGAACCAGTGACATCACCAACAGTAACGTTCACATTACTGATCCATAAAGTCAATGCATTTCATATGAACACATGAACCAGTGACATCACCAACTGTAACGTTCACATTACTGATCCATAAAGTCAATGCATTTCATATGAACACATGAACCAGTGACATCACCAACAGTAACGTTCACATTACTGATCCCTAAAGTCAATGCATTTCATATGAACACATGAACCAGCACATCACCAACAGTAACGTTCACATTACTGATCCATAAAGTCAATGCATTTCATATGAACACATGAACCAGCACATCACCAACAGTAACGTTCACATTACTGATCCTAAAGTCAATGCATTTCATATGAACACATGAACCAGCACATCACCAACAGTAACGTTCACATTACTGATCCATAAAGTCAATGCATTTCATATGAACACATGAACCAGTGACATCACCAACAGTAACGTTCACATTACTGATCCATAAAGTCAATGCATTTCATATGAACACATGAACCAGCACATCACCAACAGTAACGTTCACATTACTGATCCCTAAAGTCACTGCATTTCATATGAACACATGAACCAGTGACATCACCAACAGTAACGTTCACATTACTGATCCATAAAGTCAATGCATTTCATATGAACACATGAACCAGTGACATCACCAACTGTAACGTTCACATTACTGATCCTAAAGTCACTGCATTTCATATGAACACATGAACCAGTGACATCACCAACTGTAACGTTCACATTACTGATCCATAAAGTCAATGCATTTCATATGAACACATGAACCAGCACATCACCAACAGTAACGTTCACATTACTGATCCTAAAGTCACTGCATTTCATATGAACACATGAACCAGTGACATCACCAACAGTAACGTTCACATTACTGATCCATAAAGTCAATGCATTTCATATGAACACATGAACCAGTGACATCACCAACTGTAACGTTCACATTACTGATCCATAAAGTCAATGCATTTCATATGAACACATGAACCAGCACATCACCAACAGTAACGTTCACATTACTGATCCTAAAGTCACTGCATTTCATATGAACACATGAACCAGTGACATCACCAACAGTAACGTTCACATTACTGATCCATAAAGTCAATGCATTTCATATGAACACATGAACCAGTGACATCACCAACAGTAACGTTCACATTACTGATCCATAAAGTCAATGCATTTCATATGAACACATGAACCAGCACATCACCAACAGTAACGTTCACATTACTGATCCTAAAGTCAATGCATTTCATATGAACACATGAACCAGTGACATCACCAACAGTAACGTTCACATTACTGATCCATAAAGTCAATGCATTTCATATGAACACATGAACCAGCACATCACCAACAGGAACGTTCACATTACTGATCGCTAAAGTCACTGCATTTCATATGAACACATGAACCAGTGACATCAGCAACAGTAACGTTCACATTACTGATCCCTAAAGTCAATGCATTTCATATGAACACATGAACCAGCACATCAACAGTAACGTTCACATTACTGATCCATAAAGTCAATGCATTTCATATGAACACATGAACCAGCACATCACCAACAGTAACGTTCACATTACTGATCCCTAAAGTCAATGTATTTCATATGAACACATGAACCAGTGACATCACCAACAGTTACTTGTGAACACATGAACCAGTGACATCACCAACAGTTACTTTGACATTACTGATCCCTGAAGGCAATGCATTTCATATGAACACATGAACCAGTGACATCACCAACAGTCAGTGTTGCCAACATGGCTACTTTTTAGGGCATTTTCACACCTAGGCCTACCTCGTTTGGTTTGGTTGAATCGCACTAGAGTTCATTTCCCTCCTTGGTGTGGTTCGTTTGGGCCGGTGTGAATGCAGCAATCGAACTCGGGGTGCAAAACTCGGCATAACACCTGGACACTTGCGCAAGCACAAATAGGGGATATCGCCTGTACCAAGATAGGGCCCCTGGTCTTTACCTACCCAAATATGATGACCAGCAGAGTGAGCATTAACTTAACTTAACTAATAGGATATTCTGCCACCTATATCCCCCATTCAGAATGACCTATTTGGCTGTTTCAGAGAAGGGGTGTGTCTTAAAGAAACCCCATTTACAATAAAACTGTATGAGATATCTTCATGCAACCACTGGTTCTTGTTCAAAGGCATTATAGGCAGTTCAGTACAGTAACAGTGTATTTCACAGCAATTCATGTTTTCCTGATAAAAAGGGAAAGGTAAATTAGTCCTTTTTTCCAATCACCACAAAAGTATGTAATTTCCACCTAAACTAAAGCTAAGTTTGTAGGACTATATTTCAATATTTGTTCAGGTAAATTACATTCTGGCTCTTTGGTGATGTAAGGCAGACACCTGGTTCATACCTCAGCACATTTGATGAAGATAAGAGTGAGCATTCTCAAGTTATTTATCACCTTTCCCCAATTCGGACTGGCCTAATTTGGCTCTTTGTCAGAGGTTGGTGTAGTTCTAAAGAATAAAAAAAACTAATTTAGCATCAAAGTAAAATTTCCCAACAATCCATTTCATTAATGGGATATGGACTGTTGTGTTTTGTTCTAACTCGAAAAGTAAAGCCTTCTTTGACGACTTGCTGCTAGACTGTTAAGATGAAACTAAGAGAGAGGGAGAGAGAGAGAGAGGGAGAGAGAGAGAGAGAGACAGAGAGAGAGAGAGAGAGAGAGAGAGAGATAGGGGGAGGGGTGGACTAATGTGACTCAGGAAATGTCTCTGTTCCTGTTTTTAATCTAAAGCTCTGAGCAGGTATCGCCTCAACTGCAGAGGAAGCAGAAAACTAACACTACTCTCCTTCCTCAGTGCTGCCTGTCTGTTCGGAGGGTGCGGTCACTTCCTCTTAAGGCAGGAAGTCAAGCCGCCTGCAACCAGCCTGGGGTGAGTTCAGTCCCGACAACATAGCAAACCGTTTATTTAAACGGAAACGGCGGTGCTTTTAGCACCCTGTTGTGTGACACAAGCGTTGGAGCCGTCTGTTGGATCCACTGTGCACTCTGCCTCTTTAAACAGGAAGGTTTATATACACATCACTGCTGCTGACTGGTAACACCTCTGACACAGTAAGGTTTATATACACATCGCTGCTGCTGACTGGTAACACCTCTGACACAGTAAGGTTTATATACACATCGCTGCTGCTGACTGGTAACACCTCTGACACAGTAAGGTTTATATACACATCACTGCTGCTGACTGGTAACACCTCTGACACAGTAAGGTTTATATACACATCACTGCTGCTGACTGGTAACACCTCTGACACGGCCACCAAACAAGAGACAACATCCCTCATAGCCTGTTGCAAACCGTTTGGAGGAAACATGAGGTTCAACTCAGAAAACGTAGCATATGATGCACACCGTTTAGCAGATTGAACACACCCCTGGTTATGTACAGTAACGCTGCTGTCGGGCGGGAGTGTGCAGGTGTCATGGATAATTCTATATGAATATGTCGAAATAAATAGGACAACCTCTCAGTAGCTGTGAAGATATGAATCTGTTTAATTATTACCACACATGAGCATTTATAGGCAGCTTTGCACGCAAAGCCCAAGTTCCCACAATGAAAGGAAACCACACCACCTAGCTAATCGTCCCTCAGGGACCTTGTTGTTGACCACTTTTTACCTAGAAACGATTTCACTGTTCCATGCCTGTGCGTCATCCAAAAATCTTCCACACAGGCTAGAGGGAGGAGCAGAAGAGAGACAGACAGAGAGAGAGAGAGAGAGAGAGAGAGAGAGAGAGAGAGAGAGAGAGAGAGAGAGAGAGTTCAGTTCAGTTGTGTCATGTTAATAGCCCTTTATCACACAAGCATGTCTCAAAGGGCTTTACATAGCATCATCACAGTTATAATTATACATCATATATCTACACTCAACATATAGTTACATACATCATATATCTATAATCAACATAGGTTACATACATCATATATCTACACTCAACATAGGTTACATACATCTATCATATCTACACTCAACATAGGTTACATACATAGGTTATGTCCATATGAAATGTGTTTTTCAGATCAGAATGATTTGGAAATCATCTTCAAAGCACTTAAAATGCACACAGACACAGCATGGAGTATTTTTTGTTTTGTTTTGTTTTTCCCCTGGCATCGCACGCAGCACAGGTCAGGATGTAATGGTCAGACGGACGCTAGCCAGCTAGTTTTGTCTGTTGTTGATTGTTCGCACAGTAAACATGAAAGCCAGATTATTGGCAGTTCTGGCAGCAGCGGAGTTTGAAGATTCCCCTGCCAGGAGAAAGGGTAGGAGGAGTGACAATAACAAGCAACGCACTTTTCCTCCAAATATTCAACTTTTTTCAGCTTGAGACGCCCAGAGCGCTCTGCCCAAAAACACATAGCCGCCAATAGCGCTCACAGCGCCAGGTGCGGTCCTTGGAAGAGCAGCGCTCCTAGCACGTCCTTACCATAGAGAATGAATTGCAGAAATGCGCTGGCTGCTCAAATACACGTTCCCTGGGACCCTGTCGACACTGCCCCGAAAGGGACTTTCCACTTCTGCCAAATGATCGGATGCAGCCACACAGAGTATAGGGAGAGCTGGTTTGGCACGTCTGCTGCCCTAATCTCCTTATGTATATTTTTATACATTTGGGCTTTTTGTAAAATTATGTGTGCTACGAGATCATCAGTGATGTCACTCGAGCAATTGTGATGTCATCATGTCTATAGAGCCGAGTTGCATCCAGAAGGAGGCGGTAATGCAACATAAAGCATGCCAACTGCCATAAAACACCACAGAAGAAGAAGAGGCCATTGTTTAAGTTTGCCTCAGCATCCTGGTTGAGTGGAGCGTGTCGTGCTTAGCACCTGTTTGACTCGAAGGTCTAAATACCATCCAGCCAGGAAACTAGAAACTAGAGGTCATCTCACAAAGTGAGAAATTCACATGGATGTGCATTGCTAAGACGGCGTAAAGACCGGGCGTCAGCCCTGTTGGTGCAGCCGACATTAAGTCCACTCTAAAGACCGGTCTTAAAGGAGAATTTCGGTTTTTTTGAACCTGGACCCATCTCCTGGCAATAATTATGATTTGGCCACTCACCCAGCGATGTCCGCGGCGTTCCTGGCCGTCCTAGCGTTGTTTTGAGATCAATAGCGTCCAAGTCAGTCGTAAAATGGAGCTGATTTGGGGCCAAGTGGGAGCCTGTCTTTCCTGCATCTAAATAGCTATTTTTATTCCCGTTTTCGCCACATATCATCATAATCTGATCACTCAACATCCACCAGAGTGATATTTCCCCCCAGGCTATTTCCTGGTCTCTCCCAGGGATCAAATTACCTCAAACGTGATCTCGGTCACCAAGTCTCGTCAAGTCTCGTCAAGTCCCGCGATACTTTACTGCCAGCTGGCCACCTGGAATCACCGCTCGAGAGCTCAGAATTGCTCGCGCGTTTGGCCAGGATACACACAGAAGACTAGCTCCCTGAAAGATTTTGTGAAATATGGCTGAACTCAGACCAGATGTTGGAGGTCTGGATGTCCCTGGGGATGATGATCCATCGGGCCAAACAAACACCACAGTGCCTGACTACTGATGAAGATTTTCCGTCTCTGATAAACAGGGCTGTCCTCGAGGCTTTTTTTCATGTCCCGAAAAAAACTGGAAGACCCAGCCAAGACCCGCAGGACCAAACGGACAACTTTCCATTGAGTAAGTTCAAATTATCTATTTACAACCATGAGATTTATTTATCCTCTAATTTCTGATTGATCAATAAATCGCCGTTCTAAACTGTTTATTCTTGTATAGTCTTCTAATCAAGTTTGTCCTTTGTTCTCCTCTATCGATTCACAGTAGCCTACAAATGATGTATTTACATGCATGATATTTATTTCTCCTCTAATTTCAGATTGATCTCTAAATCAACATTATAAACTGTTTATTCTGTTCGTCCGAAACT
Source organism: Poromitra crassiceps (assembly GCF_964638095.1). NCBI lineage: Eukaryota > Metazoa > Chordata > Actinopteri > Beryciformes > Melamphaidae > Poromitra > Poromitra crassiceps. The sequence goes on from NC_139639.1 coordinate 7,281,986, forward strand.
ATAGGGACATCCAGATTGCGGCGCACGCCAAGGACTGCCAGTGCGCAAGCAAGGCTTTGACAATAATTCATTATAACATAGCCTGGAAAGAGAAAATTGTTATTGTCAAAGTTCAAATTTCTTCCTATTAACATCTGCAGCAGGGCTTTACAGTTGGTATTGATACACTTTTGTGCGACATGAACCAAACCACTGCTCTAGTCCAAAACCAATTTTTGTCTTGATGCTTTCCTTTGATTGGCTGATTAAAAACTGTGGTCTTCTGCTTTATGAAAAACAACAACAACAAAATCTATTGTTTGTTTTGCCAATTCTGCTGTATTTATTTGAGCTGGGTGTACATTGTTATAACCAAACCATGGTGTGGTTTGAAGTAACAAAGTATTTGTTATTCGCGCACATCCAAACAAATGTAAAGCAGGTGCAGGAACCAAAAAATAGTAGCCTGCCCTACAGTATGAAAAAAGGGAAGGTCCGCACACTGACAACACCCTTTATTTAGCCATCCAGCAAGTGACGTTTCGAGCTATCGCTCTTCCTCAGACATGAAAAAAGTTAGCAAGACGCCATGTTTAAATACACCAATGACCCGGTCACGTGATAGTCACATGACTCCAGGCAGGATACATCAAAGTTACAAACAAGCCACAGATGTACAACAACAGACACATATAGTAGACAAAAATGTTACATAACCATCAAGTATAAACACAAGGTAAAAATACAATTTCGAAAGATTTTCTGTTTTACATAATTAAAAACCCATCCATAAATAATGTAGATTATAGTCTAGCTTCCAAATCCAGGCCTAAACATATTAGACATACCAAACACATAAACATCGAAAACATTACTATAGGCTTGTAAATGTAACCATGTAAATGTAAGGTTAATGCCTGATTACGCTTCAACTGCAAACACTTGGGCCACAACTTACAGTATTCAGTGAATACAACAGAGGCTAAAGTCTCACAATAAGCCTTTGCTATTACCACGGACATAAAGTGTTGTTCAACGTTCATCATAAGGTGCAAACCTTATGATTGTTTGAACCAGATAAAAGCAGCTGTAGCCTAATGTGGTCATAAATGTCATAAATGTGACCGACCGTGGCATATGGCTCGCTCGCTCCAGGCCAATCCCGGTGCTTCCCGGTCTAGTGAACAGCGAATGTACCCTACATTTTCGCCGGTATACCACAATGCAATGCTTTTGTCTTTACTGAAGGAGAAGAAGAAAGTCGTCAGCTCGCGAGCTAACAAGCTTGTGAGCTACTTGACCAGCAAAGCTTGCAATTAGGAGACAGCAGCATAGTTGACAAAACCACACATGCACGTAATTATAATTTCAATTATTTATTTAGGATTTAGCAGTCAAAACATGCAACATCAATACTACCTGAGGACATCTCAATCTGCTCACAAGCTCAGTTGTTTATGTGATAGTGGGCGTGGATTGCTTGCGTCACATGAATACCCGACGCATCTGACGACGCAATGATCTCCAGGAAAAAGATCTGTGTAGTGTCCGAAACTCATTTTGATCATTCTCCATATAGTTCACTATATGATCAACACTATATGGGGAATAGTGAGTGAGTGAATGAGTGAACCATTCCGAACGTGGCTAATGTCAGTCATGTCATGCATAATCAGCACTTACTTACATACATAGTTGGACCCCAGAAAGACGAGTCTGTTGCTTGTGTCATCTAATGGGTATCCACAATAAAGAATAAACTGACAAACACAAACACATTCCAGTGTGGTTTTAGTTTACGGATCAAATATCAAAAAACAACTAAAAAGGAAACATTAGAATGACAATCAATCAATCAATCAAACCTAATTGATATTCAGAGAGGCGGCGCTGCAACACGATGCCAAATGAGTTAATTGGAAGTGATGAAGCAAGTCTGTGTTTGGAGGGATGAGCCGGTGTCAACAGCTGTTACAGAGCTTCCTGCATGGAGCTGATGTGGATAGCAGTCCTCAGGGTCAGGTCATCCTGTCACGGGACGCCGTGTGGGGAGACCTGACCCCCCATTCCACCAGCTGGCTGACAAAGCCCCGCCCTCCTCACTCTGTTTGGTCTCAGGGACACACTGGTGGTCCACAGAGGAGAGACAAGGTGGGAATTTAGCCATAGTAGCAAACTCAACCTCTGAAATTACATCACTTACTGGCAACTTTCAGTCTCATCTTACATGTTGGAACAAACAGTGAATGGGCAGTGTTGGGCAAGTTACTCTGTAAATGTAAATAGTTATTGATTACTGATTACTCCTTAAAAAAGTATAAAATTACTGATGACTTAGTATCAAAAGTAATTAGTTACGTTACTAGTTACTTTTTTTTTTTTTTAGCATTGTGCCAGCGCTGGAGAAAGTAA